>NW_027206708.1:0-369000 GCF_032191515.1 Phaenicophaeus curvirostris
GTCGGGGTCAGGGTGAGTGGTCCGGGGTCAGGGGTCAGAGGACAGGGTAAGGGTTCAGACGTCAGAGGTCAGGGGTCAGGGGTCAGGGGTCGGGGGTCATGGGTAAGGGGTCAGTGTCAGGGGTCAGGGGTCAGAGTCAAGCTTCAGAGGTCAGGGCTCAGTGGTCATGGGTCAGAGGTCATGGTCAGGGGTCAGGGGACAGGGTCAGGGGTCAGGGTAAGGGTAAGGGTTCAGAGGTCAGAGGTCAGAGGTGAGGTGTCAGGGGTCAGGGTTTAAGAGGTCAGGGGTCAGAGATCAGGTGTCAGGGGTCAGAGGTAAGGGGTCAGGGGTCATGGGTCATGGGTCATGGGTCAGAGGTCAGAGGTCAGGAGTCAGAGGTCAGGGGTCAGGGTCAGAGGTCAGGGGTCAGGGTCAGAGGTCATATGTCAGGCGTCATGGGTCATAGGTCAGGGGTCCGAGCTCAGGGTCAGAGGTCAGAGGTAAGGGGGTAAGTGTCAGGTTCAGGGGTCAGGGTCAGGGGTCGGGGGTCAGGGGTCACAGGTCATGGTCAGGGGTCAGAGGTCAGGGGTCAGAGCTCACGGTCAGAGGTCAGGGTTCAGGGGTCAGAGTCAGAAGTCAGGGTCAGGGGTCAGGGGTAAGCGTCAGGGGTCAGGGGTCAGGGTGATTTTCAGGGGTTAGGAGTCAGGGTCGGGGTCAGGGTGAGGGGTCAGGGGTCAGAGGTCAAGGTAAGAGTTCAGAGGTCAGAGGTCAGGGGTCAGGGGTCGGGGGTCATGTGTAAGCGGTCAGGGTCAGGGGCCAAGGGTCAGAAACAAGGTTCAGAGGTCAGGGGTCAGAGGTCATAGGTCAGGATCGGGGTCATGGGTAAGGGGTCAGTGTCAGGGGTCAGAGGTCAGACGTCAGGGGTCAGGAGTCAGGAGTAATTGGGGCACGCGTCGGGGTCATAGGTCAGGGTCAGGGGTCAGAGGTCAGGGGTCAGGGGTAAGGGTCAGGGGTCAGGGGTCAGGGGTCAGGGTGATGTTCAGGGGTTAGGAGTCGGGGTCGGGGTCAGGGTGAGGGGTCAGGGGTCAGAAGTCAGGGTAAGGGTTCAGAGGTCAGAGGTTAGGGGTCAGGGGTCGGGGGTCATGTATAAGCGGTCAGGGTCAGGGGCCAAGGGTCAGAAACAAGGGTCAGAGGTCAGGGGTCATGGGTCATGGGTCAGGGTCAGAGGTCAGGGTTCAGAGGTCATAGGTCGGGGTCAGGGGTCAGGGGTCAGGGTCATAAGTCAGTGTCAGGGGTCAGAGGTCAGGGGTCAGGGCCAGGGGTCAGAGGTCAGGGTTCGGGTCATGGGTCAGGGTCAGGGTTAGAGGACAGAGGTCAGGGGTCAGACATCATAGGTCGGGGTCATGGGTCATAGGTCAGGGTTCAGATATCAGATGTCAGGGTAAGGGTTCAGAGATAAGAGGTAAGGATTAAGAGGTCAAGTGTCAGGGTTCAGAGGTCAGGGTCAGGGGTCAGAGGTCAGAGATCATTGGTCAAAGGTCGGGGTCAGGTTTCAGAGGTCAGAGGTCAGGGGTCAGGGGTCAGATTCAAGGGTCAGAGATCAGGGGTCAGGGGTCATGGGTCGGGGTTAGAGGTTAGGGGTCAGGGTTCAGAGGTCAGGGGTCAGAGGTCAGGTGTCAGGGGTCGGAGGTCAGGGGTCATGGGTCAGAGGTTAGGGGTCAGAGGTCAGGGGTCGGGGTCAGAGGTCATAGGTCAGGCGTCAAGAGTCATAGGTCAGGGGTCTGAGCTCAGGGTCAGAGGTCAGAGGTCAGGTGGTAAGGGTCAGGGTCAGGGGTCAGGGGTCAGGGATCAGGGTCAGGGGTCAGGGGGTCAGGGGTCAGGGTCAGGAGTCAGGGGTCAGAGGTCATGGTCAGGGGTCAGGGGTCAGGGGAGAGGGTCAGGGTTCAGGGTCAGTGTAAGGGTTCAGAGGTCAGAGGTCGGGGTCAGGGTCATAGGTCAGGGTCAGGTGTCAGAGGTCAGGTGTCTGGTTTCGGATGTCAGAGGTTAGTGGTCGGGGGTCATGGGTCAGGGTCAGGGGTCAGGGTAAGGGGTCAGAAGTCAGAGGTCAGGGTATGTGTTCAGAGGTCAGACGTCAGGGGTCATGGTTCGGGAGTCATGGGTAAGGGGTCATGGTCAGAGTTTAGGGGTCAGAGTCAATGGTCATAGTTCAGGGGTCAAGGGTCATGGGTCTGGGGTCAGAGGTCAGGGGTCGGGGCCAAGGGTCAGAGGTCAGGGGTCGGGGTCATGGGTCAAGGTCAGGGGTAAGGGTTAGAGGTCAGAGGTCAAGGGTCAGGGGTCAGAGGTCATAGGTCAGGCGTCATGGGTCATAGGTCAGGGTTCAGAAGTCAGTGGTCAGGGTCAGGGTTAAAAGGTCAGGTGTCAGGGGTCAGACGTCGGGGTCAGGGGTCAGAGTTCAAGTGTCAGGGTTCAGAGGTCAGGGTCAGGGGTCAGAGGTCAGGGATCATGGGTCCAAGGTCGGGGTCAGGTTTCAGAGGTCAGAGGTCAGGTGTCAGGGGTCAGGGGTCAGATTCAAGGGTCAGAGATCAGGGGTCATGGGTCAGGGGTAAGAGGTTAGGGTTCAGGGTTCAGAGGTCAGGGGTCAGAAGTCAGGTGTCAGGGGTCAGGTGTCAGGGGATAAGGGTCAGGGTCAGGGGTTGGGGGTCATGGGTAAGGGGTCAAGGGTCAGGGTGATGTTCAGGGGTTAGGGGTCAGGGTCGGGGTCAGGGTGAGGGGTCAGGAGTCAGAGGTCAGGGTAAGGGTTCAGAGGTCAGAGGTCAGGGGTCAGGGGTCGGGGGTCAGGGGTCAGGGGGTCAGGGATCAGGGTCAAAGATCAGGGTCAGGGGCCAGAGGTCAGGTGTCAGGTGTCGGAGGTCAGAGGTCAGAGGTCAGGGGTCAGAGGTCATGTTTCAGAGGTCAGGGTAAGGGTTCAGAGGTCAGAGGTCAGGGGTCAGGGGTCAGAGCTCAGGGTCAGAGGTCAGAGGTCAGGGGTCAGGGGGTCAGGGGTCAGGGTCATAGGTCAGGGTCAGGGGTCAGGAGTCAGGGGTTGGAGGTAAGAGGTCAGGGGTCAGGGATCAGGGCAAGGGGTAAGAGGTCAGGGGTCAGGGTTCATGGGCCATGTGTCAGGGGTCAGGGCCAGGGGTCAGGGGTCATGGGTCGGGGTCAGAAGTCAGGGGTCGGGGGTCATTGGTCAGTGTCGGGGGTCATTGGTCAGTGTCAGGGGTCAGAGTTAGAGGTCAGTGGGTAAGGGTCAGGTTCAGGGGTCAGAGGTCAGGTGTCAGGGGTCGGAGGTCAGAGGACAGGGGTCAGGGGTCTGTGTGATGTTAAGGGGTCAGGGGTCAGGGGACAGGGTCAGGGGTCAGGGTCAGGGGTCAGGGTGATGTTCAGTGTTTGGGGTCAGGGTTGGGGTCAGGGTGAAGGGTCAGGGTTCAGAGGTCAGAGGTCAGGGGTCAGGGGTAAGGGGGTCAGGGTTCAGGGTCATAGGTCAGGGTCAGGGGTAAGAGGTCAGGTGTCTGGGGTCGGATGTCAGAGGTCAGGGGTCATGGGTCAGGGGTCATGGGTTATAGGTCAGGGTTCAGAGGTCAGGTGTCAGGGGTCAGAGTTCAGAGGTCAGGGTCTGATCAGAGCTCAGGGTCAGAGGTTAGAGGTCAGAGGTCAGGGGTCAGGGGTCAGAGGTCAGTGGGTAAGGGTCAGGGTCAGGGTGATGTTCAGGGGTTAGGGGTCAGGGTCGGGGTCAGGGTAAGGGGTCAGAAGTCAGAGGTCAGGGTATGGGTTCAGAGGTCAGATGTCAGGGGTCAGGGTTCGGGGGTCATGGGTAAGGGGTCATGGTCAGACGTCAGGGGTCAGAGTCAAGGGTCAGAGTTCAGGGGTCAGGGGTCG
Source organism: Phaenicophaeus curvirostris (assembly GCF_032191515.1). Lineage (NCBI taxonomy): Eukaryota > Metazoa > Chordata > Aves > Cuculiformes > Cuculidae > Phaenicophaeus > Phaenicophaeus curvirostris. The sequence goes on from NW_027206708.1 coordinate 3,895, forward strand.
TGAGTCTGGGGTCAGAGGTCAGGGGTCGGGGCCAAGGGTCAGAGGTCAGGGGTCGGGGTCATGGGTCATGGGTCAGAGGTCAGAGGTCAGGAGTCAGAGGTCAGGGGTTAGGGTCAGAGAACATATGTCAGGCGTCATGGGTCATGGGTCAGGGGTCCGAGCTCAGGGTAAGAGGTCAGAGGTCGGGGGTAAGTGTCAGGTTCAGGGGTCAGGGTCAGGGGTCGGGGGTCAGGGGTCACAGGTCATGGTCAGGGGTCAGAGGTCATGGTCAGGGGTCAGAGGTCAGGTGTCAGGGTTCAGGGTCAGGGGTCAGGGGTCAGGGTGATGTTCAGGGGTTAGGAGTCGGGGTCAGGGTCAGGGTCAGGGTGAAGGGTCAGGGGTCAGGGGTCAGGGGTCAGAAGTCAGGGTAAGGGTTCAGAGGTCAGAGGTCAGGGCTCAGGGGTCGGGGGTTATGTGTAAGCGGTCAGGGTCAGGGGCCAAGGGTCAGAAAAAAGGATCAGAGGTCAGGGTTCAGAGGTCAGGGGTCAGAGGTCGGGGTCAGGGGTCAGTGTTCAAGTGTCAGGGTTCAGAGGTCAGGGTCAGGGGTCAGAGGTCAGGGATCATGGGTCCGAGGTCGGGGTCAGGTTTCAGAGGTCAGATGTCAGGTGTCAGGGGTTAGGGGTCAGATTCAAGGGTCAGAGATCAGAGGTCAGGGGTCATGGGTCAGGGTTTAAGAGGTTAGGGTTCAGGTTTCAGAGGTCAGGGGTCAGAGGTCAGGTGTCAGGGGTCAGAGGTAAGGGGTCAGGGGTCATGGGTCATGGGTCAGAGGTCAGAGGTCAGGAGTCAGAGGTCAGGGGTTAGGGTCAGAGAACATATGTCAGGCGTCATGGGTCATAGGTCAGGGGTCCGAGCTCAGGGTAAGAGGTCAGAGGTCGGGGGTAAGTGTCAGGTTCAGGGGTCAGGGTCAGGGGTCGGGGGTCAGGGGTCACAGGTCATGGTCAGGGGTCAGAGGTCATGGTCAGGGGTCAGAGGTCAGGTGTCAGGGTTCAGGGTCAGGGGTCAGGGGTCAGGTTGATGTTCAGGGGTTAGGAGTCGGGGTCAGGGTCAGGGTCAGGGTGAAGGGTCAGGGGTCAGGGGTCAGGGGTCAGAAGTCAGGGTAAGGGTTCAGAGGTCAGAGGTCAGGGCTCAGGGGTCGGGGGTTATGTGTAAGCGGTCAGGGTCAGGGGCCAAGGGTCAGAAAAAAGGATCAGAGGTCAGGGTTCAGAGGTCATAGGTCGGGGTCAGGGGTCAGGGGTCAGGGGTCAGAGGTCAGAGATCATTGGTCAGAGGTCGGGGTCAGGTTTCAGAGGTCAGAGGTCAGGGGTCAGGGGTCAGGGGTCAGATTCAAGGGTCAGAGATCAGGAGTCAGGGGTCATGTGTCAGGGGTCAGAGGTTAGGGGTCAGGGTTTAGAGGTCAGGGGTCAGAGGTCAGGTGTCGGGGTCGGAGGTCAGGGGTCATGGGTCAGAGGTCAGAGGTCAGGGGTCAGAGGTCACGGGTCGGGGTCAGAGGTCATATGTCAGGCGTCATGGGTCATAGGTCAGGGGTCCGAGCTCAGGGTCAGATGTCAGAGCTCAGGGGGTAAAGGTCAGGGTCAGGGGTCAGGGTTCAGGGTCAGGGGTCAGGGGGTCAGGGGTCGGGGGTCTGGGGTCAGAGGTCAGGGTCAGGGGTCAGAGGTCAGGGGACAGGGTAAGGGGTCAGGGTCAGGGGTCAGGGGGATGTTCAGGTGTTAGGGGTCAGGGTCAGGGTCAGGGTGAGTGGTCCGGGGTCAGGGGTCAGAGGACAGGGTAAGGGTTCAGACGTCAGAGGTCAGGGGTCAGGGGTCAGGGGTCGGGGGTCATGGGTAAGGGGTCAGTGTCAGGGGTCAGGGGTCAGAGTCAAGCTTCAGAGGTCAGGGCTCAGTGGTCATGGGTCAGAGGTCATGGTCAGGGGTCAGGGGACAGGGTCAGGGGTCAGGGTAAGGGTAAGGGTTCAGAGGTCAGAGGTCAGAGGTGAGGTGTCAGGGGTCAGGGTTTAAGAGGTCAGGGGTCAGAGATCAGGTGTCAGGGGTCAGAGGTAAGGGGTCAGGGGTCATGGGTCATGGGTCATGGGTCAGAGGTCAGAGGTCAGGAGTCAGAGGTCAGGGGTCAGGGTCAGAGGTCAGGGGTCAGGGTCAGAGGTCATATGTCAGGCGTCATGGGTCATAGGTCAGGGGTCCGAGCTCAGGGTCAGAGGTCAGAGGTCAGGGGGTAAGGGTCAGGTTCAGGGGTCAGGGTCAGGGGTCGGGGGTCAGGGGTCACAGGTCATGGTCAGGGGTCACAGGTCATGGTCAGGGGTCAGAGGTCAGGGGTCAGGGGTAAGGGTAAGGAATCAGGGTCAGGGGTCAGGGATCAGGGTGATGTTCAGGGGTTAGGAGTCGGGGTCGGGGTCAGGGTGAGGGGTCAGGGGTCAGGGGTCAGAAGTCAGGGTAAGGGTTCAGAGATCAGAGTTAAGGGGTCAGGGGTCGGGGGTCATGTATAAGCGGTCAGGGTCAGGGGCCAAGGGTCAGAAACAAGGGTCAGAGGTCAGGGGTCATGGGTCATGGGTCAGGGTCAGAGGTCAGGGTTCAGAGGTCATAGGTCGGGGTCAGGGGTCAGGGGTCAGGGTCATAAGTCAGTGTCAGGGGTCAGAGGTCAGGGGACAGGGCCAGGGGTCAGGGTCATAAGTCAGTGTCAGGGGTCAGAGGTCAGGGGTCAGGGCCAGGGGTCAGAGGTCAGGGTTCGGGTCATGGGTCAGGGTCAGGGTTAGAGGTCAGAGGTCAGGGGTCAGACGTCATAGGTCGGGGTCATGGGTCATAGGTCAGGGTTCAGATATCAGAGGTCAGGGAAAGGGTTCAGAGGTAAGAGGTAAGGGTTCAGAGTTCAAGTGTCAGGGTTCAGAGGTCAGAGTCAGGGGTCAGAGGTCAGAGATAATTGGTCAGAGGTCGGGGTCAGGTTTCAGAGGTCAGAGGTCAGGGGTCAAAGGTCAGGGGTCAGATTCAAGGGTCAGAGATCAGGGGTCAGGGGTTAGAGGTTAGGGGTCAGGGTTCAGAGGTCAGGGGTCAGAGGTCAGGTGTCAGGGGTCGGAGGTCAGGGGTCATGGGTCAGAGGTTAGGGGTCAGAGGTCAGGGGTCGGGGTCAGAGGTCATAGGTCAGGTGGTAAGGGTCAGGGGTCAGGGGTCAGGGATCAGGGTCAGGGGTCAGGGTTCAGGGGTCAGGGGTCAGGGGGTCAGGGGTCAGGGTCAGGAGTCAGGGGTCAGCGGTCATGGTCAGGGGTCAGAGGTCAGGGGTCAGGGGACAGGGTCAGGGGTCTGGGTCAGTGTAAGGGTTCAGAGGTCAGAGGTCAGGGGTCAGGGTCATAGGTCAGGGTCAGGGGTCAGAGGTCAGGTGTCTGGGTTCGGATGTCAGAGGTTAGTGGTCGGGGGTCTTGGGTCAGGGTCAGGGGTCAGGGTTAGAGGTTAGAGGTCAGAGGTCAGGTGTCGGGGTCAGAGGTCAGGGGGTAAGGGTCAGGGTCAGGGGGCCAGGAGTTGGGGGTCATGGGTAAGGGGTCAAGGTCAGGGGTCAAGGTGATGTTCAGGGGTTAAAGGTCAGGGTCGGGGTCAGGGTGAGGGGTCAGGGGTCAGTGGTCAGGGTAAGGGTTCAGAGGTCAGAGGTCAGGGTATGGGTTCAGAGGTCAGACGTCAGGGGTCATGGTTCGGGAGTCATGGGTAAGGGGTCATGGTCAGAGTTTAGGGGTCAGAGTCAATGGTCATAGTTCAGGGGTCAAGGGTCATGGGTCTGGGGTCAGACGTCAGGGGTCGGGGCCAAGGGTCAGAGGACAGGGGTCGGGGTCATGGGTCAGGGTCAGGGGTAAGGGTTAGAGGTCAGAGGTCAAGGGTCAGGGGTCAGAGGTCATAGGTCAGGCGTCATGGGTCATAGGTCAGGGTTCAGAAGTCAGTGGTCAGGGTCAGGGTTCAGAGGTCAGGGTCAGGGGTCAGAGGTCAGGGATCATGGGTCCGAGGTCGGGGTCAGGTTTCAGAGGTCAGAGGTCAGGTGTCAGGGGTCAGGGGTCAGATTCAAGGGTCAGAGATCAGGGGTCATGGGTCAGGGGTAAGAGGTTAGGGTTCAGGGTTCAGAGGTCAGGGGTCAGAGGTCAGGTGTCAGGGGTCAGAGGTAAGGGGTCAGGGGTCAGGGGTCATGGGTCATGGGTCAGAGGTCAGAGGTCAGGAGTCAGAGGTCAGGGGTCGGGGTCAGAGGTCATATGTAATGCGTCATGGGTCATAGGTCAGGGGTCCAAGCTCAGGGTCAGAGGTCAGAGGTCAGGGGGTAAGTGTCAGGGGTCAGGGTCAGTGGTCGGGCGAAAGGGGTCAGAGGTCATGGTCAGGGGACAGAGGTCATGGTCAGGGGTCAGAGGTAAGGGGTCAGGGGACAGTGTCAGCGGTCAGGGTCAGGGTCAGGGGTCAGGGTGATGTTCAGGGTTTAGGGGTCAGGGTCGGGGTCAGGGTGAGGGGTCAGAGGTCAGGGGTCCGAGGTCAGGGTAAGGGTTCAGAGGTCAGAGGTCAGGGCTCAGGGGTCAGGGTTCATGGGTAAGGGGTCAGTGTCAGGGGTCAGGGGTCAGAGTCAAGCTTCAGAGGTCAGGGGTCAGGGGTCATTGGTCAGGGTTCAGAGCTCAGGGTTCAGAGTTCAGACGTCAGGGTTCAGGGGTCAGGAGTAAGTGGGGCACGCGTCAGGGTCATAGGTCATGGTCAGGGGTCAGAGGTCAGGGATCATGGGTCAGAGGTCAGGGGTCAGGTGTCAGGGTTTAGAGGTCAGGGTCAGTGGTCAGAGGTCAGGGATCATGGGTCATAAGTCGGGGTCAGGGTCCAGAGGTCAGGGTCGAGGGTTAAGAGGTCAGGTATCAGGGATCAGAGGTCAGAGGTCAGAGGTCAGGGTCAGGGGTCAGAGGTCAGGGTGAGAGGTCAGGGGTCGGGGTCAGAGTTCAAGTGTCAGGGTTCAGAGGTCAGTGTCAGGGGTCAGGGATCATGGGTCCGAGGTCGGGGTCAGGTTTCAGAGGTCAGAGGTCAGGGGTCAGGGGTCAGATTCAAGGGTCAGAGATCAGGGGTCAGGGGTCATGGGTCAGGGGTAAGAGGTTAGGGTTCAGGGTTCAGAGGTCAGTGGTCAGAGGTCAGGTGTCAGGGGTCAGAGGTAAGGGGTCAGGGATCATGGGTCATGGGTCAGAGGTCAAAGGTCAGGGCCAGGGGTCAGGTGTCGGGGTCATGGGTCAAGGGTCAGAGGTCAGGGGTCAGGGCCAGGCGTCAGAGGTCAGGGGTCGAGGGTCATGGGTCAGGGTCAGGGGTCAGGGTTAGAGGTCAGAGGTCAGGGGTCAGAAGTCAGGTGTCAGGGGTCAGGAGTCAGGGGATAAGGGTCAGGGTCAGGGGTTGGGGATCATGGGTAAGGGGTCAGGGGTCAGGGTGATGTTCAGGTGTTAGGGGTCAGGGTCGGGGTCAGGGTGAGGGGTCAGGAGTCAGAGGTCAGGGTAAGGGTTCAGAGGTCAGGGGTCAGGGGTCAGGGGTCAGGGGTCGGGGGTCAGGGGTCAGGGGGTCAGGGATCAGCGTCAAAGATCAGGGTCAGGGGCCAGAGGTCAGGTGTCAGGGGTCGGAGGTCAGAGTTCAGGGGTCAGGGGTCAGAGGTCAGGTTTTAGATGTCAGGGGCCAGGGGTCAGAGGTCAGAGGTCAGGGTTAGGGGTCAGAGCTCAGGGTCAGGGATCAGGGGTCAGAGGTCAAGTGTCAGGGACCATGAATCAGAGGTCGGGGTCCAGGTTAGAGGTCAGAGGTCAGGGGTCAGAGGTCAGGGGTCAGGGGATAAGGGTCAGGGTCAGGGGTTGGGGGTCATGGGAAAGGGGTCAGGGGTCAGGGTGATGTTCAGGTGTTAGGGGTCAGGGTGGGGGTAAGGGTGAAGGGTCAGGGGTCAGAGGTCAGGGTAAGGGTTCAGAGGTCAGAGGTCAGGGGTCAGGGTTCGGGGGTCATGGGTAAGGTGTCAGGTTCAGGGGTCAAACTTCAGAGTCAAGGGTCAGAGTTCTGGGGTCAGGGGTCATGGGTCAGGTGTCAGGGGTCAGGTGTCAGGGGTCAGCGTTCAGAGGTCAGGGTCTGATCAGAGCTCAGGGTCAGAGGTTAGGGGTCAGAGGTCAGGGGTCAGGGGTCAGAGGTCAACTGTCAGGGTTCAGAGGTCAGGGGTCAGAGGTCAGGGATCATGGGTCAGAGGTCGGGGTCAGGGTTCAGAGGTCAGAGGTCAGGTGTCAGGGGTCCGGGGTCAGATTAAAGGGTCAGAGGTCAGGGGTCAGGTGTCAGGGGCCAGAGGTTAGGGGTAAGTGTTCAGAGGTCAGGGGTCAGAGGTCAGGTGTCAGGGGTCGGAGGTCAGGGGTCAGGGGTCAGGGGTCATGGGTCAGAGGTCAGAGGTCAGGGGTCAGGGGTCGGGGTCAGAGGTCATAGGTTAGGCGTCATGGGTCATAGTTCAGGGTAAGGGTTCAGATGTCAGGCGTCAGGGGTCGGGGGTCATGGGTAAGGGGTCAGGGGTCAGAGTTCAGGGTTCAGATGTCAGAGGTCAGAGGTCATAGGTTGGGGTCAGGGGTCAGGGTTCGGAGATCAGAGGTCAGGGGTCATGGGTCAGGGGTCAGGGGTCAGGGCAAGGGGTCAGAGGTCATGGGTCATGTGGTCATGGGTCATGTGTCAGGGGTCAGAGGTCAGGGGTCAGGGCCAGGTGTCAGGGGTCATGGGTCAAGGTTCAGAAGTCAGGGGTCGGGGGTCATGGGTCAGGGTTCAGGGTGATGTTCAGGTGTTAGGGGTCAGGGTCGGGGTAAGGGTGAGGGGTCAGGTTCATAGGTCAGAAGTCAGATGTCAGGGGTCAGGGGGTCAGGGATCAGGGGTCAGAGGTCAGGTGTCGTGGGTCGGATGTCAGAGGTCAGGGGTCAGGGGTCATGGGTCATTGGTCAGGGGTAAGAGGTCAGGGGTCAGGGCCAGGGGTCAGAGGTCAGGGGTCGGGGTCATGGGTCAGAGGTCAGGGGGTAAGGGTCAGGGTCAGGGCTCAGGAGTTGGGGGTCATGGGTAAGGGGTCAGGGTCAGGGGTCAGGGTGATGTTCTGGGGTTAGGGGTCAGGGTCGGGGTCAGGTTGAGGGGTCAGGGGTCAGAGGTCAGGGTAAGGGTTCAGATGTCAGAGGTCAGGTTAAGGGTTCAGAGGTCAGGGTTCAGGGGTTGGGGGTCATGGGTAAGGGGTCATGGTCAGATGTCAGGGGTCAGAGTCAAGGGTCAGAGGTCAGGGGTCATGGGTCAGAGGTCAGGGGTCAGAGTCAAGGGTCAGAGGTCAGGGGTCAGAAGTTGGGGTCGGGATCATGGGTCAGGGCCAGAGGTCAGGGGTCAGGGGTCAGAGAGCATAGGTCAGGGGTCATGGGTCATAGGTCAGGGTTCAGAGGCCAGAGGTCAGGGTCGAGGGTTAAGAGGTCAGGTGTCAGGGGTCAGAGGTCAGGGTCAGGGGTCAGAGGTCAGGGTCAGAGGTCAGGGTTCAGAGGTCGGGGTGAGGGGTCAGAGGTCAGGGGTCATGGGTCAAGGTCAGGGGTCAGAGTCAAGGGTCAGAGGTCAGGGTCAGGGGTCAGAGGTCAGGGGTCAGAGCTCAGGGTCAGAGGTCAGAGGTTAGGGGTCAGGGTCAGAGGTCAGGGGTCAGTGGTCAGTGTCAGGGGTCAGGGGTCAGGGTGTCAGGGGTCAGTGTCAGGACTCAGGGTTCAGAGGTCATGGTCAGCGGTCAGAGGTCAGGGGTCGGGGTTATGGGTAAGAGGTCAGGGTCAGGGGTCAGGGGTCAGATTCAAGGGTCAGAGATCCGGGGTCAGGGGTCACGGGTCAGGGGTCTGAGGTCAGGTTTCAGAGGTAAGTTGTCAGGGGTCAAGGGGTCAGGGATCAGGGTCATAGGTCAGGGTCAGGGGCCAGAGGTCAGGTGTGAGGGGTCGGAGGTCTGGGTTCAGGGGTCAGGGGTCAGAGGTCAGGGTTCATATGTCAGAGGTCAGGAGTCAGAGGTCAGAATCAGGTGTCAGAGGTCAGGGTTCATATGTCAGAGGTCAGGGTTCATATGTCAGAGGTCGGGGGTCAGAGCTCAGGGTCAGAGGTCAGGGGTCAGGGGTCAGAGGTCAGGGGTCAGAGGTCAAGTGTCAGGGATCATGAATCAGAGGTCGGGGTCAGGGTCAGAGCTCAGAGGTCAGGGGTCAGAGGTCATAGGTCAGGGTGATGTTCCAGGGTTAGGGGCCAGGGTCGGGGTCAGGGTGAGGGGTCAGAGGTCACGGGTCAGAGGTAAGGGTAAGTGTTCAGAGGTCAGGGGTCAGGGGTCGGGGGTCATGGGTAAGGGGTCAGGGTCAGGGGTCAGAGGTCAGGGGTCATGGGTCAAGGTCAGGGGTCAGAGTCAAGGGTCAGAGGTTAGGGTCAGGGGTCAGAGGTCAGAGGTCAGAGGTCAGGGATCATGGGTCAGAGGTCAGGGGTCAGAGGTCAGGTGTCAGCTGTCAGAGGTCAGGGGTCAGGGGACAGGGTCAGGGGTCAGAATAAGGGGTCAGGGTGATGTTCAGGGGTTAGGGGTCAGGGTCTGGGTCAGGGTGAGGGGTCAGGGGTTTGGGTCAGAGGTCAGGGTAAGGGTTCAGAGGTCAGAGGTCAGAGGTCAGAGGTCAGGGATCATGGGTCAGAGGTCAGGGGTCAGAGGTCAGGTGTCAGGTGTCAGGGGTCGGGTGTCAGAGGTCAGGGGTGAGGGGTCAGGGTCAGGGGTCAGAGGTCAGAGGTCAGAGGTCAGGGGTCAGGGCCAGGGGTAAGAGGTCAGGGGTCAGGGTCAGGGGTCGGCGTCAGTGGTCAGAGGTTAGGGGTCAGGGGTCAGGGGGTCAGGGATATGGGTCAGAGGTAAGGGTCAGGGGCCAGAGGTCAGGTGTCGGCGTTCGGAGGTCAGAGGTCAGGATCAGGGGTCAGAGATCAGGGGTCAGAGTCAAGGGTCAGAGGTCAGGATCAGGTGTCAGAGGTCAGGGGTCAGAGCTCAGGGTCAGAGGTCAGAGGTCAGTGGACAGGTTCAGAGGTCAGGGGTCAGGGTCAGGGGTCAGGGGGTCAGGGGTCTGGGTCAGGGTCAGGGGTCAGAAGTCATGGTCAGCGGTCAGAGGTCAGGGGTCAGGGGAAAAGGTCAGGGGTCTGTGTCAGGGGTCAGGGGTCAGAGTCAAGCTTCAGAGGTCAGGGGTCATTGATCAGGGGTCAGAGATCAGGGTTCAGAGTTCAGAGGTCAGGGGTAATGGGCAACGTGGTCAGGGTCATAGGTCAGGGTCAGGGGTCAGAGGTCAGGTTTCAGAGGTCAGGGCCAGGGGTAAGAGGTCAGGGGTCAGGGGTCCGGGGTCAGGGGTCAGGGGTCAGGGGTCAGGGTCAGGGGTCGGGGGTCAGAGTGTCAGGGATCAGGGTCATAGGTCAGGGTCAGGGGCCAGAGGTCAGGTGTCGGGGGACCGAGATGAGAGGTCAGGGGTCAGGGCCAGGGGTCAGGGTCATGGGTCAGGGTCAGGGGGTCAGAGGTCATATGTCAGGGGTCATGGGTCATAAGTTGGGGGTCATAGGTCAGGGGTCAGGGTTCAGAGGTCAGGTGTTAGGGGTCAGAGGTCAGGGGTCAGAGCTCGGGGTCAGAGCTCAGGGTCAGAGGTCAGGGCGTCAGGGGTCAGAGGTCTGGTGTCAGAGGTCAGGGGTCAGGGGTCAGAGGTCAGGGGTCAGGGGTCAGAGGTCAGGGGGTCAGGGATCATGGTCATAGGTCAGGGTCAGGGGCCAGAGGTCAGGTGTCAGGGGTCGGATGTCAGGGTTCAGAGGTCAGGGGTCATTGATAAGGGGTCAGAGATCAGAAGTCATGGGTCAGGGCCAGGGGTAAGAGGTCAGGGGTCAAGGGTCAGGGGTCAGGGGTCAGGGTCAGGGGTCAGAGATCAGGGGTCAGGGGTCAGAGGGTCAGGGATCAGGGTCTTAGGTCAGGGTCGGGGCCAGAGGCCAGGTGTCGGGGGACCGAGATCAGAGGTCAGGGGTCAGGGCCAGGGGAGAGGGGTCATGGGTCAGGGTCAGGGTGTCAGGGTTAGAGGTCAGAGGTCAGGGGTCAGAGGTCATATGTCAGGGGTCATGGGTCATAAGTTGGGGTCATAGGTCAGGGGTCAGGGTTCAGAGGTCAGGTGTCAGGGGTCAGAGGTCAGGGGTCAGAGCTCAGGGTCAGAGGTCAGGGGGTCAGGGGTCAGAGGTCAAGTGTCAGGGTTAAGAGGTCAGGGTCAGTGGTCAGAGGTCAGGGATCATGGGTCAGAGGTCAGGTGTCAGGGGTCAGGTGTCAGGGGTCGGAGGTCAGGGGTCAGGGGTCATGGGTAAGAGGTCAGGGTCAGGGGTCAGGGGTCAGATTCAAGGGTCAGAGTTCCGGGGTCAGAGGTCAGGGGTCAGGGGTCAGGGGGTCAGGGATCATAGTCATAGGTCAGGGTCAGGGGCCAGAGGTCAGGTGTCAGGGGTCGGATGTCAGGGTTCAGAGGTCAGGGGTCAGAGGTCAGGGTCAGGGGTCAGGGGTCAGGGGTCAGAGCTCAGGGTTCAGAGGTCAGGGGTCAGGGGTCAGAGGTCAGTGGTCAGAAGTCAAGTGTCAGGGATCATGAATCAGAGGTCAGAGGTCAGGTGTCAGGGGTAAGAGGTCAGGGGTCAGAGGTCATAGGTCAGGGGTCATAGGTCAGAGAGTAAGGGTCAGGTTCAGGTGTCAGAGGTCAGGGGTCATGGGTCAGGGGTCAGGGGTCAGAGTCAAGGGTCAGAGGTCAGGGGTCAGGGGTAAGGGGTCATGGGTCAGGGGTCATTGTCAAGGGTCAGGGTCAGGGTCAGGAGTCATGGGTCAGAGGTAAGAGGTCAGGGTTCAGAGGTCAGAGGTCAGGGGTCAGAGGTCAGGTGTCAGGGGTCAGAGGTAAGAGGTCAGGGCCAGGGGATAGGGTCAGAGTTCAGGGGTAAGGGTCAGGGGTAAGGGGTCAGTGGTCAGGGTGATGTTCAGGGGTTAGGGTTCAGTGTCGGGGTCAGGGTGAGGGTTCAGGGGTCAGGGGTCAGATGTCAGGGTAAGGGTTCAGAAGTCAGAGGTCAGGGGTCAGGGGTCGGGGTCTTGGGTAAGCAGTCAGGGTCAGGGGTCAGAGTCAAGGGTCAGAGATCAGGTTTCAGGGGTCAGAGGTCAGGGGTCATTGGTCAGGGGTCAGCATCAGGGGTCAGGGGTCGGGGTCAGGGTCAGGGGTCAGAGGTCATGGGTCAGGGTCAGAGATCAGGGGTCAGGCGTCATAGGTCAGGGTCATGCGTCATGGTTAAGAGGTCAGAGGTCAGGGGTACGGGTCAGAGGTCAAGTGTCAGGGGTCAGGGTCCAGAGGTCAGGATCAGAGGTCAGAGGTCAGGGTCAGGGGTCAGAGGTCAGGGATCATGGGTCATTGTTCAGAGGTCTGGGGTCAGAGGTAAGGGAAAGGGTTCAAAGGTCAGAGGTCAGGGTCAGAGGTCAGAGGTCAGGGGACAGGGTCAGAGGTCAAGTGTCAGGGGTCAGAGGTCAGGGGTCAGGGGTCGGGGCCATGGGTAAGGGGTCAGTGTCAGGGGTCAGAGGTCGGAGGTCAGAGGTCAGGGTCAGAGGTCAGAGGCCAGGGGTCTGGGGTCATAGGTCGGGGGTTAGGGGTCAGGTCGGGGGTCAGGGGTCAGAGGTCAGGGGTCGGGGGCCATGGGTAAGGGGTCAGTGTCAGGAGTCAGAGGTCGGAGGTCAGAGGTCAGGGTCAGAGGTCAGAGGTCAGGGGTCTGGGGTCTGGGGTCATAGGTCAGGGGGTTAGGGGTCAGGGTCAGGGGTCAGGGGTCAGAGGTCACGGGTCATGGGTCAGGGGTCAGAGGTCAGAGGTCAGGGTCAGGGTTCAGAGGTCAGGGATCAGGTGTCAGGGGTCATGGGTAAGGGGTCAGGGTCAGTGGTCAGAGGTCAGGGATCGTGGGTCAGGGTAAGAGGTCAGAGGTCAGGGTAAGGGTTCAGAGAGCAGAGGTCAGGTTTCAGGGGTCAGATGTCAGAGGTCAGGGTCAGGGTTCAGGGTGAGGGGTCAGGGGTCATGGGTCAGGTTCAGGGGTCAGGGGTCAGGGTCATGTTCAAGGGTTAGGGGTCAGGGTCAGGTGTCAGATGTCAGGGGTCATAGGTCAGGGTCAGAGGTCAGAGGTCAGGGGTCAGAGGTCAGAGGTCAGCGGTCGGGGTCAGGTTTCAGAGGTCAGAGGTCAGGGGTCAGAGGTCAGGGGTCATGGGTTAGATGTCAGAGGTCCGAGGTCAGGGTCAGGGTTCAGAGGTCAGGGTAAGGGTTCGGGGGTCAGTTGCCAGCAGTCAGAGGCCTGGGGTCATGGGTCAGGGGACATGGGTTAGGGGTCAGAGTTCAGAGGTCAGGGGTCAGGGGTCAGTGCTCAGGGTCAGAGGTCAGGAGTCAGGGGTCAGAGTCAGGGGTCAGGATTCAGAGGTCAGAAGTCAGGGGTCATGGTCAGAGGTCAGGGGGCATAGGTCAGGATCAGGGGGCATAGGTCAGTGATAATGGGTAATGGGTCAGAGATAAGAGGTCAGAGGTCAGGGGACAGGGTCCAGAGGTCAGGATCAGAGGTCAGAGGTCAGGGTCAGGGGTCAGAGGTCAGGGATCTTGGGTCATGGTTCAGAGGTCTGGGGTCAGAGGTAAGGGTAAAGGGTTCAAAGGTCAGAGGTCATTGTCAGAGGTCAGAGGTCAGGGTAAGGGTTCAGAGCTCAGAGGTCAGGTGTCAGAGGTCAGAGGTCAGGTGTCAGATGTCAGGGGTCAGATGTCAGGGGTCATGGGTTAGGGGTCAGAGGTCAGAGGTCAGGGTCAGGGGTCAGAGGTCAGTTGTCAGCAGTCAGAGGTCTGGGGTCATGGGTCAGGGGACATGGGTTAGGGGTCAGAGTTCAGAGGTCAGGGGTCAGGTGTCGGGGGTCATGGGTAAGGGGTCAGGGACAGTGGTCAGAGGTCGGGATCGTGGGTCAGGGTCAGAGGTAGGAGGTCAGGGTAAGGGTTCAGAGGTCAGAGGTCAGGTGTCAGGGGTCAGATATCAGAGGTCAGGGTCAGGGGTCAGAGGTCAGGGATCATGGGTCATGGATCAGAGGTCAGGGGTCAGAGGTAAGGGTAAGGGTTCAAAGGTCAGAGGTCAGGGTCAGTGGTCAGGGTCAGGGGTCAGAGGTCAGTGGTCAGTGGTCAGAGGTCAGCAATCATGTGTTAGGGGTCAGGGTCAGGGATCAGTGTCAAGGGTCAGGGTCAGAGGTCAGATGTCAGGGGTCATAGGTCAGGGGTCGGGGTCAGGGTTCAGAGGTCAGGGGTCAGGGTTCGGGGGTCATGGGTAAGGGGTCAGGGACAGTGGTCAGAGGTCGGGATCGTGGGTCAGGGTCAGAGGTAGGAGGTCAGGGTAAGGGTTCAGAGGTCAGAGGTCAGGTGTCAGGGGTCAGATATCAGAGGTCAGGGTCAGGGGTCAGAGGTCAGGGATCATGGGTCATGGATCAGAGGTCAGGGGTCAGAGGTAAGGGTAAGGGTTCAAAGGTCAGAGGTCAGGGTCAGTGGTCAGGGTCAGGGGTCAGAGGTCAGTGGTCAGTGGTCAGAGGTCAGCAATCATGTGTTAGGTGTCAGGGATCAGTGTCAAGGGTCAGGGTCAGAGGTCAGATGTCAGGGGTCATAGGTCAGGGGTCGGGGTCAGGGTTCAGAGGTCAGGGGTCAGGGTTCGGGGGTCATGGGTAAGGGGTCAGAGGTCAGGGGTCAGAGTTCAGGGTAAGGGTTCAGAGGTCAGAGGTCAGGTGTCAGAGGTCAGGGGTCAGAGGTCAGGGGTCATGGGTTAGATGTCAGAGGTCCGAGGTCAGTGTCAGGGTTCAGAGGTCAGGGTAAGGGTTCGGGGGTCAGAGGTAAGGGGTCAGGGTTTAGAGGTCAGACGTCGGGGTCAGGGTCAGGGGTCATGTGTTAGGGGTCAGGGTAAGGGGTCAGAGGTCAGTGTCAAGTTTCAGGGTCAGGGGTCAGTTGTCAGGGTCAGAGGTCAGGGGTCAGGCATCATAGGTCAGGGGCAAGCGTCATGGTTCAGATGTCAGAGGTCAGGGGTCTGGGTCAGAGGTCAAGTGTCAGGGGTCAGAGGTCAGAGGTCAGGGGACAGGGTCCAGAGGTCAGGATCAGAGGTCAGAGGTCAGGGTAATGTTTCAGAAGTCAGAGGTCAGGTTTCAGGGATCAGATGTCAGAGGTCAGGGTCGAGGGTCAGGTTGAGGGGTCAGGGGTCATGGGTCAGGATCAGGGGTCAGGGGTCAGGGTCATGTTCAAGGGTTAGGGGTCAGTGTCGGGGTCAGGGGTCAGGGGTCCGGGGTCAGGGTCAGGGGTCAGGGGTCGGGGTCATGGTCATGGTCAGGGGTCAGGGGTCAGGGTCAGTTGTCAGAGGTCGGGGGTCAGGGGTCAGAGGTCAGAAGTCAGGGGTCAGGGTTCAGAGATCAGACGTCAGACATCAGGGGTCAGGGGTCAGGGGTCAGTGGTCAGGGGTCGGGGGCCATGGGTAAGGGGTCAGTGTCAGGGGTCAGAGGTCGGAGGTCAGAGGTCAGGGTCAGAGGTCAGAGGTCAGGGGACAGGGTCAGAGGTCAAGTGTCAGGGGTCAGAGGTCAGGGGTCAGGGGTCGGGGGCCATGGGTAAGGGGTCAGTGTCAGGGGTCAGAGGTCGGAGGTCAGAGGTCAGGGTCAGAGGTCAGAGGTCAGGGGTCTGGGGTCATAGGTCGGGGGTTAGGGGTCAGGTCAGGGGTCAGGGGTCAGAGGTCAGGGGTCGGGGGCCATGGGTAAGGGGTCAGTGTCAGGGGTCAGAGGTCGGAGGTCAGAGGTCAGGGTCAGAGGTCAGAGGTCAGGGGTCTGGGGTCTGGGGTCATAGGTCAGGGGGTTAGGGGTCAGGGTCAGGGGTCAGGGGTCAGAGGTCACGGGTCATGGGTCAGGGGTCAGAGGTCAGAGGTCAGGGTCAGGGTTCAGAGGTCAGGGATCAGGTGTCAGGGGTCATGGGTAAGGGGTCAGGGTCAGTGGTCAGAGGTCAGGGATCGTGGGTCAGGGTAAGAGGTCAGAGGTCAGGGTAAGGGTTCAGAGAGCAGAGGTCAGGTTTCAGGGGTCAGATGTCAGAGGTCAGGGTCAGGGTTCAGGGTGAGGGGTCAGGGGTCATGGGTCAGGTTCAGGGGTCAGGGGTCAGGGTCATGTTCAAGGGTTAGGGGTCAGGGTCAGGTGTCAGATGTCAGGGGTCATAGGTCAGGGTCAGAGGTCAGAGGTCAGGGGTCAGAGGTCAGAGGTCAGCGGTCGGGGTCAGGTTTCAGAGGTCAGAGGTCAGGGGTCAGAGGTCAGGGGTCATGGGTTAGATGTCAGAGGTCCGAGGTCAGGGTCAGGGTTCAGAGGTCAGGGTAAGGGTTCGGGGGTCAGTTGCCAGCAGTCAGAGGCCTGGGGTCATGGGTCAGGGGACATGGGTTAGGGGTCAGAGTTCAGAGGTCAGGGGTCAGGGGTCAGTGCTCAGGGTCAGAGGTCAGGAGTCAGGGGTCAGAGTCAGGGGTCAGGATTCAGAGGTCAGAAGTCAGGGGTCATGGTCAGAGGTCAGGGGGCATAGGTCAGGATCAGGGGGCATAGGTCAGTGATAATGGGTAATGGGTCAGAGATAAGAGGTCAGAGGTCAGGGGACAGGGTCCAGAGGTCAGGATCAGAGGTCAGAGGTCAGGGTCAGGGGTCAGAGGTCAGGGATCTTGGGTCATGGTTCAGAGGTCTGGGGTCAGAGGTAAGGGTAAGGGTTCAAAGGTCAGAGGTCATTGTCAGAGGTCAGAGGTCAGGGTAAGGGTTCAGAGCTCAGAGGTCAGGTGTCAGAGGTCAGAGGTCAGGTGTCAGATGTCAGGGGTCAGATGTCAGGGGTCATGGGTTAGGGGTCAGAGGTCAGAGGTCAGGGTCAGGGGTCAGAGGTCAGTTGTCAGCAGTCAGAGGTCTGGGGTCATGGGTCAGGGGACATGGGTTAGGGGTCAGAGTTCAGAGGTCAGGGGTCAGGTGTCGGGGGTCATGGGTAAGGGGTCAGGGACAGTGGTCAGAGGTCGGGATCGTGGGTCAGGGTCAGAGGTAGGAGGTCAGGGTAAGGGTTCAGAGGTCAGAGGTCAGGGTCAGGGGTCAGAGGTCAGGGATCATGGGTCATGGATCAGAGGTCAGGGGTCAGAGGTAAGGGTAAGGGTTCAAAGGTCAGAGGTCAGGGTCAGTGGTCAGGGTCAGGGGTCAGAGGTCAGTGGTCAGTGGTCAGAGGTCAGCAATCATGTGTTAGGTGTCAGGGATCAGTGTCAAGGGTCAGGGTCAGAGGTCAGATGTCAGGGGTCATAGGTCAGGGGTCGGGGTCAGGGTTCAGAGGTCAGGGGTCAGGGTTCGGGGGTCATGGGTAAGGGGTCAGGGACAGTGGTCAGAGGTCGGGATCGTGGGTCAGGGTCAGAGGTAGGAGGTCAGGGTAAGGGTTCAGAGGTCAGAGGTCAGGTGTCAGGGGTCAGATATCAGAGGTCAGGGTCAGGGGTCAGAGGTCAGGGATCATGGGTCATGGATCAGAGGTCAGGGGTCAGAGGTAAGGGTAAGGGTTCAAAGGTCAGAGGTCAGGGTCAGTGGTCAGGGTCAGGGGTCAGAGGTCAGTGGTCAGTGGTCAGAGGTCAGCAATCATGTGTTAGGTGTCAGGGATCAGTGTCAAGGGTCAGGGTCAGAGGTCAGATGTCAGGGGTCATAGGTCAGGGGTCGGGGTCAGGGTTCAGAGGTCAGGGGTCAGGGTTCGGGGGTCATGGGTAAGGGGTCAGAGGTCAGGGGTCAGAGTTCAGGGTAAGGGTTCAGAGGTCAGAGGTCAGGTGTCAGAGGTCAGGGGTCAGAGGTCAGGGGTCATGGGTTAGATGTCAGAGGTCCGAGGTCAGTGTCAGGGTTCAGAGGTCAGGGTAAGGGTTCGGGGGTCAGAGGTAAGGGGTCAGGGTTTAGAGGTCAGACGTCGGGGTCAGGGTCAGGGGTCATGTGTTAGGGGTCAGGGTAAGGGGTCAGAGGTCAGTGTCAAGTTTCAGGGTCAGGGGTCAGTTGTCAGGGTCAGAGGTCAGGGGTCAGGCATCATAGGTCAGGGGCAAGCGTCATGGTTCAGATGTCAGAGGTCAGGGGTCTGGGTCAGAGGTCAAGTGTCAGGGGTCAGAGGTCAGAGGTCAGGGGACAGGGTCCAGAGGTCAGGATCAGAGGTCAGAGGTCAGGGTAATGTTTCAGAAGTCAGAGGTCAGGTTTCAGGGATCAGATGTCAGAGGTCAGGGTCGAGGGTCAGGTTGAGGGGTCAGGGGTCATGGGTCAGGATCAGGGGTCAGGGGTCAGGGTCATGTTCAAGGGTTAGGGGTCAGTGTCGGGGTCAGGGGTCAGGGGTCCGGGGTCAGGGTCAGGGGTCAGGGGTCGGGGTCATGGTCATGGTCAGGGGTCAGGGGTCAGGGTCAGTTGTCAGAGGTCGGGGGTCAGGGGTCAGAGGTCAGAAGTCAGGGGTCAGGGTTCAGAGATCAGACGTCAGACATCAGGGGTCAGGGGTCAGGGGTCAGTGGTCAGGGGTCGGGGGCCATGGGTAAGGGGTCAGTGTCAGGGGTCAGAGGTAAGAGGTAAGAGGTCAGGGTCAGAGGTCAGAGGTCAGGGGTCTGGGGTCATAGGTCAGGGGGTCAGGGGTCAGAGGTCACGGGTCATGGGTCAGGGGTCAGAGGTCAGGGTCAGGGTTCAGAGGTCAGGGATCATTGGTCATGGGTCAGAGGTCAGGGGTCAGAGGTAAGGGTAAGCGTTCAAAGGTCAGAGGTCAGGGTCAGTTGTCAGGGTCAGGGGTCAGAGGTCAGTGGTCAGTGGTCAGAGGTCAGGAATCATGTGTTAGGGGTCAGGGTCAGGGATCAGTGTCAAGTTTCAGGGTCAGGGGTCAGGGGTGAGGGTGAGGGTGAGGGTCAGGGTCAGGGGTCAGTGTCAAGTTTCAGGGTCAGGGGTCAGGGTCAGGCGTCATGGGTGAGGGTGAGGGTCAGGGTCAGGGGTCGGGGTCAGGGGTCAGGGTCAGGGGTCAGAGGTCAGGGGTCAGGGTCAGAGGTCAGGGGTCAGGCATCATATGTCGGGGCAAGCGTCATGGTTCAGAGGTCAGAGGTCAGGGGTCTGGGTCAGAGGTCAAGCGTCATGGTTCAGAGGTCAGAGGTCAGGGGTCTGGGTCAGAGGTCAAGTGTCAGGGGTCAGAGTTCAGAGGTCAGGGGACAGGGTCCAGAGGTCAGGATCAGAGGTCAGAGGTCAGGGTCAGGGGTCAGAGGTCAGGGATCATGGGTCATGGTTCAGAGGTCTGGGGTCAGAGGTAAGGGTAAGGGTTCAAAGGTCAGAGGTCAGGGTCAGAGGTCAGAGGTCAGAGGTCAGAGTCAACGGTCAGGGGTCAGAGCTCAGGGGTCAGGTTTCAGAGGTCAGAGGTCGGGGTCGGGGTCAGAGGTCAGGGGTCGAGAGTCATGGTTAAGGGGTCAGGGTCAGAAGTCTGAGGTAAGGGTCAGAGGTAAGATGTCAGGCGTCATAGGTCGGGGCAAGCGACATGGGTCAGAGGTCAGAGGTCAGGGGTCAGGGGTCAGAGGTCTTGGATCATGGGTCATGGGTCAGAGGTCAGTGGTCAGACGTAAGGGTAAGGTTTAAAAGGTCAGGGATCATGGGTCATGGTTCAGAGGTCTGGGGTCAGAGGTAAGAGTAAGGGTTAAAAGGTCAGAGGTCAGGGTCAGAGGTCAGAGGTCAGAGGTCATGGGTCTGGGGTCATAGGTCGGGGGTTTAGGGATAAGGTTCAGGGGTCAGGGGTCAGATGTCAGGGGTCGGGGTTCATGGGTAAGGGGTCAGTGTCAGGGGTCAGAGGTCAGAGGTCAGGGTCAGAGGTCAGAGGTCAGGGGTCTGGGGTCATAGGTCAGGGTGTTAGGGGTCAGGGTCAGGGGTCAGGGGTGAGGGGTCGGGGGTCACGGGTCATGGGTCAGGGGTCAGAGGTCAGAGGTCAGGGTCAAGGTCAGGGTTCAGAGGTCAGAGGTCAGGTGTCAGGGGTCAGATGTCAGAGGTCAGGGTCAGGGGTCAGGTTGAGGGGTCAGGGGTCATGGGTCAGGTTCAGGGTTCAGGGGTCAGGGTCATGTTCAAGGGTTAGGGGTCAGGGTCAGGGTCAGTGTTCAGAGGTCAGGGGTCAGGGTCAGGGGTCAAAGGTCAGGGGTCAAGGTTCAGAAATCAGGAGTCAGGGTCAAGGGTCAGGGGTCAGAGATCAGAGGTAAGGTGTCAGGCGTCAGAGGTCAGGGGTCAACGGTCAGGGGTCAGAGCTCAGGGGTCAGGTTTCAGAGGTCAGAGGTCGGGGTCGGGGTCAGAGGTCAGGGGTCGTGGGTCATGGGTAAGGGGTCATGGTCAGAGATCAGAGGTCAGGGTCAGAGGTAAGAGGTCAGGCGTCATAGGTCAGGGGCAAGGGTCATGGGTCAGAGGTCAGAGGTCAGGGGTCTGGGTCAGAGGTCAAGTGTCAGGGGTCAGAGGTCAGGGGACAGGGTCCAGAGGTCAGGATCAGAGGTCAGAGGTCAGGGTCAGGGGTCAGAGGTCAGGGATCATGGGTCATGGTTCAGAGGTCTGCGGTCAGAGGTAAGGGTAAGGGTTCAAAGGTCAGAGGTCAGGGTCAGAGGTCAGAGGTCGGAGGTCAGAGGTCCGGGTGCTGGGGTCATAGGTCAGGGGGTTAGGGGTCAGGGTCAGCGGTCAGGGGTCAGAGGTCAGGGGTCGGGGGCCATGGGTAAGGGGTCAGTGTCAGGGGTCAGAGGTCAGAGGTCACAGGTCAGGTTTCAGGGATCAGATGTCAGAGGTCAGGGTCAGGGGTCAGGTTGAGGGGTCAGGGATCATGGGACATGTTCAGGGGTCAGGGGTCAGGGTCATGTTCAAGGGTTAGGGGTCAGTGTCGGGGTCAGGGGTCAGGGGTCCGGGGTCAGGGTCAGGGGTCAGGGGTCAGGGTCAGGGTCATGGTCAGGGGTCAGGGGTCAGGGTCAGTTGTCAGAGGTCGGGGGTCAGGGGTCAGAGGTCAGAAGTCAGGGGTCAGGGTCAGGGTTCAGAGATCAGACGTCAGACGTCAGGGGTCAGGTGTCAGAAGTCAGAGGTCAGGGGTCGGGGGCCATGGGTAAGGGGTCAGTGTCAGGGGACAGAGTTAAGAGGTCAGAGGTCAGGGTCAGAGGTCAGAAGTCAGGGGTCTGGGGTCATAGGTCAGGGGGTTAGGGGTCAGGGTCAGTGGTCGGGGTCAGAGGTCACGGGTCATGGGTCAGGGGTCAGAGGTCAGGGTCAGGGTTCAGAGGTCAGGGGTCAGGGTTCAGGGGTCGGGGGTCATGGGTAAGGGGTCAGAAGTCAGGGTCAGAGGTCAGGGTAAGGGTTCAGAGGTCAGAGGTCAGTTGTCAGGGGTCAGATGTCAGAGGTCAGGGTCAGGGGTCAGAGGTCAGGGGTCATAGGTCAGGGTCAGAGGTCAGAGGTCAGGGGTCATAGGTCAGGGGTCGGGGTCAGGGTTCAGAGGTCAGAGGTCTGGGGTCAGAGGTCAGAGGTCAGGGGACAGGGTCAGAGGTCAAGTGTCAGGGGTCAGAGGTCAGGGGTCAGGGGTCGGGGGTCATGGGTAAGGGGTCAGGGTCAGTGGTCAGTGGTCAGGGATCGTGGGTCGGGGTCAGAGGTCAGAGGTCAGGGTAAGGGTTCAGATGTCAGAGGTCAGGTTTCAGGGGTCAGATGTCAGAGGTCAGGGTCAGGGGTCAGGGTGAGGGGTCGGGGTCATGGGTCAGGTTCAGGGCTCAGG
The DNA here is from genome assembly GCF_032191515.1 of Phaenicophaeus curvirostris. Classification (NCBI taxonomy): domain Eukaryota; kingdom Metazoa; phylum Chordata; class Aves; order Cuculiformes; family Cuculidae; genus Phaenicophaeus; species Phaenicophaeus curvirostris. The sequence continues at coordinate 24,689 of NW_027206708.1, forward strand.
GGTCAGACACGTGTTCAAGGGTTAGGGGTCAGTGTCGCTGTCAGCGGTCAGGGGTCAGGGTCAGGGGTCAGGGTCAGGGGTCATGGTCAGGGGTCAGGGGTCACGGTCAGGGTCATGGTCAGGGGTCAGGGGTCAGGGTCAGGGCCAGTTGTCAGAGGTCGGGGGTCAGGGTTCAGAGGTTAGAAGTCAGGGGTCATGGTCAGGGTTCAGAGATCAGACGTCAGACGTCAGGGGTCAGAGGTCAGAGGTCAGGGGTCAGGGGTCAGAGCTAAGGGTCAGAGGTCAGGAGTTAGGGGTCAGAGGTCATGGGTCAGGTTTCAGAGGTCAGAGGTAAGGGGACAAGGTCAGAGGTCAAGTGTCAGGGGTCATGGGTAAGGGGTCAGGGTCAGTGGTCAGAGGTCAGGGATTGTGGGTCAGGGTAAGAAGTCAGAGGTCAGGGTAAGGGTTCAGAGGTCAGAGGTCAGGTCTCAGGGGTCAGATGTCAGAGGTCAGGGTCAGGGGTCAGGGTGAGGTGTCAGGGGTCATGGGTCAGGTTCAGGGGTCAGGGGTCAGGGTCATGTTCAAGGGTTAGGGGTCAGGGTCAGGGTCAGGTGTCAGGGGTCAGGGGTCAGGGTCAGGGGTCAAAGGTCAGGGGTCAGGGTTCAGGGTTCAGAAATCAGGAGTCAGTGTCAGGGTTCAGATGTCAGAGGTCAGGAGTCAGAGGTCAGGGTAAGGGTTCAAAGGTCACAGGTCAGGGTTAGAGGTAAGAGGTCGTGGTCAGAGGTCATGGGTCATGTGTTAGGGGTCAGGGTCAGGGGTCAGGGGTCAGTGTCAAGTTTCAGGGTCAGGGGTCAGGGTCAGGGGTCATGGGTGAGGGTCAGGGTCATGGTCATGGTCATGGTCAGGGGTCAGAGGACAGGGGTCAGGGTCAGGGTCCAGGTTTAGGGTCGGGGTAAGGGGTCAGGGTCAGTGTCAGTCGTCAGGGCAGGGGTAAGGGGTAATGGGTCTGGGTCAGGGGTCAGAGGTCAGGGTCAGGGTTCAGAGGTCAGGGTCGGGGTCAGGGGTTGGGGGTCATGGGTAATTGGTCAGAGGTCAGGTGTCAGATGTCAGAGGTCAGGGTTCATAGGTCAGAGGTCAGGTGTCATGGGTCAGGGGTCAGAGGTCAGAGGTCAGAGGTCAGGGTCAGGGTTCAGAGGTCAGGGGTCAGGAGTGAGGGGTCGGGGTCATGGTTAAGGGGTCAGAGGTCAGGGGTCAGAGGTCAGGGTAAGGGGTCAGAGGTCAGAGGTCAGGTGTCAGAGGTCAGGGGTCAGACGTAAGGGTAAGGGTTCAAAGGTCAGAGGTCTGGGTCAGTGGTCATGGTCAGGGGTCAGAGGTCAGTGGTCAGTGGTCAGAGGTCAGGGGTCATGGGTTAGGGGTCAGGGTAAGGGTCAGGGGTCAGTGTCAAGTTTCAGGGTCAGGTGTCAGGTCAGGGGTCATGGGTGAGGGTCAGGGTCAGGGTCGGGGTCAGGGGTCAGGGGTCGGGGTCAGGGTCAGGGGTCAGAGGTCATGGGTCAGGGTCAGAGGTCAGGGGTCAGGCGTCATAGGTCAGGGGCATGCGTCATGGTTAAGAGGTCAGAGGTCAGGGGTACGGGTCAGAGGTCAAGTGTCAGGGGTCAGGGTCCAGAGGTCAGGATCAGAGGTCAGAGGTCAGGGTCAGGGGTCAGAGGTCAGGGATCATGGGTCATTGTTCAGAGGTCTGGGGTCAGAGATAAGGGAAAGGGTTCAAAGGTCAGAGGTCAGGGTCAGAGGTCAGAGGTCAGGGGACAGGGTCAGAGGTCAAGTGTCAGGGGTCAGAGGTCAGGGGTCAGGGGTCGGGGGCCATGGGTAAGGGGTCAGTGTCAGGGGTCAGAGGTCGGAGGTCAGAGGTCAGGGTCTGAGGTCAGAGGTCAGGGGTCTGGGGTCATAGGTCGGGGGTTAGGGGTCAGGTCAGGGGTCAGGGGTCAGAGGTCAGGGGTCGGGGGCCATGGGTAAGGGGTCAGTGTCAGGGGTCAGAGGTCGGAGGTCAGAGGTCAGGGTCAGAGGTCAGAGGTCAGGGGCCTGGGGTCATAGGTCAGGGGGTTAGGGGTCAGGGTCAGGGGTCAGGGGTCAGAGGTCACGGGTCATGGGTCAGGGGTCAGAGGTCAGAGGTCAGGGTCAGGGTTCAGAGGTCAGAGATCAGGTGTCAGGGGTCATGGGTAAGGGGTCAGGGTCAGTGGTCAGAGGTCAGGGATCGTGGGTCAGGGTAAGAGGTCAGAGGTCAGGGTAAGGGTTCAGAGAGCAGAGGTCAGGTTTCAGGGGTCAGATGTCAGAGGTCAGGGTCAGGGGTCAGGGTGAGGGGTCAGGGGTCATGGGTCAGGTTCAGGGGTCAGGGGTCAGGGTCATGTTCAAGGGTTAGCGGTCAGGGTCAGGTGTCAGATGTCAGGGGTCATAGGTCAGGGTCAGAGGTCAGAGGTCAGGGGTCAGAGGTCAGAGGTCAGCGGTCGGGGTCAGGTTTCAGAGGTCAGAGGTCAGGGGTCAGAGGTCAGGGGTCATGGGTTAGATGTCAGAGGTCCGAGGTCAGGGTCAGGGTTCAGAGGTCAGGGTAAGGGTTCGGGGGTCAGTTGCCAGCAGTCAGAGGCCTGGGGTCATGGGTCAGGGGACATGGGTTAGGGGTCAGAGTTCAGAGGTCAGGGGTCAGGGGTCAGTGCTCAGGGTCAGAGGTCAGGGGTCAGAGGTCAGGGATCATGGGTCATGGTTCAGAGGTCTGGGGTCAGAGGTAAGGGTAAGGGTTCAAAGGTCAGAGGTCAGGGTCAGAGGTCAGAGGTCAGAGGTCAGGGTCAACGGTCAGGGGTCAGAGCTCAGGGGTCAGGTTTCAGAGGTCAGAGGTCGGGGTCGGGGTCAGAGGTCAGGGGTCGAGGGTCATGGTTAAGGGGTCAGGGTCAGAAGTCAGAGGTAAGGGTCAGAGGTAAGATGTCAGGCGTCATAGGTCGGGGCAAGCGACATGGGTCAGAGGTCAGAGGTCAGGGGTCAGGGGTCGGGGGCCATGGGTAAGGGGTCAGTGTCAGGGGACAGAGTTAAGAGGTCAGAGGTCAGGGTCAGAGGTCAGAAGTCAGGGTTCTGGGGTCATAGGTCAGGGGGTTAGGGGTCAGGGTCAGTGGTCGGGGTCAGAGGTCACGGGTCATGGGTCAGGGGTCAGAGGTCAGGGTCAGGGTTCAGAGGTCAGGGGTCAGGGTTCAGGGGTCGGGGGTCATGGGTAAGGGGTCAGAAGTCAGGGTCAGAGGTCAGGGTAAGGGTTCAGAGGTCAGAGGTCAGTTGTCAGGGGTCAGATGTCAGAGGTCAGGGTCAGGGGTCAGAGGTCAGGGGTCAGAGGTCAGGGTCAGAGGTCAGAGGTCAGGGGTCATAGGTCAGGGGTCGGGGTCAGGGTTCAGAGGTCAGAGGTCTGGGGTCAGAGGTCAGAGGTCAGGGGACAGGGTCAGAGGTCAAGTGTCAGGGGTCAGAGGTCAGGGGTCAGGGGTCGGGGGTCATGGGTAAGGGGTCAGGGTCAGTGGTCAGTGGTCAGGGATCGTGGGTCGGGGTCAGAGGTCAGAGGTCAGGGTAAGGGTTCAGATGTCAGAGGTCAGGTTTCAGGGGTCAGATGTCAGAGGTCAGGGTCAGGGGTCAGGGTGAGGGGTCGGGGTCATGGGTCAGGTTCAGGGCTCAGGGGTCAGACACGTGTTCAAGGGTTAGGGGTCAGTGTCGCTGTCAGCGGTCAGGGGTCAGGGTCAGGGGTCAGGGGTCACGGTCAGGGTCATGGTCAGGGGTCAGGGGTCAGGGTCAGGGCCAGTTGTCAGAGGTCGGGGGTCAGGGTTCAGAGGTTAGAAGTCAGGGGTCATGGTCAGGGTTCAGAGATCAGACGTCAGACGTCAGGGGTCAGAGGTCAGAGGTCAGGGGTCAGGGGTCAGAGCTCAGGGTCAGAGGTCAGGAGTTAGGGGTCAGAGGTCATGGGTCAGGTTTCAGAGGTCAGAGGTAAGGGGACAAGGTCAGAGGTCAAGTGTCAGGGGTCATGGGTAAGGGGTCAGGGTCAGTGGTCAGAGGTCAGGGATTGTGGGTCAGGGTAAGAAGTCAGAGGTCAGGGTAAGGGTTCAGAGGTCAGAGGTCAGGTCTCAGGGGTCAGATGTCAGAGGTCAGGGTCAGGGGTCAGGGTGAGGTGTCAGGGGTCATGGGTCAGGTTCAGGGGTCAGGGGTCAGGGTCATGTTCAAGGGTTAGGGGTCAGGGTCAGGGTCAGGTGTCAGGGGTCAGGGGTCAGGGTCAGGGGTCAAAGGTCAGGGGTCAGGGTTCAGGGTTCAGAAATCAGGAGTCAGTGTCAGGGTTCAGATGTCAGAGGTCAGGAGTCAGAGGTCAGGGTAAGGGTTCAAAGGTCACAGGTCAGGGTTAGAGGTAAGAGGTCGTGGTCAGAGGTCATGGGTCATGTGTTAGGGGTCAGGGTCAGGGGTCAGGGGTCAGTGTCAAGTTTCAGGGTCAGGGGTCAGGGTCAGGGGTCATGGGTGAGGGTCAGGGTCATGGTCATGGTCAGGGGTCAGAGGACAGGGGTCAGGGTCAGGGTTCAGGTTTAGGGTCAGGGGTAAGGGGTCAGGATCAGTGTCAGTCGTCAGGGCAGGGGTAAGGGGTAATGGGTCTGGGTCAGGGGTCAGAGGTCACTGTCAGGGTCAGGGGTCAGGGGTCATGGTCAGGGGTCAGGGTCAGGGTCATGGTCAGGGTCAGTTGTCAGAGGTCGGGGGTCAGGGTTCAGAGGTCAGAAGTCAGGGGTCAGGGTCAGGGTTCAGGTTTAGGGTCAGGGGTAAGGGGTCAGGGTCAGTGTCAGTCGTCAGGGCAGGGGTAAGGGGTAATGGGTCTGGGTCAGGGGTCAGAGGTCACTGTCAGGGTCAGGGGTCAGGGGTCAGCGGTCATGGTCAGGGGTCAAGGTCAGGGTCAGGGTCAGTTGTCAGAGGTCAGGGGTCAGGGTTCAGAGGTCAGAAGTCAGGGGTCAGGGTCAGGGTTCAGGTTTAGGGTCAGGGGTAAGGGGTCAGGGTCAGTGTCAGTCGTCAGGGCAGGGGTAAGGGGTAATGGGTCTGGGTCAGGGGTCAGAGGTCACTGTCAGGGTCAGGGGTCAGGGGTCATGGTCAGGGGTCAGGGTCAGGGTCAGGGTCAGTTGTCAGAGGTCAGGGGTCAGGGTTCAGAGGTCAGACGTCAGGGGTCAGGGTCAGGGGTCAGAGGTCAGGGGTCAGGGGTCAGAGGTCAGGAGTTAGGGGTCAGAGGTCAGGGGTCATGTTTCAGAGGTCAGAGATCGGGGTCGGGGTCAGAGGTCAGGGGTCATAGGTCAGGATCAGGGGCACAGGTCAGGGATAATGGGTAATGGGTCAGAGATCAGAGGTCAGAGGTCAGGGGACAGGGTCCAGAGGTCACGATCAGAGATCAGAGGTCAGATGTCAGGGTCAGGGGTAAGAGGTCAGGGATCATGGGTCATGGGTCAGAGGTCTGGGGTCAGAGGTCTGGGGTCATAGGTCAGGAGGTTAGGGGTCAGGGTTCAGAGGTCGGGGGTCATGGGTAAGGGGACAGTGTCAGGGGTCAGAGGTCAGAGGTCAGGGTCAGAGGTCAGAGGTCAGAAGTCAGGGGTTTGGGGTCATAAGTCAGGGGGTTAGGGGTCAGGGTCAGGGGTCGGGGTCAGAGGTCAGGGATCATGGGTCAGGGGACATGGATTAGGGGTCAGAGGTCAGAGGTCAGGGTCAGGGTTCAGAGGTCAGGGTCGGGGTCAGGGGTCGGGGGTCATGGGTAATTGGTCAGAGGTCAGGTGTCAGAGGTCAGGGTTCATAGGTCAGAGGTCAGGTGTCATGGGTCAGGGGTCAGGGGTCAGAGGTCAGAAGTCAGAGGTCAGGATCAGGGTTCAGAGGTCAGGGGTCAGGAGTGAGGGGTCGGGGTCATGGTTAAGGGGTCAGAGGTCAGGGGTCAGAGGTCAGGGTAAGGGGTCAGAGGTCAGAGGTCAGGTGTCAGAGGTCAGGGGTCAGACGTAAGGGTAAGGGTTCAAAGGTCAGAGGTCAGGGTCAGTGGTCATGGTCAGGGGTCAGAGGTCAGTGGTCAGTGGTCAGAGGTCAGGGGTCATGGGTTAGGGGTCAGGGTAAGGGTCAGGGGTCAGTGTCAAGTTTCAGGGTCAGGTGTCAGGTCAGGGGTCATGGGTGAGGGTCAGGGTCAGGGTCGGGGTCAGGGGTCAGGGGTCGGGGTCAGGGTCAGGGGTCAGAGGTCATGGGTCAGGGTCAGAGGTCAGGGGTCAGGCGTCATAGGTCAGGGGCATGCGTCATGGTTAAGAGGTCAGAGGTCAGGGGTACGGGTCAGAGGTCAAGTGTCAGGGGTCAGGGTCCAGAGATCAGGATCAGAGGTCAGAGGTCGGGGGTCAGGGGTCAGAGGTCAGGGATCATGGGTCATTGTTCAGAGGTCTGGGGTCAGAGGTAAGGGAAAGGGTTCAAAGGTCAGAGGTCAGGGTCAGAGGTCAGAGGTCAGGGGACAGGGTCAGAGGTCAAGTGTCAGGGGTCAGAGGTCAGGGGTCAGGGGTCGGGGGCCATGGGTAAGGGGTCAGTGTCAGGGGTCAGAGGTCGGAGGTCAGAGGTCAGGGTCAGAGGTCAGAGGTCAGGGGTCTGGGGTCATAGGTCGGGGGTTAGGGGTCAGGTCAGGGGTCAGGGGTCAGAGGTCAGGGGTCGGGGGCCATGGGTAAGGGGTCAGTGTCAGGGGTCAGAGGTCGGAGGTCAGAGGTCAGGGTCAGAGGTCAGAGGTCAGAGGTCAGGGGTCTGGGGTCATAGGTCAGGGGTTTAGGGGTCAGGGTCAGGGGTCAGGGGTCAGAGGTCACGGGTCATGGGTCAGGGGTCAGAGGTCAGAGGTCAGGGTCAGGGTTCAGAGGTCAGGGATCAGGTGTCAGGGGTCATGGGTAAGGGGTCAGGGTCAGTGGTCAGAGGTCAGGGATCGTGGGTCAGGGTAAGAGGTCAGAGGTCAGGGTAAGGGTTCAGAGAGCAGAGGTCAGGTTTCAGGGGTCAGATGTCAGAGGTCAGGGTCAGGGGTCAGGGTGAGGGGTCAGGGGTCATGGGTCAGGTTCAGGGGTCAGGGGTTAGGGTCATGTTCAAGGGTTAGGGGTCAGGGTCAGGTGTCAGATGTCAGGGGTCATAGGTCAGGGTCAGAGGTCAGAGGTCAGGGGTCAGAGGTCAGAGGTCAGCGGTCGGGGTCAGGTTTCAGAGGTCAGAGGTCAGGGGTCTGGGTCAGAGGTCAAGTGTCAGGGGTCAGATTTCAGAGGTCAGGGGACAGGGTCCAGAGGTCAGGATCAGAGGTCAGAGGTCAGGGTCAGGGGTCAGATGTCAGGGATCATGGGTCATGGTTCAGAGGTCTGGGGTCAGAGGTAAGGGTAAGGGTTCAAATGTCAGAGGTCAGGGTCAGAGGTCAGAGGTCAGAGGTCAGAGGTCAGGGTCAACGGTCAGGGGTCAGAGCTCAGGGGTCAGGTTTCAGAGGTCAGAGGTCGGGGTCGGGGTCAGAGGTCAGGGGTCGAGGGTCATGGTTAAGGGGTCAGGGTCAGAAGTCAGAGGTAAGGGTCAGAGGTAAGATGTCAGGCGTCATAGGTCGGGGCAAGCGACATGGGTCAGAGGTCAGAGGTCAGGGGTCAGGGGTCAGAGGTCAGGGATCATGGGTCATGGGTCAGAGGTCAGTGGTCAGACGTAAGGGTAAGGTTTCAAAGGTCAGGGATCATGGGTCATGGATCAGAGGTCTGGGGTCAGAGGTAAGAGTAAGGGTTAAAAGGTCAGAGGTCAGGGTCAGAGGTCAGAGGTCAGAGGTCATGGGTCTGGGGTCATAGGTCGGGGGTTTAGGGATAAGGTTCAGGGGTCAGGGGTCAGATGTCAGGGGTCGGGGTTCATGGGTAAGGGGTCAGTGTCAGGGGTCAGAGGTCAGAGGTCAGGGTCAGAGGTCAGAGGTCAGGGGTCTGGGGTCATAGGTCAGGGGGTTAGGGGTCAGGGTCAGGGGTCGGGGTGAGGGGTCGGGGGTCACGGGTCATGGGTCAGGGGTCAGAGGTCAGAGGTCAGGGTCAAGGTCAGGGTTCAGAGGTCAGAGGTCAGGTGTCAGGGGTCAGATGTCAGAGGTCAGGGTCAGGGGTCAGGTTGAGGGGTCAGGGGTCATGGGTCAGGTTCAGGGTTCAGGGGTCAGGGTCATGTTCAAGGGTTAGGGGTCAGGGTCAGGGTCAGGGTTCAGAGGTCAGGGGTCAGGGGTCAAAGGTCAGGGGTCAAGGTTCAGAAATCAGGAGTCAGGGTCAAGGGTCAGGGGTCAGAGATCAGAGGTCAGGTGTCAGGCGCCAGAGGTCAGGGGTCAACGGTCAGGGGTCAGAGCTCAGGGGTCAGGTTTCAGAGGTCAGAGGTCGGGGTCGGGGTCAGAGGTCAGGGGTCGTGGGTCATGGGTAAGGGGTCATGGTCAGAGATCAGAGGTCAGGGTCAGAGGTAAGAGGTCAGGCGTCATAGGTCAGGGGCAAGGGTCATGGGTCAGAGGTCAGAGGTCAGGGGTCTGGGTCAGAGGTCAAGTGTCAGGGGTCAGAGGTCAGGGGACAGGGTCCAGAGGTCAGGATCAGAGGTCAGAGGTCAGGGTCAGGGGTCAGAGGTCAGGGATCATGGGTCATGGTTCAGAGGTCTGCGGTCAGAGGTAAGGGTAAGGGTTCAAAGGTCAGAGGTCAGGGTCAGAGGTCAGAGGTCAGAGGTCGGAGGTCAGAGGTCCGGGTGCTGGGGTCATAGGTCAGGGGGTTAGGGGTCAGGGTCAGGGGTCAGGGGTCAGAGGTCAGGGGTCGGGGGCCATGGGTAAGGGGTCAGAGGTCAGCGTAAGGGTTCAGAGGTCACAGGTCAGGTTTCAGGGATCAGATGTCAGAGGTCAGGGGTCTGGGTCAGAGGTCAAGTGTCAGGGGTCAGAGGTCAGAGGTCAGGGGACAGGGTCCAGAGGTCAGGATCAGAGGTCAGAGGTCAGGGTAATGTTTCAGAAGTCAGAGGTCAGGTTTCAGGGATCAGATGTCAGAGGTCAGGGTCGAGGGTCAGGTTGAGGGGTCAGGGGTCATGGGTCAGGATCAGGGGTCAGGGGTCAGGGTCATGTTCAAGGGTTAGGGGTCAGTGTCGGGGTCAGGGGTCAGGGGTCCGGGGTCAGGGTCAGGGGTCAGGGGTCGGGGTCATGGTCATGGTCAGGGGTCAGGGGTCAGGGTCAGTTGTCAGAGGTCGGGGGTCAGGGGTCAGAGGTCAGAAGTCAGGGGTCAGGGTCAGGGTTCAGAGATCAGACGTCAGACGTCAGGGGTCAGGTGTCAGAAGTCAGAGGTCAGGGGTCGGGGGCCATGGGTAAGGGGTCAGTGTCAGGGGACAGAGTTAAGAGGTCAGATGTCAGGGTCAGATGTCAGAAGTCAGGGGTCTGGGGTCATAGGTCAGGGGGTTAGGGGTCAGGGTCATTGGTCGGGGTCAGAGGTCACGGGTCATGGGTCAGGGGTCAGAGGTCAGGGTCAGGGTTCAGAGGTCAGGGGTCAGGGTTCAGGGGTCGGGGGTCATGGGTAAGGGGTCAGAAGTCAGGGTCAGAGGTCAGGGTAAGGGTTCAGAGGTCAGAGGTCAGTTGTCAGGGGTCAGATGTCAGAGGTCAGGGTCAGGGGTCAGAGGTCAGGGGTCATAGGTCAGGGTCAGAGGTCAGAGGTCAGGGGTCAGAGGTAAGGGTAAGGGTTCAAAGGTCAGAGGTCAGGGTCAGTGGTCAGGGTCAGGGGTCAGAGGTCAGTGGTTATTCGTCAGTGGTCAGAGGTCAGGGGTCATGGGTTAGGGGTCAGGGTCAGGGGTCAGATGTCAGGGGTCATAGGTTAGGGTCAGAGGTCAGAGGTCAGAGGTCGGGGTCATAGGTCAGGGGTCGGGTTCAGGGTTCAAAGGTCAGAGGTCTGGGGTCAGAGGTCAGAGGTCAGAGGTAAGGGGTCAGGGGACAGGGTCAGAGGTCAAGTGTCAGGGGTCAGAGGTCAGGGGTCAGGGGTCGGGGGTCATGGGTAAGGGGTCAGGTTTCATTGTTCAGTGGTCAGGGATCGTGGGTCGGGGTCAGAGTTCAGAGGTCAGGGTAAGTGTTCAGATGTCAGAGGTCTGGTTTCAGGGGTCAGATGTCAGAGGTCAGGGTCAAAGGTCAGGGTGAGGTGTCAGGGGTCATGGTTCAGGTTCAGGGCTCAGGGGTCAGACACGTGTTCAAGGGTTAGGGGTCAGTGTCGCGGTCAGGGGTCAGGGTCAGGGATTAAGTTTTCAGGGGTCATGGTCAGGGGTCAGGGGTCACGGTCAGGGTCATGGTCAGGGGTCAGGGGTCAGGGGTCAGGGGTCAGGGTCAGTGTTCAGAGGTCGGGGGTCAGGGTTCAGACGTCAGACATCAGACGTCAGACATCAGACGTCAGAGGTCAGTGGTCAGAGGTCAGGGGTCAGGGGTCAGAGTTCAGGGTCAGAGGTCAGGAGTTAGGGGTCAGAGGTCATGGGTCAGGTTTCAGAGGTCAGAGGTCAGGGGACAAGGTAAGAAGTCAAGTGTCAGGGGTCAGGGGTCGGGGGCCATGGGTAAGGGGTCAGTGTCAGGGGTCAGAGGTCGGAGGTCAGAGGTCAGGGTCAGAGGTCAGAGGTCAGGGGTCTGGGGTCATAGGTCAGGGGGTTAGGGGTCAGGATCGGGGGTCAGGGGTCAGAGGTCACGGGTCATGGGTCAGGGGTCAGGGTTCAGAGGTAAGGGGTCAGGGGTCAGGGGTCATGGGTAAGGGGTCAGGGTCAGTGGTCAGAGGTCAGGGATCGTGGGTCAGGGTAAGAGGTCAGAGGTCAGGGTAAGGGTTCAGAGAGCAGAGGTCAGGATTCAGGGGTCAGATGTCAGACGTCAGGGTCAGGGGTCAGGGTGAGGGGTCAGGGGTCATGGGTCAGGTTCAGGGGTCAAAGGTCAGGGGTCAGGGTTCAGAAATCAGGAGTCAGGGTCAGGGGTCAGGGGTTAGGGTCAGAGATCAGAGGTCAGGTGTCAGGGGTCAGAGGTCGGGGTCAATGGTCAGGGGTCAGAGCTCAGGGGTCAGGTTTCAGAGGTCAGAGGTCGGGGTCGGGGTCAGAGGTCAGGGGTCGAGGGTCATGGTTAAGGGGTCAGGGTCAGAAGTCAGAGGTAAGGGTCAGAGGTAAGATGTCAGGCGTCATAGGTCGGGGCAAGCGACATGGGTCAGAGGTCAGAGGTCAGGGGTCAGGGGTCAGAGGTCAGGGATCATGGGTCATGGGTCAGAGGTCAGTGGTCAGACGTAAGGGTAAGGTTTCAAAGGTCAGGGATCATGGGTCATGGTTCTGAGGTCTGGGGTCAGAGGTAAGAGTAAGGGTTAAAAGTTCAGAGGTCAGGGTCAGGGGTCAGAGGTCAGAGGTCAGAGGTCTGGGGTCATAGGTCGGGGGTTTAGGGATAAGGTTCAGGGGTCAGGGGTCATATGTCAGGGGTCGGGGTTCATGGGTAAGGGGTCAGTGTCAGGGGTCAGATTTCAGAGGTCAGAGGTCAGGGTCAGAGGTCAGGGGGTTAGGGGTCTGGGGTCATAGGTCAGGGGGTTAGGGGTCAGGGTCAGGGGTCAGGGGTGAGGGGTCGGGGGTCACGGGTCTCGGGTCATGGGTCAGGGGTCAGAGGTCAGAGGTCAGGGTCAGGGTTCAGAGAGCAGAGGTCAGGTGTCAGGGATCAGATGTCAGAGGTAAGGGTCAGGGGTCAGGGTGAGGGGTCAGGGGTCATGGGTCAGGTTCAGGGGTCAGGGGTCAGGGTCATGTTCAAGGGTTAGGGGTCAGGGTCAGGGTCAGTGTTCAGAGGTCAGGGGTCAGAGTCAGGGGTCAAAGGTCAGGGGTCAAGGTTCAGAAATCAGGAGTCAGGGTCAAGGGTCAGGGGTCAGGGGTCAGCGATCAGAGGTCAGGGGACAGGCGTCAGAGGTCAGGGGTCAACGGTCAGGGGTCAGAGCTCAGGGGTCAGGTTTCAGAGGTCAGAGGTCGGGGTCGGGGTCAGAGGTCAGGGGTCGTGGGTCATGGGTAAGGGGTCATGGTCAGAAGTCAGAGGTCAGGGTCAGAGGTAAGAGGTCAGGCGTCATAGGTCAGGGGCAAGGGTCATGGGTCAGAGGTCAGAGGTCAGGGGTCTGGGTCAGAGGTCAAGTGTCAGGGGTCAGAGGTCAGAGGTCAGGGGACAGGGTCCAGAGGTCAGGATCAGAGGTCAGAGGTCAGGGTCAGGGGTCAGAGGTCAGGGATCATGGGTCATGGTTCAGAGGTCTGCGGTCAGAGGTAAGGGTAAGGTTTCAAAGGTCAGAGGTCAGAGGTCAGAGGTCAGAGGTCAGAGGTGAGAGGTCAGGGTGCTGGGGTCATAGGTCAGGGGGTTAGGGGTCAGGGTCAGGGGTCAGGGGTCAGAGGTCAGGGGTCGGGGGCCATGGGTAAGGGGTCAGTGTCAGGGGTCAGAGGTCAGAGGTCACAGGTCAGGTTTCAGGGATCAGATGTCAGAGGTCAGGGTCAGGGGTCAGGTTGAGGGGTCAGGGATCATGGGTCATGTTCAGGGGTCAGGGGTCAGGGTCATGTTCAAGGGTTAGGGGTCAGTGTCGGGGTCAGGGGTCAGGGGTCAGGGGTCCGGGGTCAGGGTCAGGGGTCAGGGGTCAGGGTCAGGGTCATGGTCAGGGGTCAGGGGTCAGGGTCAGTTGTCAGAGGTCGGGGGTCAGGGGTCAGAGGTCAGAAGTCAGGGGTCAGGGTCAGGGTTCAGAGATCAGACGTCAGACGTCAGGGGTCAGGTGTCAGAAGTCAGAGGTCAGGGGTCGGGGGCCATGGGTAAGGGGTCAGTGTCAGGGGACAGAGTTAAGAGGTCAGAGGTCAGGGTCAGAGGTCAGAGGTCAGGGGTCTGGGGTCATAGGTCGGGGGTTAGGGGTCAGGTCAGGGGTCAGGGGTCAGATGTCAGGGGTCGGGGGCCATGGGTAAGGGGTCAGTGTCAGGGGTCAGAGGTCGGAGGTCAGAGGTCAGGGTCAGAGGTCAGAGGTCATGGGTCTGGGGTCATAGGTCGGGGGTTTAGGGATAAGTTTCAGGGGTCAGGGGTCATATGTCAGGGGTCGGGGTTCATGGGTAAGGGGTCAGTGTCAGGGGTCAGATTTCAGAGGTCAGAGGTCAGGGTCAGAGGTCAGGGGGTTAGGGGTCTGGGGTCATAGGTCGGGGGTTAGGGGTCAGGGGTCAGGGGTGAGGGGTCGGGGGTCACGGGTCTTGGGTCATGGGTCAGGGGTCAGAGGTCAGAGGTCAGGGTCAGGGTTCAGAGAGCAGAGGTCAGGTGTCAGGGATCAGATGTCAGAGGTAAGGGTCAGGGGTCAGGGTGAGGGGTCAGGGGTCATGGGTCAGGTTCAGGGGTCAGGGGTCAGGGTCATGTTCAAGGGTTAGGGGTCAGGGTCAGGGTCAGTGTTCAGAGGTCAGGGGTCAGAGTCAGGGGTCAAAGGTCAGGGGTCAAGGTTCAGAAATCAGGAGTCAGGGTCAAGGGTCAGGGGTCAGGGGTCAGCGATCAGAGGTCAGGGGACAGGCGTCAGAGGTCAGGGGTCAACGGTCAGGGGTCAGAGCTCAGGGGTCAGGTTTCAGAGGTCAGAGGTCGGGGTCGGGGTCAGAGGTCAGGGGTCGTGGGTCATGGGTAAGGGGTCATGGTCAGAAGTCAGAGGTCAGGGTCAGAGGTAAGAGGTCAGGCGTCATAGGTCAGGGGCAAGGGTCATGGGTCAGAGGTCAGAGGTCAGGGGTCTGGGTCAGAGGTCACGATCAGAGATCAGAGGTCAGATGTCAGGGTCAGGGGTAAGAGGTCAGGGATCATGGGTCATGGGTCGATGTTCTGGGGTCAGATGTCAGGGTTCAAAGGTCAGAGGTAAGGGTCAGAGGTCAGAGGTCAGAGGTCAGGGGTCTGGGGTCATAGGTCAGGGGGTTAGGGGTCAGGGGTCAGGGGTCAGGGGTCATGGGTAAGGGGACAGTGTCAGGGGTCAGAGGTCAGAGGTCAGGGTCCGAGGTCAGAGGTCAGAGGTCAGGGGTTTGGGGTCATAGGTCATGGGGTTAGGGGTCAGGGTCAGGGGTCGGGGTCAGAGGTCAGGCATCATGGGTCAGGGGACATGGATTAGTGGTCAGAGGTCAGAGGTCAGGGTCAGGTTTCAGAGGTCAGGGTCAGGGGTCAGGGGTCGGGGGTCATGGGTAATTGGTCAGAGGTCAGGTGTCAGATGTCAGAGGTCAGTGTTCATAGGTCAAAGGTTAGGTGTCATGGGTCAGGGGTCAGATGTCAAAGGTCAGAGGTCAGGGTCAGTGTTCAGAGGTCAGGGTTCAGGGTTCGGGGGTCATGGGTAAGGCGTCACAGGTCAGGGGTAAGAGGTCAGGGTAAAGGTTCAGAGGTCAGACGTCAGGTGTCAGGGGTCAGATATCAGAGGTCAGGGTCAGGGGTCAGAGGTCAGGGATCATGGGTCATGGGTCAGAGGTCAGGGGTCAGAGGTAAGGGTAAGGGTTCAAAGGTCAGAGGTCAGGGTCAGTGGTCAGGGTCAGGGGTCAGAGGTCAGTGGTCAGTGGTCAGAGGTCAGGAATCATGTGTTAGGGGTCAGGGTCAGGGATCAGTGTCAAGGGTCAGGGTCAGAGGTCAGATGTCAGGGGTCAGTGTCCGTGGTCAGGGTGAGTGGTCAGGGGTCAGGGTCATGTTCAAGGGTTAGGGATCAGGGTCGAGGTCAGGGGTAAGGGGTCAGGGGTCAGGGGTCAGGGTTCAGAAATCAGGAGTCAGGGTCAGGGGTCAGATGTCAGAGGTCAGGAGTCAGAGGTCAGGGTAAGGGTTCAAAGGTCAAAAGCCAGGGTCAGAGGTCAGAGGTCGTGGTCAGAGGTCATGGGTCATGTGTTAGGGGTCAGTGTCAAGTTTCAGGGTCAGGGGTCAGGGTCAGGGGTCAGAGGTCAGGGGTCAGGGTCAGAGGTCAGGGGTCAGGCATCATAGGTCGGGTCAAGCGTCATGGTTCAGAGGTCAGAGGTTAGGGGTCTGGGTCAGAGGTCAAGCGTCATGGTTCAGAGGTCAGAGGTCAGGGGTCTGGGTCAGAGGTCAAGTGTCAGGGGTCAGAGGTCAGGGGACAGGGTCCAGAGTTCAGGATCAGAGGTCAGAGGTCAGGGTCAGGGGTCAGAGGTCAGGGATCATGGGTCATGGTTCAGAGGTGTGGGGTCAGAGGTAAGGGTAAGGGTTCAAAGGTCAGAGGTCAGGGGTCTGGGGTCATAGGTCAGGGGGTTAGGGGACAGGGGTCAGGGGTCGGGGGTCATGGGTAAGGGGACAGTGTCAGGGGTCAGAGGTCAGAGGTCAGGGTCCGAGGTCAGAGGTCAGAGGTCAGGGGTTTGGGGTCATAGGTCATGGGGTTAGGGGTCAGGGTCAGGGGTCGGGGTCAGAGGTCAGGGATCATGGGTCAGGGGACATGGATTAGTGGTCAGAGGTCAGAGGTCAGGGTCAGGTTTCAGAGGTCAGGGTCAGGGGTCAGGGGTCGGGGGTCATGGGTAATTGGTCAGAGGTCAGGTGTCAGATGTCAGAGGTCAGTGTTCATAGGTCAAAGGTCAGGTGTCATGGGTCAGGGGTCAGATGTCAAAGGTCAGAGGTCAGGGTCAGTGTTCAGAGGTCAGGGTTCAGGGTTCGGGGGTCATGGGTAAGGCGTCACAGGTCAGGGGTAAGAGGTCAGGGTAAAGGTTCAGAGGTCAGACGTCAGGTGTCAGGGGTCAGATATCAGAGGTCAGGGTCAGGGGTCAGAGGTCAGGGATCATGGGTCATGGGTCAGAGGTCAGGGGTCAGAGGTAAGGGTAAGGGTTCAAAGGTCAGAGGTCAGGGTCAGTGGTCAGGGTCAGGGGTCAGAGGTCAGTGGTCAGTGGTCAGTGGTCAGAGGTCAGGAATCATGTGTTAGGGGTCAGGGTCAGGGATCAGTGTCAAGGGTCAGGGTCAGGGGTCAGATGTCAGGGGTCATAGGTCAGGGTCAGAGGTCAGAGGTCAGGGGTCAGAGGTCAGAGGTCTGGGTTCAGAGGCCAGGGGTCAGGGGTCAGGGTTCGGGGGTCATGGGTAAGGGGTCAGAGGCCAGGGGTCAGAGTTCAGGGTAAGGGTTCAGAGGTCAGAGGTCAGGGGTCAGAGGTCAGAGGTCATGGGTCTGGGGTCATAGGTCGGGGGTTTAGGGATAAGGTTCAGGGGTCAGGGGTCAGATGTCAGAGGTAAGGGTCAGAGGTAAGATGTCAGGCGTCATAGGTCGGGGCAAGCGACATGGGTCAGAGGTCAGAGGTCAGGGGTCAGGGGTCAGAGGTCTTGGATCATGGGTCATGGGTCAGAGGTCAGTGGTCAGACGTAAGGGTAAGGTTTAAAAGGTCAGGGATCATGGGTCATGGTTCAGAGGTCTGGGGTCAGAGGTAAGAGTAAGGGTTAAAAGGTCAGAGGTCAGGGTCAGAGGTCAGAGGTCAGAGGTCATGGGTCTGGGGTCATAGGTCGGGGGTTTAGGGATAAGGTTCAGGGGTCAGGGGTCAGATGTCAGGGGTCGGGGTTCATGGGTAAGGGGTCAGTGTCAGGGGTCAGAGGTCAGAGGTCAGGGTCAGAGGTCAGAGGTCAGGGGTCTGGGGTCATAGGTCAGGGTGTTAGGGGTCAGGGTCAGGGGTCAGGGGTGAGGGGTCGGGGGTCACGGGTCATGGGTCAGGGGTCAGAGGTCAGAGGTCAGGGTCAAGGTCAGGGTTCAGAGGTCAGAGGTCAGGTGTCAGGGGTCAGATGTCAGAGGTCAGGGTCAGGGGTCAGGTTGAGGGGTCAGGGGTCATGGGTCAGGTTCAGGGTTCAGGGGTCAGGGTCATGTTCAAGGGTTAGGGGTCAGGGTCAGGGTCAGGGTTCAGAGGTCAGGGGTCAGGGTCAGGGGTCAAAGGTCAGGGGTCAAGGTTCAGAAATCAGGAGTCAGGGTCAAGGGTCAGGGGTCAGGGGTCAGCGATCAGAGGTCAGGGGACAGGCGTCAGAGGTCAGGGGTCAACGGTCAGGGGTCAGAGCTCAGGGGTCAGGTTTCAGAGGTCAGAGGTCGGGGTCGGGGTCAGAGGTCAGGGGTCGTGGGTCATGGGTAAGGGGTCATGGTCAGAAGTCAGAGGTCAGGGTCAGAGGTAAGAGGTCAGGCGTCATAGGTCAGGGGCAAGGGTCATGGGTCAGAGGTCAGAGGTCAGGGGTCTGGGTCAGAGGTCAAGTGTCAGGGGTCAGAGGTCAGAGGTCAGGGGACAGGGTCCAGAGGTCAGGATCAGAGGTCAGAGGTCAGGGTCAGGGGTCAGAGGTCAGGGATCATGGGTCATGGTTCAGAGGTCTGCGGTCAGAGGTAAGGGTAAGGGTTCAAAGGTCAGAGGTCAGGGTCAGAGGTCAGAGGTCAGAGGTCGGAGGTCAGAGGTCCGGGTGCTGGGGTCATAGGTCAGGGGGTTAGGGGTCAGGGTCAGGGGTCAGGGGTCAGAGGTCAGGGGTCGGGGGCCATGGGTAAGGGGTCAGTGTCAGGGGTCAGAGGTCAGAGGTCACAGGTCAGGTTTCAGGGATCAGATGTCAGAGGTCAGGGTCAGGGGTCAGGTTGAGGGGTCAGGGATCATGGGACATGTTCAGGGGTCAGGGGTCAGGGTCATGTTCAAGGGTTAGGGGTCAGTGTCGGGGTCAGGGGTCAGGGGTCCGGGGTCAGGGTCAGGGGTCAGGGGTCAGGGTCAGGGTCATGGTCAGGGGTCAGGGGTCAGGGTCAGTTGTCAGAGGTCGGGGGTCAGGGGTCAGAGGTCAGAAGTCAGGGGTCAGGGTCAGGGTTCAGAGATCAGACGTCAGACGTCAGGGGTCAGGTGTCAGAAGTCAGAGGTCAGGGGTCGGGGGCCATGGGTAAGGGGTCAGTGTCAGGGGACAGAGTTAAGAGGTCAGAGGTCAGGGTCAGAGGTCAGAAGTCAGGGGTCTGGGGTCATAGGTCAGGGGGTTAGGGGTCAGGGTCAGTGGTCGGGGTCAGAGGTCACGGGTCATGGGTCAGGGGTCAGAGGTCAGGGTCAGGGTTCAGAGGTCAGGGGTCAGGGTTCAGGGGTCGGGGGTCATGGGTAAGGGGTCAGAAGTCAGGGTCAGAGGTCAGGGTAAGGGTTCAGAGGTCAGAGGTCAGTTGTCAGGGGTCAGATGTCAGAGGTCAGGGTCAGGGGTCAGGGTGAGGGGTCAGGGGTCATGGGTCAGGTTCAGGGGTCAGGGGTCAGGGTCATGTTCAAGGGTTAGGGGTCAGGGTCAGGGTCAGGTGTCAGGGGTCAGGGGTCAGGGTCAGGGGTCAAAGGTCAGGGGTCAGGGTTCAGGGTTCAGAAATCAGGAGTCAGTGTCAGGGTTCAGATGTCAGAGGTCAGGAGTCAGAGGTCAGGGTAAGGGTTCAAAGGTCACAGGTCAGGGTTAGAGGTAAGAGGTCGTGGTCAGAGGTCATGGGTCATGTGTTAGGGGTCAGGGTCAGGGGTCAGTGTCAAGTTTCAGGGTCAGGGGTCAGGGTCAGGGGTCATGGGTGAGGGTCAGGGTCATGGTCATGGTCAGGGGTCAGAGGACAGGGGTCAGGGTCAGGGTTCAGGTTTATGGTCAGGGGTAAGGGGTCAGGGTCAGTGTCAGTCGTCAGGGCAGGGGTAAGGGGTAATGGGTCTGGGTCAGGGGTCAGAGGTCACTGTCAGGGTCAGGGGTCAGGGGTCAGGGGTCATGGTCAGGGGTCAGGGTCAGGGTCATGGTCAGGGTCAGTTGTCAGAGGTCGGGGGTCAGGGTTCAGAGGTCAGAAGTCAGGGGTCAGGGTCAGGGTTCAGGTTTAGGGTCAGGGGTAAGGGGTCAGGGTCAGTGTCAGTCGTCAGGGCAGGGGTAAGGGGTAATGGGTCTGGGTCAGGGGTCAGAGGTCACTGTCAGGGTCAGGGGTCAGGGGTCAGGGGTCATGGTCAGGGGTCAGGGTCAGGGTCAGGGTCAGTTGTCAGAGGTCAGGGGTCAGGGTTCAGAGGTCAGACGTCATGGGTCAGGGTCTGGGGTCAGAGGTCAGGGGTCAGGGGTCAGAGGTAAGGAGTTAGGGGTCAGAGGTCAGGGGTCATGTTTCAGAGGTCAGAGATCGGGGTCGGGGTCAGAGGTCAGGGGTCATAGGTCAGGTGTCAGAGGTCAGGGGTCAGACGTAAGGGTAAGGGTTCAAAGGTCAGAGGTCAGGGTCAGTGGTCATGGTCAGGGGTCAGAGGTCAGTGGTCAGTGGTCAGAGGTCAGGGGTCATGGGTTAGGGGTCAGGGTAAGGGTCAGGGGTCAGTGTCAAGTTTCAGGGTCAGGTGTCAGGTCAGGGGTCATGGGTGAGGGTCAGGGTCAGGGTCGGGGTCAGGGGTCAGGGGTCGGGGTCAGGGTCAGGGGTCAGAGGTCATGGGTCAGGGTCAGAGGTCAGGGGTCAGGCGTCATAGGTCAGGGGCGTGCGTCATGGTTAAGAGGTCAGAGGTCAGGGGTACGGGTCAGAGGTCAAGTGTCAGGGGTCGGGGTCCAGAGGTCAGGATCAGAGGTCAGAGGTCAGGGTCAGGGGTCAGAGGTCAGGGATCATGGGTCATTGTTCAGAGGTCTGGGGTCAGAGGTAAGGGAAAGGGTTCAAAGGTCAGAGGTCAGGGTCAGAGGTCAGAGGTCAGGGGACAGGGTCAGAGGTCAAGTGTCAGGGGTCAGAGGTCAGGGGTCAGGGGTCGGGGGCCATGGGTAAGGGGTCAGTGTCAGGGGTCAGAGGTCGGAGGTCAGAGGTCAGGGTCAGAGGTCAGAGGTCAGGGGTCTGGGGTCATAGGTCGGGGGTTAGGGGTCAGGTCAGGGGTCAGGGGTCAGAGGTCAGGGGTCGGGGGCTATGGGTAAGGGGTCAGTGTCAGGGTCAGAGGTCGGAGGTCAGAGTCAGGGTCAGAGGTCAGAGGTCAGGGGTCTGGGGTCATAGGTCAGGGGGTTAGGGGTCAGGGTCAGGGGTCAGGGGTCAGAGGTCACGGGTCATGGGTCAGGGGTCAGAGGTCAGAGGTCAGGGTCAGGGTTCAGAGGTCAGGGATCAGGTGTCAGGGGTCATGGGTAAGGGGTCAGGGTCAGTGGTCAGAGGTCAGGGATCGTGGGTCAGGGTAAGAGGTCAGAGGTCAGGGTAAGGGTTCAGAGAGCAGAGGTCAGGTTTCAGGGGTCAGATGTCAGAGGTCAGGGTCAGGGGTCAGGGTGAGGGGTCAGGGGTCATGGGTCAGGTTCAGGGGTCAGGGGTCAGGGTCATGTTCAAGGGTTAGGGGTCAGGGTCAGGTGTCAGATGTCAGGGGTCATAGGTCAGGGTCAGAGGTCAGAGGTCAGGGGTCAGAGGTCAGAGGTCAGCGGTCGGGGTCAGGTTTCAGAGGTCAGAGGTCAGGGGTCAGAGGTCAGGGGTCATGGGTTAGATGTCAGAGGTCCGAGGTCAGGGTCAGGGTTCAGAGGTCAGGGTAAGGGTTCGGGGGTCAGTTGCCAGCAGTCAGAGGCCTGGGGTCATGGGTCAGGGGACATGGGTTAGGGGTCAGAGTTCAGAGGTCAGGGGTCAGGGGTCAGTGCTCAGGGTCAGAGGTCAGGAGTCAGGGGTCAGAGTCAGGGGTCAGGATTCAGAGGTCAGAAGTCAGGGGTCATGGTCAGAGGTCAGGGGGCATAGGTCAGGATCAGGGGGCATAGGTCAGTGATAATGGGTAATGGGTCAGAGATAAGAGGTCAGAGGTCAGGGGACAGGGTCCAGAGGTCAGGATCAGAGGTCAGAGGTCAGGGTCAGGGGTCAGAGGTCAGGGATCTTGGGTCATGGTTCAGAGGTCTGGGGTCAGAGGTAAGGGTAAGGGTTCAAAGGTCAGAGGTCATTGTCAGGGGTCAGATGTCAGGGGTCATGGGTTAGGGGTCAGAGGTCAGAGGTCAGGGTCAGGGGTCAGAGGTCAGTTGTCAGCAGTCAGAGGTCTGGGGTCATGGGTCAGGGGACATGGGTTAGGGGTCAGAGTTCAGAGGTCAGGGGTCAGGTGTCGGGGGTCATGGGTAAGGGGTCAGGGACAGTGGTCAGAGGTCGGGATCGTGGGTCAGGGTCAGAGCTAGGAGGTCAGGGTAAGGATTCAGAGGTCAGAGGTCAGGTGTCAGGGGTCAGATATCAGAGGTCAGGGTCAGGGGTCAGAGGTCAGGGATCATGGGTCATGGATCAGAGGTCAGGGGTCAGAGGTAAGGGTAAGGGTTCAAAGGTCAGAGGTCAGGGTCAGTGGTCAGGGTCAGGGGTCAGAGGTCAGTGGTCAGTGGTCAGAGGTCAGCAATCATGTGTTAGGGGTCAGGGTCAGGGATCAGTGTCAAGGGTCAGGGTCAGGGGTCAGATGTCAGGGGTCATAGGTCAGGGTCAGAGGTCAGAGGTCAGGGGTCATAGGTCAGGGGTCGGGGTCAGGGTTCAGAGGTCAGGGGTCAGGGTTCGGGGGTCATGGGTAAGGGGTCAGAGGTCAGGGGTCAGAGTTCAGGGTAAGGGTTCAGAGGTCAGAGGTCAGGTGTCAGAGGTCAGGGGTCAGAGGTCAGGGGTCATGGGTTAGATGTCAGAGGTCCGAGGTCAGTGTCAGGGTTCAGAGGTCAGGGTAAGGGTTCGGGGGTCAGAGGTAAGGGGTCAGGGTTTAGAGGTCAGACGTCGGGGTCAGGGTCAGGGGTCAGAGGTCAGAGGTTAGGGTAAGGGTTCAGAGGTCAGAGGTCAGGTGTCAGGGGTCAGATGTCAGAGGTCAGGGTCCGTGGTCAGGGTGAGTGGTCAGGGGTCAGGGTCATGTTCAAGGGTTAGGGATCAGGGTCGAGGTCAGGGGTAAGGGGTCAGGGGTCAGGGTTCAGAAAACAGGAGTCAGGGTCAGGGGTCAGATGTCAGAGTTCAGGAGTCAGAGGTCAGGGTAAGGGTTCAAAGGTCACAAGTCAGGGTCAGAGGTCAGAGTTCATGGTCAGAGGTCAGGGGTCATGTGTTAGGGGTCAGGGTAAGGGGTCAGAGGTCAGTGTCAAGTTTCAGGGTCAGGGGTCAGTTGTCAGGGTCAGAGGTCAGGGGTCAGGCATCATAGGTCAGGGGCAAGCGTCTTGGTTCAGAGGTCAGAGGTCAGGGGTCTGGGTCAGAGGTCAAGTGTCAGGGGTCAGAGGTCAGAGGTCAGGGGACAGGGTCCAGAGGTCAGGATCAGAGGTCAGAGGTCAGGGTAATGTTTCAGAAGTCAGAGGTCAGGTTTCAGGGATCAGATGTCAGAGGTCAGGGTCGAGGGTCAGGTTGAGGGGTCAGGGGTCATGGGTCAGGATCAGGGGTCAGGGGTCAGGGTCATGTTCAAGGGTTAGGGGTCAGTGTCGGGGTCAGGGGTCAGGGGTCCGGGGTCAGGGTCAGGGGTCAGGGTCATGGTCATGGTCAGGGGTCAGGGGTCAGGGGTCAGGGTCAGTTGTCAGAGGTCGGGGGTCAGGGGTCAGAGGTCAGAAGTCAGGGGTCAGGGTTCAGAGATCAGACATCAGACATCAGGGGTCAGGGGTCAGGGGTCAGATGTCAGGGGTCGGGGGCCACGGGTAAGGGGTCAGTGTCAGGGGTCAGAGGTAAGAGGTAAGAGGTCAGGGTCAGAGGTCAGAGGTCAGGGGTCTGGGGTCATAGGTCAGGGGGTTAGGGGTCAGGGTCAGGGGTCAGGGTTCAGGGGTCAGGGGTCAGAGGTCACGGGTCATGGGTCAGGGGTCAGAGGTCAGGGTCAGGGTTCAGAGGTCAGGGATCATTGGTCATGGGTCAGAGGTCAGGGGTCAGAGGTAAGGGTAAGGGTTCAAAGGTCAGAGGTCAGGGTCAGTTGTCAGGGTCAGGGGTCAGAGGTCAGTGGTCAGTGGTCAGAGGTCAGGAAACATGTGTTAGGGGTCAGGATCAGGGATCAGTGTCAAGTTTCAGGGTCAGGGGTCAGGGTCAGGGGTGAGGGTGAGGGTCAGGGTCAGGGTCAGGGTCAGGGGTCAGTGTCAAGTTTCAGGGTCAGGGGTCAGGGTCAGGCGTCATGGGTGAGGGTGAGGGTCAGGGTCAGGGGTCAGGGGTCAGGGGTCAGGGTCAGGGGTCAGAGGTCAGGGGTCTGGGGTCATAGGTCAGGGAGTAAGGCATCATATGTCGGGGCAAGCATCATGGTTCAGAGGTCAGAGGTCAGGGGTCTGGGTCAGAGGTCAAGCGTCATGTTTCAGAGGTCAGAGTTCAGGGGTCTGGGTCAGAGGTCAAGTGTCAGGGGTCAGATTTCAGAGGTCAGGGGACAGGGTCCAGAGGTCAGGATCAGAGGTCAGAGGTCAGGGTCAGGGGTCAGAGGTCAGGGGTCTGGGGTCATAGGTCAGGGGGTTAGGGGTCAGGGTCAGGTGTCAGGGTTCAGGGGTCAGGGGTCAGAGGTCACGGGTCATGGGTCAGATTTCAGAGGTCAGGGTCAGGGTTCAGAGGTCAGGGATCATTGGTCATGGGTCAGAGGTCAGGGGTCAGAGGTAAGGGTAAGGGTTCAAATGTCAGAGGTCAGGGTCAGAGGTCAGAGGTCAGAGGTCAGAGGTCAGGGTCAACGGTCAGGGATCAGAGCTCAGGGGTCAGGTTTCAGAGGTCAGAGGTCGGGGTCGGGGTCAGAGGTCAGGGGTCGAGGGTCATGGTTAAGGGGTCAGGGTCAGAAGTCAGAGGTAAGGGTCAGAGGTAAGATGTCAGGCGTCATAGGTCGGGGCAAGCGACATGGGTCAGAGGTCAGAGGTCAGGGGTCAGGGGTCAGAGGTCAGGGATCATGGGTCATGGGTCAGAGGTCAGTGGTCAGACGTAAGGGTAAGGTTTCAAAGGTCAGGGATCATGGGTCATGGTTCAGAGGTCTGGGGTCAGAGGTAAGAGTAAGGGTTAAAAGGTCAGAGGTCAGGGTCAGAGGTCAGAGGTCAGAGGTCATGGGTCTGGGGTCATAGGTCGGGGGTTTAGGGATAAGGTTCAGGGGTCAGGGGTCAGATGTCAGGGGTCGGGGTTCATGGGTAAGGGGTCAGTGTCAGGGGTCAGAGGTCAGAGGTCAGGGTCAGAGGTCAGAGGTCAGGGGTCTGGGGTCATAGGTCAGGGGGTTAGGGGTCAGGGTCAGGGGTCGGGGTGAGGGGTCGGGGGTCACGGGTCATGGGTCAGGGGTCAGAGGTCAGAGGTCAGGGTCAAGGTCAGGGTTCAGAGGTCAGAGGTCAGGTGTCAGGGGTCAGATGTCAGAGGTCAGGGTCAGGGGTCAGGTTGAGGGGTCAGGGGTCATGGGTCAGGTTCAGGGTTCAGGGGTCAGGGTCATGTTCAAGGGTTAGGGGTCAGGGTCAGGGTCAGGGTTCAGAGGTCAGGGGTCAGGGTCAGGGGTCAAAGGTCAGGGGTCAAGGTTCAGAAATCAGGAGTCAGGGTCAAGGGTCAGGGGTCAGAGATCAGAGGTCAGGTGTCAGGCGCCAGAGGTCAGGGGTCAACGGTCAGGGGTCAGAGCTCAGGGGTCAGGTTTCAGAGGTCAGAGGTCGGGGTTGGGGTCAGAGGTCAGGGGTCGTGGGTCATGGGTAAGGGGTCATGGTCAGAGATCAGAGGTCAGGGTCAGAGGTAAGAGGTCAGGCGTCATAGGTCAGGGGCAAGGGTCATGGGTCAGAGGTCAGAGGTCAGGGGTCTGGGTCAGAGGTCAAGTGTCAGGGGTCAGAGGTCAGGGGACAGGGTCCAGAGGTCAGGATCAGAGGTCAGAGGTCAGGGTCAGGGGTCAGAGCTCAGGGGTCAGGTTTCAGAGGTCAGAGGTCGGGGTCGGGGTCAGAGGTCAGGGGTCGTGGGTCATGGGTAAGGGGTCATGGTCAGAGATCAGAGGTCAGGGTCAGAGGTAAGAGGTCAGGCGTCATAGGTCAGGGGCAAGGGTCATGGGTCAGAGGTCAGAGGTCAGGGGTCTGGGTCAGAGGTCAAGTGTCAGGGGTCAGAGGTCAGGGGACAGGGTCCAGAGGTCAGGATCAGAGGTCAGAGGTCAGGGTCAGGGGTCAGAGGTCAGGGATCATGTGTCATGGTTCAGAGGTCTGCGGTCAGAGGTAAGGGTAAGGGTTCAAAGGTCAGAGGTCAGGGTCAGAGGTCAGAGGTCAGAGGTCGGAGGTCAGAGGTCCGGGTGCTGGGGTCATAGGTCAGGGGGTTAGGGGTCAGGGTCAGGGGTCAGGGGTCAGAGGTCAGGGGTCGGGGGCCATGGGTAAGGGGTCAGAGGTCAGGGTAAGGGTTCAGAGGTCACAGGTCAGGTTTCAGGGATCAGATGTCAGAGGTCAGGGTCAGGGGTCAGGTTGAGGGGTCAGGGATCATGGGTCATGTTCAGGGGTCAGGGGTCAGGGTCATGTTCAAGGGTTAGGGGTCAGTGTCGGGGTCAGGGGTCAGGGGTCCGGGGTCAGGGTCCGGGGTCAGGGGTCAGGGTCAGGGTCATGGTCAGGGGTCAGGGGTCAGGGTCAGTTGTCAGAGGTCGGGGGTCAGGGGTCAGAGGTCAGAAGTCAGGGGTCAGGGTCAGGGTTCAGAGATCAGACGTCAGACGTCAGGGGTCAGGTGTCAGAAGTCAGAGGTCAGGGGTCGGGGGCCATGGGTAAGGGGTCAGTGTCAGGGGACAGAGTTAAGAGGTCAGATGTCAGGGTCAGATGTCAGAAGTCAGGGGTCTGGGGTCATAGGTCAGGGGGTTAGGGGTCAGGGTCATTGGTCGGGGTCAGAGGTCACGGGTCATGGGTCAGGGGTCAGAGGTCAGGGTCAGGGTTCAGAGGTCAGGGGTCAGGGTTCAGGGGTCGGGGGTCATGGGTAAGGGGTCAGAAGTCAGGGTCAGAGGTCAGGGTAAGGGTTCAGAGGTCAGAGGTCAGTTGTCAGGGGTCAGATGTCAGAGGTCAGGGTCAGGGGTCAGAGGTCAGGGGTCATAGGTCAGGGTCAGAGGTCAGAGGTCAGGGGTCAGAGGTAAGGGTAAGGGTTCAAAGGTCAGAGGTCAGGGTCAGTGGTCAGGGTCAGGGGTCAGAGGTCAGTGGTTATTCGTCAGTGGTCAGAGGTCAGGGGTCATGGGTTAGGGGTCAGGGTCAGGGGTCAGATGTCAGGGGTCATAGGTTAGGGTCAGAGGTCAGAGGTCAGAGGTCGGGGTCATAGGTCAGGGGTCGGGTTCAGGGTTCAAAGGTCAGAGGTCTGGGGTCAGAGGTCAGAGGTCAGAGGTAAGGGGTCAGGGGACAGGGTCAGAGGTCAAGTGTCAGGGGTCAGAGGTCAGGGGTCAGGGGTCGGGGGTCATGGGTAAGGGGTCAGGTTTCATTGTTCAGTGGTCAGGGATCGTGGGTCGGGGTCAGAGTTCAGAGGTCAGGGTAAGTGTTCAGATGTCAGAGGTCTGGTTTCAGGGGTCAGATGTCAGAGGTCAGGGTCAAAGGTCAGGGTGAGGTGTCAGGGGTCATGGTTCAGGTTCAGGGCTCAGGGGTCAGACACGTGTTCAAGGGTTAGGGGTCAGTGTCGCGGTCAGGGGTCAGGGTCAGGGATTAAGTTTTCAGGGGTCATGGTCAGGGGTCAGGGGTCACGGTCAGGGTCATGGTCAGGGGTCAGGGGTCAGGGGTCAGGGGTCAGGGTCAGTGTTCAGAGGTCGGGGGTCAGGGTTCAGACGTCAGACATCAGACGTCAGAGGTCAGTGGTCAGAGGTCAGGGGTCAGGGGTCAGAGTTCAGGGTCAGAGGTCAGGAGTTAGGGGTCAGAGGTCATGGGTCAGGTTTCAGAGGTCAGAGGTCAGGGGACAAGGTAAGAAGTCAAGTGTCAGGGGTCAGGGGTCGGGGGCCATGGGTAAGGGGTCAGTGTCAGGGGTCAGAGGTCGGAGGTCAGAGGTCAGGGTCAGAGGTCAGAGGTCAGGGGTCTGGGGTCATAGGTCAGGGGGTTAGGGGTCAGGATCAGGGGTCAGGGGTCAGAGGTCACGGGTCATGGGTCAGGGGTCAGGGTTCAGAGGTAAGGGGTCAGGGGTCAGGGGTCATGGGTAAGGGGTCAGGGTCAGTGGTCAGAGGTCAGGGATCGTGGGTCAGGGTAAGAGGTCAGAGGTCAGGGTAAGGGTTCAGAGAGCAGAGGTCAGGATTCAGGGGTCAGATGTCAGACGTCAGGGTCAGGGGTCAGGGTGAGGGGTCAGGGGTCATGGGTCAGGTTCAGGGGTCAAAGGTCAGGGGTCAGGGTTCAGAAATCAGGAGTCAGGGTCAGGGGTCAGGGGTTAGGGTCAGAGATCAGAGGTCAGGTGTCAGGGGTCAGAGGTCGGGGTCAATGGTCAGGGGTCAGAGCTCAGGGGTCAGGTTTCAGAGGTCAGAGGTCGGGGTCGGGGTCAGAGGTCAGGGGTCGAGGGTCATGGTTAAGGGGTCAGGGTCAGAAGTCAGAGGTAAGGGTCAGAGGTAAGATGTCAGGCGTCATAGGTCGGGGCAAGCGACATGGGTCAGAGGTCAGAGGTCAGGGGTCAGGGGTCAGAGGTCAGGGATCATGGGTCATGGGTCAGAGGTCAGTGGTCAGACGTAAGGGTAAGGTTTCAAAGGTCAGGGATCATGGGTCATGGTTCTGAGGTCTGGGGTCAGAGGTAAGAGTAAGGGTTAAAAGTTCAGAGGTCAGGGTCAGGGGTCAGAGGTCAGAGGTCATGGGTCTGGGGTCATAGGTCGGGGGTTTAGGGATAAGGTTCAGGGGTCAGGGGTCATATGTCAGGGGTCGGGGTTCATGGGTAAGGGGTCAGTGTCAGGGGTCAGATTTCAGAGGTCAGAGGTCAGGGTCAGAGGTCAGGGGGTTAGGGGTCTGGGGTCATAGGTCAGGGGGTTAGGGGTCAGGGTCAGGGGTCAGGGGTGAGGGGTCGGGGGTCACGGGTCTCGGGTCATGGGTCAGGGGTCAGAGGTCAGAGGTCAGGGTCAGGGTTCAGAGAGCAGAGGTCAGGTGTCAGGGATCAGATGTCAGAGGTAAGGGTCAGGGGTCAGGGTGAGGGGTCAGGGGTCATGGGTCAGGTTCAGGGGTCAGGGGTCAGGGTCATGTTCAAGGGTTAGGGGTCAGGGTCAGGGTCAGTGTTCAGAGGTCAGGGGTCAGAGTCAGGGGTCAAAGGTCAGGGGTCAAGGTTCAGAAATCAGGAGTCAGGGTCAAGGGTCAGGGGTCAGGGGTCAGCGATCAGAGGTCAGGGGACAGGCGTCAGAGGTCAGGGGTCAACGGTCAGGGGTCAGAGCTCAGGGGTCAGGTTTCAGAGGTCAGAGGTCGGGGTCGGGGTCAGAGGTCAGGGGTCGTGGGTCATGGGTAAGGGGTCATGGTCAGAAGTCAGAGGTCAGGGTCAGAGGTAAGAGGTCAGGCGTCATAGGTCAGGGGCAAGGGTCATGGGTCAGAGGTCAGAGGTCAGGGGTCTGGGTCAGAGGTCAAGTGTCAGGGGTCAGAGGTCAGAGGTCAGGGGACAGGGTCCAGAGGTCAGGATCAGAGGTCAGAGGTCAGGGTCAGGGGTCAGAGGTCAGGGATCATGGGTCATGGTTCAGAGGTCTGCGGTCAGAGGTAAGGGTAAGGTTTCAAAGGTCAGAGGTCAGAGGTCAGAGGTCAGAGGTGAGAGGTCAGGGTGCTGGGGTCATAGGTCAGGGGGTTAGGGGTCAGGGTCAGGGGTCAGGGGTCAGAGGTCAGGGGTCGGGGGCCATGGGTAAGGGGTCAGTGTCAGGGGTCAGAGGTCAGAGGTCACAGGTCAGGTTTCAGGGATCAGATGTCAGAGGTCAGGGTCAGGGGTCAGGTTGAGGGGTCAGGGATCATGGGTCATGTTCAGGGGTCAGGGGTCAGGGTCATGTTCAAGGGTTAGGGGTCAGTGTCGGGGTCAGGGGTCAGGGGTCAGGGGTCCGGGGTCAGGGTCAGGGGTCAGGGGTCAGGGTCAGGGTCATGGTCAGGGGTCAGGGGTCAGGGTCAGTTGTCAGAGGTCGGGGGTCAGGGGTCAGAGGTCAGAAGTCAGGGGTCAGGGTCAGGGTTCAGAGATCAGACGTCAGACGTCAGGGGTCAGGTGTCAGAAGTCAGAGGTCAGGGGTCGGGGGCCATGGGTAAGGGGTCAGTGTCAGGGGACAGAGTTAAGAGGTCAGAGGTCAGGGTCAGAGGTCAGAGGTCAGGGGTCTGGGGTCATAGGTCGGGGGTTAGGGGTCAGGTCAGGGGTCAGGGGTCAGATGTCAGGGGTCGGGGGCCATGGGTACGGGGTCAGTGTCAGGGGTCAGAGGTCGGAGGTCAGAGGTCAGGGTCAGAAGTCAGAGGTCAGGGGACAGGGTCCAGAGGTCAGGATCAGAGGTCAGAGGTCAGGGTCAGGGGTCAGAGGTCAGGGATCATGGGTCATGGTTCAGAGGTCTGCGGTCAGAGGTAAGGGTAAGGGTTCAAAGGTCAGAGGTCAGAGGTCAGAGGTCAGAGGTCAGAGGTGAGAGGTCAGGGTGCTGGGGTCATAGGTCAGGGGGTTAGGGGTCAGGGTCAGGGGTCAGGGGTCAGAGGTCAGGGGTCGGGGGCCATGGGTAAGGGGTCAGTGTCAGGGGTCAGAGGTCAGAGGTCACAGGTCAGGTTTCAGGGATCAGATGTCAGAGGTCAGGGTCAGGGGTCAGGTTGAGGGGTCAGGGATCATGGGTCATGTTCAGGGGTCAGGGGTCAGGGCCATGTTCAAGGGTTAGGGGTCAGTGTCGGGGTCAGGGGTCAGGGGTCAGGGGTCCGGGGTCAGGGTCGGGGGTCAGGGTCAGGGTCATGGTCAGGGGTCAGGGGTCAGGGTCAGTTGTCAGAGGTCGGGGGTCAGGGGTCAGAGGTCAGAAGTCAGGGGTCAGGGTCAGGGTTCAGAGATCAGACGTCAGACGTCAGGGGTCAGGTGTCAGAAGTCAGAGGTCAGGGGTCGGGGGCCATGGGTAAGGGGTCAGTGTCAGGGGACAGAGTTAAGAGGTCAGAGGTCAGGGTCAGAGGTCAGAGGTCAGGGGTCTGGGGTCATAGGTCGGGGGTTAGGGGTCAGGTCAGGGGTCAGGGGTCAGAGGTCAGGGGTCGGGGGCCATGGGTAAGGGGTCAGTGTCAGGGGTCAGAGGTCAGAGGTCAGGGGTCTGGGGTCATAGGTCAGGGGGTTAGGGGTCAGGGTCAGGGGTCAGGGGTCAGAGGTCACGGGTCATGGGTCAGGGGTCAGAGGTCAGAGGTCAGGGTCAGGGTTCAGAGGTCAGGGATCAGGTGTCAGGGGTCATGGGTAAGGGGTCAGGGTCAGTGGTCAGAGGTCAGGGATCGTGGGTCAGGGTAAGAGGTCAGAGGTCAGGGTAAGGGTTCAGAGAGCAGAGGTCAGGTTTCAGGGGTCTGATGTCAGAGGTCAGGGTCAGGGGTCAGGGTGAGGGGTCAGGGGTCATGGGTCAGGTTCAGGGGTCAGGGGTCAGGGTCATGTTCAAGGGTTAGGGGTCAGGGTCAGGGTCAGGTGTCAGATGTCAGGGGTCATAGGTCAGGGTCAGAGGTCAGAGGTCAGGGGTCAGAGGTCAGGGGTCGGGGTCAGGTTTCAGAGGTCAGAGGTCAGGGGTCAGAGGTCAGGGGTCATGGGTTAGATGTCAGAGGTCCGAGGTCAGGGTCAGGGTTCAGAGGTCAGGGTAAGGGTTCGGGGGTCAGTTGCCAGCAGTCAGAGGCCTGGGGTCATGGGTCAGGGGACATGGGTTAGGGGTCAGAGTTCAGAGGTCAGGGGTCAGGGGTCAGTGCTCAGGGTCAGAGGTCAGGGGTCAGAGGTCAGGGATCATGGGTCATGGTTCAGAGGTCTGGGGTCAGAGGTAAGGGTAAGGGTTCAAAGGTCAGAGGTCAGGGTCAGAGGTCAGAGGTCAGAGGTCAGGGTCAACGGTCAGGGGTCAGAGCTCAGGGGTCAGGTTTCAGAGGTCAGAGGTCGGGGTCGGGGTCAGAGGTCAGGGGTCGAGGGTCATGGTTAAGGGGTCAGGGTCAGAAGTCAGAGGTAAGGGTCAGAGGTAAGATGTCAGGCGTCATAGGTCGGGGCAAGCGACATGGGTCAGAGGTCAGAGGTCAGGGGTCAGGGGTCAGAGGTCTTGGATCATGGGTCATGGGTCAGAGGTCAGTGGTCAGACGTAAGGGTAAGGTTTAAAAGGTCAGGGATCATGGGTCATGGTTCAGAGGTCTGGGGTCAGAGGTAAGAGTAAGGGTTAAAAGGTCAGAGGTCAGGGTCAGAGGTCAGAGGTCAGAGGTCATGGGTCTGGGGTCATAGGTCGGGGGTTTAGGGATAAGGTTCAGGGGTCAGGGGTCAGATGTCAGGGGTCGGGGTTCATGGGTAAGGGGTCAGTGTCAGGGGTCAGAGGTCAGAGGTCAGGGTCAGAGGTCAGAGGTCAGGGGTCTGGGGTCATAGGTCAGGGTGTTAGGGGTCAGGGTCAGGGGTCAGGGGTGAGGGGTCGGGGGTCACGGGTCATGGGTCAGGGGTCAGAGGTCAGAGGTCAGGGTCAAGGTCAGGGTTCAGAGGTCAGAGGTCAGGTGTCAGGGGTCAGATGTCAGAGGTCAGGGTCAGGGGTCAGGTTGAGGGGTCAGGGGTCATGGGTCAGGTTCAGGGTTCAGGGGTCAGGGTCATGTTCAAGGGTTAGGGGTCAGGGTCAGGGTCAGGGTTCAGAGGTCAGGGGTCAGGGTCAGGGGTCAAAGGTCAGGGGTCAAGGTTCAGAAATCAGGAGTCAGGGTCAAGGGTCAGGGGTCAGGGGTCAGAGGTCAGGTGTCAGGCGTCAGAGGTCAGGGGTCAACGGTCAGGGGTCAGAGCTCAGGGGTCAGGTTTCAGAGGTCAGAGGTCGGGGTCGGGGTCAGAGGTCAGGGGTCGTGGGTCATGGGTAAGGGGTCATGGTCAGAGATCAGAGGTCAGGGTCAGAGGTAAGAGGTCAGGCGTCATAGGTCAGGGGCAAGGGTCATGGGTCAGAGGTCAGAGGTCAGGGGTCTGGGTCAGAGGTCAAGTGTCAGGGGTCAGAGGTCAGGGGACAGGGTCCAGAGGTCAGGATCAGAGGTCAGAGGTCAGGGTCAGGGGTCAGAGGTCAGGGATCATGGGTCATGGTTCAGAGGTCTGCGGTCAGAGGTAAGGGTAAGGGTTCAAAGGTCAGAGGTCAGGGTCAGAGGTCAGAGGTCAGAGGTCGAAGGTCAGAGGTCCGGGTGCTGGGATCATAGGTCAGGGGGTTAGGGGTCAGGGTCAGGGGTCAGGGGTCAGAGGTCAGGGGTCGGGGGCCATGGGTAAGGGGTCAGTGTCAGGGGTCAGAGGTCAGAGGTCACAGGTCAGGTTTCAGGGATCAGATGTCAGAGGTCAGGGTCAGGGGTCAGGTTGAGGGGTCAGGGATCATGGGACATGTTCAGGGGTCAGGGGTCAGGGTCATGTTCAAGGGTTAGGGGTCAGTGTCGGGGTCAGGGGTCAGGGGTCCGGGGTCAGGGTCAGGGGTCAGGGGTCAGGGTCAGGGTCATGGTCAGGGGTCAGGGGTCAGGGTCAGTTGTCAGAGGTCGGGGGTCAGGGGTCAGAGGTCAGAAGTCAGGGGTCAGGGTCAGGGTTCAGAGATCAGACGTCAGACGTCAGGGGTCAGGTGTCAGAAGTCAGAGGTCAGGGGTCGGGGGCCATGGGTAAGGGGTCAGTGTCAGGGGACAGAGTTAAGAGGTCAGAGGTCAGGGTCAGAGGTCAGAAGTCAGGGGTCTGGGGTCATAGGTCAGGGGGTTAGGGGTCAGGGTCAGTGGTCGGGGTCAGAGGTCACGGGTCATGGGTCAGGGGTCAGAGGTCAGGGTCAGGGTTCAGAGGTCAGGGGTCAGGGTTCAGGGGTCGGGGGTCATGGGTAAGGGGTCAGAAGTCAGGGTCAGAGGTCAGGGTAAGGGTTCAGAGGTCAGAGGTCAGTTGTCAGGGGTCAGATGTCAGAGGTCAGGGTCAGGGGTCAGAGGTCAGGGGTCATAGGTCAGGGTCAGAGGTCAGAGGTCAGGGGTCATAGGTCAGGGGTCGGGGTCAGGGTTCAGAGGTCAGAGGTCTGGGGTCAGAGGTCAGAGGTCAGGGGACAGGGTCAGAGGTCAAGTGTCAGGGGTCAGAGGTCAGGGGTCAGGGGTCGGGGGTCATGGGTAAGGGGTCAGGGTCAGTGGTCAGTGGTCAGGGATCGTGGGTCGGGGTCAGAGGTCAGAGGTCAGGGTAAGGGTTCAGATGTCAGAGGTCAGGTTTTAGGGGTCAGGGGTCAGAGGTCAGGGTCAGGGGTCAGGGTGAGGGGTCGGGGTCATGGGTCAGGTTCAGGGCTCAGGGGTCAGACACGTGTTCAAGGGTTAGGGGTCAGTGTCGCTGTCAGCGGTCAGGGGTCAGGGTCAGGGGTAAGTTTTCAGGGGTCATGGTCAGGGGTCAGGGGTCACGGTCAGGGTCATGGTCAGGGGTCAGGGGTCAGAGGTCAGGGGTCGGGGGCCATGGGTAAGGGGTCAGTGTCAGGGGTCAGAGGTCAGAGGTCAGGGGTCTGGGGTCATAGGTCAGGGGGTTAGGGGTCAGGGTCAGGGGTCAGGGGTCAGAGGTCACGGGTCATGGGTCAGGGGTCAGAGGTCAGAGGTCAGGGTCAGGGTTCAGAGGTCAGGGATCAGGTGTCAGGGGTCATGGGTAAGGGGTCAGGGTCAGTGGTCAGAGGTCAGGGATCGTGGGTCAGGGTAAGAGGTCAGAGGTCAGGGTAAGGGTTCAGAGAGCAGAGGTCAGGTTTCAGGGGTCTGATGTCAGAGGTCAGGGTCAGGGGTCAGGGTGAGGGGTCAGGGGTCATGGGTCAGGTTCAGGGGTCAGGGGTCAGGGTCATGTTCAAGGGTTAGGGGTCAGGGTCAGGGTCAGGTGTCAGATGTCAGGGGTCATAGGTCAGGGTCAGAGGTCAGAGGTCAGGGGTCAGAGGTCAGGGGTCGGGGTCAGGTTTCAGAGGTCAGAGGTCAGGGGTCAGAGGTCAGGGGTCATGGGTTAGATGTCAGAGGTCCGAGGTCAGGGTCAGGGTTCAGAGGTCAGGGTAAGGGTTCGGGGGTCAGTTGCCAGCAGTCAGAGGCCTGGGGTCATGGGTCAGGGGACATGGGTTAGGGGTCAGAGTTCAGAGGTCAGGGGTCAGGGGTCAGTGCTCAGGGTCAGAGGTCAGGGGTCAGAGGTCAGGGATCATGGGTCATGGTTCAGAGGTCTGGGGTCAGAGGTAAGGGTAAGGGTTCAAAGGTCAGAGGTCAGGGTCAGAGGTCAGAGGTCAGAGGTCAGGGTCAACGGTCAGGGGTCAGAGCTCAGGGGTCAGGTTTCAGAGGTCAGAGGTCGGGGTCGGGGTCAGAGGTCAGGGGTCGAGGGTCATGGTTAAGGGGTCAGGGTCAGAAGTCAGAGGTAAGGGTCAGAGGTAAGATGTCAGGCGTCATAGGTCGGGGCAAGCGACATGGGTCAGAGGTCAGAGGTCAGGGGTCAGGGGTCAGAGGTCTTGGATCATGGGTCATGGGTCAGAGGTCAGTGGTCAGACGTAAGGGTAAGGTTTAAAAGGTCAGGGATCATGGGTCATGGTTCAGAGGTCTGGGGTCAGAGGTAAGAGTAAGGGTTAAAAGGTCAGAGGTCAGGGTCAGAGGTCAGAGGTCAGAGGTCATGGGTCTGGGGTCATAGGTCGGGGGTTTAGGGATAAGGTTCAGGGGTCAGGGGTCAGATGTCAGGGGTCGGGGTTCATGGGTAAGGGGTCAGTGTCAGGGGTCAGAGGTCAGAGGTCAGGGTCAGAGGTCAGAGGTCAGGGGTCTGGGGTCATAGGTCAGGGTGTTAGGGGTCAGGGTCAGGGGTCAGGGGTGAGGGGTCGGGGGTCACGGGTCATGGGTCAGGGGTCAGAGGTCAGAGGTCAGGGTCAAGGTCAGGGTTCAGAGGTCAGAGGTCAGGTGTCAGGGGTCAGATGTCAGAGGTCAGGGTCAGGGGTCAGGTTGAGGGGTCAGGGGTCATGGGTCAGGTTCAGGGTTCAGGGGTCAGGGTCATGTTCAAGGGTTAGGGGTCAGGGTCAGGGTCAGGGTTCAGAGGTCAGGGGTCAGGGTCAGGGGTCAAAGGTCAGGGGTCAAGGTTCAGAAATCAGGAGTCAGGGTCAAGGGTCAGGGGTCAGGGGTCAGAGGTCAGGTGTCAGGCGTCAGAGGTCAGGGGTCAACGGTCAGGGGTCAGAGCTCAGGGGTCAGGTTTCAGAGGTCAGAGGTCGGGGTCGGGGTCAGAGGTCAGGGGTCGTGGGTCATGGGTAAGGGGTCATGGTCAGAGATCAGAGGTCAGGGTCAGAGGTAAGAGGTCAGGCGTCATAGGTCAGGGGCAAGGGTCATGGGTCAGAGGTCAGAGGTCAGGGGTCTGGGTCAGAGGTCAAGTGTCAGGGGTCAGAGGTCAGGGGACAGGGTCCAGAGGTCAGGATCAGAGGTCAGAGGTCAGGGTCAGGGGTCAGAGGTCAGGGATCATGGGTCATGGTTCAGAGGTCTGCGGTCAGAGGTAAGGGTAAGGGTTCAAAGGTCAGAGGTCAGGGTCAGAGGTCAGAGGTCAGAGGTCGAAGGTCAGAGGTCCGGGTGCTGGGATCATAGGTCAGGGGGTTAGGGGTCAGGGTCAGGGGTCAGGGGTCAGAGGTCAGGGGTCGGGGGCCATGGGTAAGGGGTCAGTGTCAGGGGTCAGAGGTCAGAGGTCACAGGTCAGGTTTCAGGGATCAGATGTCAGAGGTCAGGGTCAGGGGTCAGGTTGAGGGGTCAGGGATCATGGGACATGTTCAGGGGTCAGGGGTCAGGGTCATGTTCAAGGGTTAGGGTCAGTGTCGGGGTCAGGGGTCAGGGGTCCGGGGTCAGGGTCAGGGGTCAGGGGTCAGGGTCAGGGTCATGGTCAGGGGTCAGGGGTC
Source organism: Phaenicophaeus curvirostris (assembly GCF_032191515.1). Lineage (NCBI taxonomy): Eukaryota > Metazoa > Chordata > Aves > Cuculiformes > Cuculidae > Phaenicophaeus > Phaenicophaeus curvirostris. Next base: position 60,353 of record NW_027206708.1, read on the forward strand.
AGGGTCAGTTGTCAGAGGTCGGGGGTCAGGGGTCAGAGGTCAGAAGTCAGGGGTCAGGGTCAGGGTTCAGAGATCAGACGTCAGACGTCAGGGGTCAGGTGTCAGAAGTCAGAGGTCAGGGGTCGGGGGCCATGGGTAAGGGGTCAGTGTCAGGGGACAGAGTTAAGAGGTCAGAGGTCAGGGTCAGAGGTCAGAAGTCAGGGGTCTGGGGTCATAGGTCAGGGGGTTAGGGGTCAGGGTCAGTGGTCGGGGTCAGAGGTCACGGGTCATGGGTCAGGGGTCAGAGGTCAGGGTCAGGGTTCAGAGGTCAGGTGGTCAGGGTTCAGGGGTCGGGGGTCATGGGTAAGGGGTCAGAAGTCAGGGTCAGAGGTCAGGGTAAGGGTTCAGAGGTCAGAGGTCAGTTGTCAGGGGTCAGATGTCAGAGGTCAGGGTCAGGGTCAGAGGTCAGGGGTCATAGGTCAGGGTCAGAGGTCAGAGGTCAGGGGTCATAGGTCAGGGGTCGGGGTCAGGGTTCAGAGGTCAGAGGTCTGGGGTCAGAGGTCAGAGGTCAGGGGACAGGGTCAGAGGTCAAGTGTCAGGGGTCAGAGGTCAGGGGTCAGGGGTCGGGGGTCATGGGTAAGGGGTCAGGGTCAGTGGTCAGTGGTCAGGGATCGTGGGTCGGGGTCAGAGGTCAGAGGTCAGGGTAAGGGTTCAGATGTCAGAGGTCAGGTTTTAGGGGTCAGGGGTCAGAGGTCAGGGTCAGGGGTCAGGGTGAGGGGTCGGGGTCATGGGTCAGGTTCAGGGCTCAGGGGTCAGACACGTGTTCAAGGGTTAGGGGTCAGTGTCGCTGTCAGCGGTCAGGGGTCAGGGTCAGGGGTAAGTTTTCAGGGGTCATGGTCAGGGGTCAGGGGTCACGGTCAGGGTCATGGTCAGGGGTCAGGGGTCAGGGTCAGGGCCAGTTGTCAGAGGTCGGGGGTCAGGGTTCAGAGGTTAGAAGTCAGGGGTCATGGTCAGGGTTCAGAGATCAGACGTCAGACGTCAGGGGTCAGAGGTCAGAGGTCAGGGGTCAGGGGTCAGAGCTCGGGGTCAGAGCTCAGGGTCAGAGGTCAGGAGTTAGGGGTCAGAGGTCATGGGTCAGGTTTCAGAGGTCAGAGGTAAGGGGACAAGGTCAGAAGTCAAGTGTCAGGGGTCATGGGTAAGGGGTCAGGGTCAGTGGTCAGAGGTCAGGGATTGTGGGTCAGGGTAAGAAGTCAGAGGTCAGGGTAAGGGTTCAGAGGTCAGAGGTCAGGTCTCAGGGGTCAGATGTCAGAGGTCAGGGTCAGGGGTCAGGGTGAGGGGTCAGGGGTCATGGGTCAGGTTCAGGGGTCAGGGGTCAGGGTCATGTTCAAGGGTTAGGGGTCAGGGTCAGGGTCAGGTGTCAGGGGTCAGGGGTCAGGGTCAGGGGTCAAAGGTCAGGGGTCAGGGTTCAGGGTTCAGAAATCAGGAGTCAGTGTCAGGGTTCAGATGTCAGAGGTCAGGAGTCAGAGGTCAGGGTAAGGGTTCAAAGGTCACAGGTCAGGGTTAGAGGTAAGAGGTCGTGGTCAGAGGTCATGGGTCATGTGTTAGGGGTCAGGGTCAGGGGTCAGGGGTCAGTGTCAAGTTTCAGGGTCAGGGGTCAGGGTCAGGGGTCATGGGTGAGGGTCAGGGTCATGGTCATGGTCAGGGGTCAGAGGACAGGGGTCAGGGTCAGGGTTCAGGTTTAGGGTCAGGGGTAAGGGGTCAGGGTCAGTGTCAGTCGTCAGGGCAGGGGTAAGGGGTAATGGGTCTGGGTCAGGGGTCAGAGGTCACTGTCAGGGTCAGGGGTCAGGGGTCAGGGGTCATGGTCAGGGGTCAGGGTCAGGGTCATGGTCAGGGTCAGTTGTCAGAGGTCGGGGGTCAGGGTTCAGAGGTCAGAAGTCAGGGGTCAGGGTCAGGGTTCAGGTTTAGGGTCAGGGGTAAGGGGTCAGGGTCAGTGTCAGTCGTCAGGGCAGGGGTAAGGGGTAATGGGTCTGGGTCAGGGGTCAGAGGTCACTGTCAGGGTCAGGGGTCAGGGGTCAGGGGTCATGGTCAGGGGTCAGGGTCAGGGTCAGGGTCAGTTGTCAGAGGTCAGGGGTCAGGGTTCAGAGGTCAGACGTCAGGGGTCAGGGTCTGGGGTCAGAGGTCAGGGGTCAGGGGTCAGAGGTAAGGAGTTAGGGGTCAGAGGTCAGGGGTCATGTTTCAGAGGTCAGAGATCGGGGTCGGGGTCAGAGGTCAGGGGTCATAGGTCAGGTGTCAGAGGTCAGGGGTCAGACGTAAGGGTAAGGGTTCAAAGGTCAGAGGTCAGGGTCAGTGGTCATGGTCAGGGGTCAGAGGTCAGTGGTCAGTGGTCAGAGGTCAGGGGTCATGGGTTAGGGGTCAGGGTAAGGGTCAGGGGTCAGTGTCAAGTTTCAGGGTCAGGTGTCAGGTCAGGGGTCATGGGTGAGGGTCAGGGTCAGGGTCGGGGTCAGGGGTCAGGGGTCGGGGTCAGGGTCAGGGGTCAGAGGTCATGGGTCAGGGTCAGAGGTCAGGGGTCAGGCGTCATAGGTCAGGGGCGTGCGTCATGGTTAAGAGGTCAGAGGTCAGGGGTACGGGTCAGAGGTCAAGTGTCAGGGGTCGGGGTCCAGAGGTCAGGATCAGAGGTCAGAGGTCAGGGTCAGGGGTCAGAGGTCAGGGATCATGGGTCATTGTTCAGAGGTCTGGGGTCAGAGGTAAGGGAAAGGGTTCAAAGGTCAGAGGTCAGGGTCAGAGGTCAGAGGTCAGGGGACAGGGTCAGAGGTCAAGTGTCAGGGGTCAGAGGTCAGGGGTCAGGGGTCGGGGGCCATGGGTAAGGGGTCAGTGTCAGGGGTCAGAGGTCGGAGGTCAGAGGTCAGGGTCAGAGGTCAGAGGTCAGGGGTCTGGGGTCATAGGTCGGGGGTTAGGGGTCAGGTCAGGGGTCAGGGGTCAGAGGTCAGGGGTCGGGGGCCATGGGTAAGGGGTCAGTGTCAGGGGTCAGAGGTCGGAGGTCAGAGTCAGGGTCAGAGGTCAGAGGTCAGGGGTCTGGGGTCATAGGTCAGGGGGTTAGGGGTCAGGGTCAGGGGTCAGGGGTCAGAGGTCACGGGTCATGGGTCAGGGGTCAGAGGTCAGAGGTCAGGGTCAGGGTTCAGAGGTCAGGGATCAGGTGTCAGGGGTCATGGGTAAGGGGTCAGGGTCAGTGGTCAGAGGTCAGGGATCGTGGGTCAGGGTAAGAGGTCAGAGGTCAGGGTAAGGGTTCAGAGAGCAGAGGTCAGGTTTCAGGGGTCAGATGTCAGAGGTCAGGGTCAGGGTTCAGGGTGAGGGGTCAGGGGTCATGGGTCAGGTTCAGGGGTCAGGGGTCAGGGTCATGTTCAAGGGTTAGGGGTCAGGGTCAGGGTCAGGTGTCAGATGTCAGGGGTCATAGGTCAGGGTCAGAGGTCAGAGGTCAGGGGTCAGAGGTCAGAGGTCAGGGGTCGGGGTCAGGTTTCAGAGGTCAGAGGTCAGGGGTCAGAGGTCAGGGGTCATGGGTTAGATGTCAGAGGTCCGAGGTCAGGGTCAGGGTTCAGAGGTCAGGGTAAGGGTTCGGGGGTCAGTTGCCAGCAGTCAGAGGTCTGGGGTCATGGGTCAGGGGACATGGGTTAGGGGTCAGAGTTCAGAGGTCAGGGGTCAGGGGTCAGTGCTCAGGGTCAGAGGTCAGGGGTCAGAGGTCAGGGATCATGGGTCATGGTTCAGAGGTCTGGGGTCAGAGGTAAGGGTAAGGGTTCAAAGGTCAGAGGTCAGGGTCAGAGGTCAGAGGTCAGAGGTCAGGGTCAACGGTCAGGGGTCAGAGCTCAGGGGTCAGGTTTCAGAGGTCAGAGGTCGGGGTCGGGGTCAGAGGTCAGGGGTCGAGGGTCATGGTTAAGGGGTCAGGGTCAGAAGTCAGAGGTAAGGGTCAGAGGTAAGATGTCAGGCGTCATAGGTCGGGGCAAGCGACATGGGTCAGAGGTCAGAGGTCAGGGGTCAGGGGTCGGGGGCCATGGGTAAGGGGTCAGTGTCAGGGGACAGAGTTAAGAGGTCAGAGGTCTGGGGTCAGAGGTCAGAGGTCAGGGGACAGGGTCAGAGGTCAAGTGTCAGGGGTCAGAGGTCAGGGGTCAGGGGTCGGTGGTCATGGGTAAGGGGTCAGGGTCAGTGGTCAGTGGTCAGGGATCGTGGGTCGGGGTCAGAGGTCAGAGGTCAGGGTAAGGGTTCAGATGTCAGAGGTCAGGTTTCAGGGGTCAGATGTCAGAGGTCAGGGTCAGGGGTCAGGGTGAGGGGTCGGGGTCATGGGTCAGGTTCAGGGCTCAGGGGTCAGACACGTGTTCAAGGGTTAGGGGTCAGTGTCGCTGTCAGCGGTCAGGGGTTCAGGGTCAGGGGTCAGGGTCAGGGGTCATGGTCAGGGGTCAGGGGTCACGGTCAGGGTCATGGTCAGGGGTCAGGGGTCAGGGGTCAGGGCCAGTTGTCAGAGGTCGGGGGTCAGGGTTCAGAGGTTAGAAGTCAGGGGTCATGGTCAGGGTTCAGAGATCAGACGTCAGACGTCAGGGGTCAGAGGTCAGAGGTCAGAGGTCAGGGGTCAGGGGTCAGAGCTCAGGGTAAGATGTCAGGAGTTAGGGGTCAGAGGTCATGGGTCAGGTTTCAGAGGTCAGAGGTAAGGGGACAAGGTCAGAGGTCAAGTGTCAGGCGTCATGGGTAAGGGGTCAGGGTCAGTGGTCAGAGGTCAGGGATTGTGGGTCAGGGTAAGAAGTCAGAGGTCAGGGTAAGGGTTCAGAGGTCAGAGGTCAGGTCTCAGGGGTCAGATGTCAGAGGTCAGGGTCAGGGGTCAGGGTGAGGGGTCAGGGGTCATGGGTCAGGTTCAGGGGTCAGGGGTCAGGGTCATGTTCAAGGGTTGGGGTCAGGGTCAGGGTCAGGTGTCAGGGGTCAGGGGTCAGGGTCAGGGGTCAAAGGTCAGGGGTCAGGGTTCAGGGTTCAGAAATCAGGAGTCAGTGTCAGGGTTCAGATGTCAAAGGTCAGGAGTCAGAGGTCAGGGTAAGGGTTCAAAGGTCACAGGTCAGGGTTAGAGGTAAGAGGTCGTGGTCAGAGGTCATGGGTCATGTGTTAGGGGTCAGGGTCAGGGGTCAGTGTCAAGTTTCAGGGTCAGGGGTCAGGGTCAGGGGTCATGGGTGAGGGTCAGGGTCATGGTCATGGTCAGGGGTCAGAGGACAGGGGTCAGGGTCAGGGTTCAGGTTTAGGGTCAGGGGTAAGGGGTCAGGGTCAGTGTCAGTCGTCAGGGCAGGGGTAAGGGGTAATGGGTCTGGGTCAGGGGTCAGAGGTCACTGTCAGGGTCAGGGGTCAGGGGTCAGGGGTCATGGTCAGGGGTCAGGGTCAGGGTCATGGTCAGGGTCAGTTGTCAGAGGTCGGGGGTCAGGGTTCAGAGGTCAGAAGTCAGGGGTCAGGGTCAGGGTTCAGGTTTAGGGTCAGGGGTAAGGGGTCAGGGTCAGTGTCAGTCGTCAGGGCAGGGGTAAGGGGTAATGGGTCTGGGTCAGGGGTCAGGGGTCAGAGGTCACTGTCAGGGTCAGGGGTCAGGGGTCAGCGGTCATGGTCAGGGGTCAAGGTCAGGGTCAGGGTCAGTTGTCAGAGGTCAGGGGTCAGGGTTCAGAGGTCAGAAGTCAGGGGTCAGGGTCAGGGTTCAGGTTTAGGGTCAGGGGTAAGGGGTCAGGGTCAGTGTCAGTCGTCAGGGCAGGGGTAAGGGGTAATGGGTCTGGGTCAGGGGTCAGAGGTCACTGTCAGGGTCAGGGGTCAGGGGTCATGGTCAGGGGTCAGGGACAGGGTCAGGGTCAGTTGTCAGAGGTCAGGAGTCAGGGTTCAGAGGTCAGACGTCAGGGGTCAGGGTCAGGGGTCAGAGGTCAGGGGTCAGGGGTCAGAGGTCAGGAGTTAGGGGTCAGAGGTCAGGGGTCATGTTTCAGAGGTCAGAGATCGGGGTCGGGGTCAGAGGTCAGGGGTCATAGGTCAGGATCAGGGGCACAGGTCAGGGATAATGGGTAATGGGTCAGAGATCAGAGGTCAGAGGTCAGGGGACAGGGTCCAGAGGTCACGATCAGAGATCAGAGGTCAGATGTCAGGGTCAGGGGTAAGAGGTCAGGGATCATGGGTCATGGGTCAGAGGTCTGGGGTCAGAGGTCTGGGGTCAAAGGTCAGGAGGTTAGGGGTCAGGGTTCAGAGGTCGGGGGTCATGGGTAAGGGGACAGTGTCAGGGGTCAGAGGTCAGAGGTCAGGGTCAGAGGTCAGAGGTCAGAAGTCAGGGGTTTGGGGTCATAAGTCAGGGGGTTAGGGGTCAGGGTCAGGGGTCGCGGTCAGAGGTCAGGGATCATGGGTCAGGGGACATGGATTAGGGGTCAGAGGTCAGAGGTCAGGGTCAGGGTTCAGAGGTCAGGGTCGGGGTCAGGGGTCGGGGGTCATGGGTAATTGGTCAGAGGTCAGGTGTCAGAGGTCAGGGTTCATAGGTCAGAGGTCAGGTGTCATGGGTCAGGGGTCAGAGGTCAGAGGTCAGAGGTCAGGGTCAGGGTTCAGAGGTCAGGGGTCAGGAGTGAGGGGTCGGGGTCATGGTTAAGGGGTCAGAGGTCAGGGGTCAGAGGTCAGGGTAAGGGGTCAGAGGTCAGGGGTCAGAGGTCAGGGGTCGGGGGCCATGGGTAAGGGGTCAGAGGTCAGGGTAAGGGTTCAGAGGTCACAGGTCAGGTTTCAGGGATCAGATGTCAGAGGTCAGGGTCAGGGGTCAGGTTGAGGGGTCAGGGATCATGGGTCATGTTCAGGGGTCAGGGGTCAGGGTCATGTTCAAGGGTTAGGGGTCAGTGTCGGGGTCAGGGGTCAGGGGTCAGGGTCAGGGGTCAGGGGTCAGGGTCAGGGTCATGGTCAGGGGTCAGGGGTCAGGGTCAGTTGTCAGAGGTCGGGGGTCAGGGGTCAGAGGTCAGAAGTCAGGGGTCAGGGTCAGGGTTCAGAGATCAGACGTCAGACGTCAGGGGTCAGGTGTCAGAAGTCAGAGGTCAGGGGTCGGGGGCCATGGGTAAGGGGTCAGTGTCAGGGGACAGAGTTAAGAGGTCAGATGTCAGGGTCAGATGTCAGAAGTCAGGGGTCTGGGGTCATAGGTCAGGGGGTTAGGGGTCAGGGTCATTGGTCGGGGTCAGAGGTCACGGGTCATGGGTCAGGGGTCAGAGGTCAGGGTCAGGGTTCAGAGGTCAGGGGTCAGGGTTCAGGGGTCGGGGGTCATGGGTAAGGGGTCAGAAGTCAGGGTCAGAGGTCAGGGTAAGGGTTCAGAGGTCAGAGGTCAGTTGTCAGGGGTCAGATGTCAGAGGTCAGGGTCAGGGGTCAGAGGTCAGGGGTCATAGGTCAGGGTCAGAGGTCAGAGGTCAGGGGTCAGAGGTAAGGGTAAGGGTTCAAAGGTCAGAGGTCAGGGTCAGTGGTCAGGGTCAGGGGTCAGAGGTCAGTGGTTATTCGTCAGTGGTCAGAGGTCAGGGGTCATGGGTTGGGGTCAGGGTCAGGGGTCAGATGTCAGGGGTCATAGGTTAGGGTCAGAGGTCAGAGGTCAGAGGTCGGGGTCATAGGTCAGGGGTCGGGTTCATGGTTCAGAGGTCAGAGGTCTGGGGTCAGAGGTCAGAGGTCAGAGGTAAGGGGTCAGGGGACAGGGTCAGAGGTCAAGTGTCAGGGGTCAGAGGTCAGGGGTCAGGGGTCGGGGGTCATGGGTAAGGGGTCAGGTTTCATTGTTCAGTGGTCAGGGATCGTGGGTCGGGGTCAGAGTTCAGAGGTCAGGGTAAGTGTTCAGATGTCAGAGGTCTGGTTTCAGGGGTCAGATGTCAGAGGTCAGGGTCAAAGGTCAGGGTGAGGTGTCAGGGGTCATGGTTCAGGTTCAGGGCTCAGGGGTCAGACACGTGTTCAAGGGTTAGGGGTCAGTGTCGCGGTCAGGGGTCAGGGTCAGGGATTAAGTATTCAGGGGTCATGGTCAGGGGTCAGGGGTCAGGGTCAGGGTCATGGTCAGGGGTCAGGGGTCAGGGGTCAGGGGTCAGGGTCAGTGTTCAGAGGTCGGGGGTCAGGGTTCAGACGTCAGACATCAGACGTCAGACATCAGACGTCAGAGGTCAGTGGTCAGAGGTCAGGGGTCAGAGTTCAGGGTCAGAGGTCAGGAGTTAGGGGTCAGAGGTCATGGGTCAGGTTTCAGAGGTCAGAGGTCAGGGGACAAGGTAAGAGGTCAAGTGTCAGGGGTCAGGGATGGGTAAGGGGTCAGTGTCAGGGGTCAGAGGTCGGAGGTCAGAGGTCAGGGTCAGAGGTCAGAGGTCAGGGGTCTGGGGTCATAGGTCAGGGGGTTAGGGGTCAGGATCAGGGGTCAGGGGTCAGAGGTCACGGGTCATGGGTCAGGGGTCAGGGTTCAGAGGTAAGGGGTCAGGGGTCAGGGGTCATGGGTAAGGGGTCAGGGTCAGTGGTCAGAGGTCAGAGATCGTGGGTCAGGGTAAGAGGTCAGAGGTCAGGGTAAGGGTTCAGAGAGCAGAGGTCAGGATTCAGGGGTCAGATGTCAGACGTCAGGGTCAGGGGTCAGGGTGAGGGGTCAGGGGTCATGGGTCAGGTTCAGGGGTCAAAGGTCAGGGGTCAGGGTTCAGAAATCAGGAGTCAGGGTCAGGGGTCAGGGGTTAGGGTCAGAGATCAGAGGTCAGGTGTCAGGGGTCAGAGGTCGGGGTCAATGGTCAGGGGTCAGAGCTCAGGGGTCAGGTTTCAGAGGTCAGAGGTCGGGGTCGGGGTCAGAGGTCAGGGGTCGAGGGTCATGGTTAAGGGGTCAGGGTCAGAAGTCAGAGGTAAGGGTCAGAGGTAAGATGTCAGGCGTCATAGGTCGGGGCAAGCGACATGGGTCAGAGGTCAGAGGTCAGGGGTCAGGGGTCAGAGGTCAGGGATCATGGGTCAGAGGTCAGTGGTCAGACGTAAGGGTAAGGTTTCAAAGGTCAGGGATCATGGGTCATGGTTCTGAGGTCTGGGGTCAGAGGTAAGAGTAAGGGTTAAAAGGTCAGAGGTCAGGGTCAGAGGTCAGAGGTCAGAGGTCATGGGTCTGGGGTCATAGGTCGGGGGTTTAGGGATAAGGTTCAGGGGTCAGGGGTCATATGTCAGGGGTCGGGGTTCATGGGTAAGGGGTCAGTGTCAGGGGTCAGATTTCAGAGGTCAGAGGTCAGGGTCAGAGGTCAGGGGGTTAGGGGTCTGGGGTCATAGGTCAGGGGGTTAGGGGTCAGGGTCAGGGGTCAGGGGTGAGGGGTCGGGGGTCACGGGTCTCGGGTCATGGGTCAGGGGTCAGAGGTCAGAGGTCAGGGTCAGGGTTCAGAGAGCAGAGGTCAGGTGTCAGGGATCAGATGTCAGAGGTAAGGGTCAGGGGTCAGGGTGAGGGGTCAGGGGTCATGGGTCAGGTTCAGGGGTCAGGGGTCAGGGTCATGTTCAAGGGTTAGGGGTCAGGGTCAGGGTCAGTGTTCAGAGGTCAGGGGTCAGAGTCAGGGGTCAAAGGTCAGGGGTCAAGGTTCAGAAATCAGGAGTCAGGGTCAAGGGTCAGGGGTCAGGGGTCAGCGATCAGAGGTCAGGGGACAGGCGTCAGAGGTCAGGGGTCAACGGTCAGGGGTCAGAGCTCAGGGGTCAGGTTTCAGAGGTCAGAGGTCGGGGTCGGGGTCAGAGGTCAGGGGTCGTGGGTCATGGGTAAGGGGTCATGGTCAGAAGTCAGAGGTCAGGGTCAGAGGTAAGAGGTCAGGCGTCATAGGTCAGGGGCAAGGGTCATGGGTCAGAGGTCAGAGGTCAGGGGTCTGGGTCAGAGGTCAGAGGTCAGTGTTCATAGGTCAGATGTCAGGGTCAGGGGTAAGAGGTCAGGGATCATGGGTCATGGGTCGATGTTCTGGGGTCAGATGTCAGGGTTCAAAGGTCAGAGGTAAGGGTCAGAGGTCAGAGGTCAGAGGTCAGGGGTCTGGGGTCATAGGTCAGGGGGTTAGGGGTCAGGGGTCAGGGGTCAGGGGTCATGGGTAAGGGGACAGTGTCAGGGGTCAGAGGTCAGAGGTCAGGGTCCGAGGTCAGAGGTCAGAGGTCAGGGGTTTGGGGTCATAGGTCATGGGGTTAGGGGTCAGGGTCAGGGGTCGGGGTCAGAGGTCAGGCATCATGGGTCAGGGGACATGGATTAGTGGTCAGAGGTCAGAGGTCAGGGTCAGGTTTCAGAGGTCAGGGTCAGGGGTCAGGGGTCGGGGGTCATGGGTAATTGGTCAGAGGTCAGGTGTCAGATGTCAGAGGTCAGTGTTCATAGGTCAAAGGTCAGGTGTCATGGGTCAGGGGTCAGATGTCAAAGGTCAGAGGTCAGGGTCAGTGTTCAGAGGTCAGGGTTCAGGGTTCGGGGGTCATGGGTAAGGCGTCACAGGTCAGGGGTAAGAGGTCAGGGTAAAGGTTCAGAGGTCAGACGTCAGGTGTCAGGGGTCAGATATCAGAGGTCAGGGTCAGGGGTCAGAGGTCAGGGATCATGGGTCATGGGTCAGAGGTCAGGGGTCAGAGGTAAGGGTAAGGGTTCAAAGGTCAGAGGTCAGGGTCAGTGGTCAGGGTCAGGGGTCAGAGGTCAGTGGTCAGTGGTCAGAGGTCAGGAATCATGTGTTAGGGGTCAGGGTCAGGGATCAGTGTCAAGGGTCAGGGTCAGAGGTCAGATGTCAGGGGTCAGTGTCCGTGGTCAGGGTGAGTGGTCAGGGGTCAGGGTCATGTTCAAGGGTTAGGGATCAGGGTCGAGGTCAGGGGTAAGGGGTCAGGGGTCAGGGGTCAGGGTTCAGAAATCAGGAGTCAGGGTCAGGGGTCAGATGTCAGAGGTCAGGAGTCAGAGGTCAGGGTAAGGGTTCAAAGGTCAAAAGCCAGGGTCAGAGGTCAGAGGTCGTGGTCAGAGGTCATGGGTCATGTGTTAGGGGTCAGTGTCAAGTTTCAGGGTCAGGGGTCAGGGTCAGGGGTCAGAGGTCAGGGGTCAGGGTCAGAGGTCAGGGGTCAGGCATCATAGGTCGGGTCAAGCGTCATGGTTCAGAGGTCAGAGGTTAGGGGTCTGGGTCAGAGGTCAAGCGTCATGGTTCAGAGGTCAGAGGTCAGGGGTCTGGGTCAGAGGTCAAGTGTCAGGGGTCAGAGGTCAGGGGACAGGGTCCAGAGTTCAGGATCAGAGGTCAGAGGTCAGGGTCAGGGGTCAGAGGTCAGGGATCATGGGTCATGGTTCAGAGGTGTGGGGTCAGAGGTAAGGGTAAGGGTTCAAAGGTCAGAGGTCAGGGGTCTGGGGTCATAGGTCAGGGGGTTAGGGGACAGGGGTCAGGGGTCGGGGGTCATGGGTAAGGGGACAGTGTCAGGGGTCAGAGGTCAGAGGTCAGGGTCCGAGGTCAGAGGTCAGAGGTCAGGGGTTTGGGGTCATAGGTCATGGGGTTAGGGGTCAGGGTCAGGGGTCGGGGTCAGAGGTCAGGGATCATGGGTCAGGGGACATGGATTAGTGGTCAGAGGTCAGAGGTCAGGGTCAGGTTTCAGAGGTCAGGGTCAGGGGTCAGGGGTCGGGGGTCATGGGTAATTGGTCAGAGGTCAGGTGTCAGATGTCAGAGGTCAGTGTTCATAGGTCAAAGGTCAGGTGTCATGGGTCAGGGGTCAGATGTCAAAGGTCAGAGGTCAGGGTCAGTGTTCAGAGGTCAGGGTTCAGGGTTCGGGGGTCATGGGTAAGGCGTCACAGGTCAGGGGTAAGAGGTCAGGGTAAAGGTTCAGAGGTCAGACGTCAGGTGTCAGGGGTCAGATATCAGAGGTCAGGGTCAGGGGTCAGAGGTCAGGGATCATGGGTCATGGGTCAGAGGTCAGGGGTCAGAGGTAAGGGTAAGGGTTCAAAGGTCAGAGGTCAGGGTCAGTGGTCAGGGTCAGGGGTCAGAGGTCAGTGGTCAGTGGTCAGTGGTCAGAGGTCAGGAATCATGTGTTAGGGGTCAGGGTCAGGGATCAGTGTCAAGGGTCAGGGTCAGGGGTCAGATGTCAGGGGTCATAGGTCAGGGTCAGAGGTCAGAGGTCAGGGGTCAGAGGTCAGAGGTCTGGGTTCAGAGGCCAGGGGTCAGGGGTCAGGGTTCGGGGGTCATGGGTAAGGGGTCAGAGGCCAGGGGTCAGAGTTCAGGGTAAGGGTTCAGAGGTCAGAGGTCAGGGGTCAGAGGTCAGGGGTCAGAGGTCAGGGGTCGGGGGCCATGGGTAAGGGGTCAGTGTCAGGGGTCAGAGGTCAGAGGTCACAGGTCAGGTTTCAGGGATCAGATGTCAGAGGTCAGGGTCAGGGGTCAGGTTGAGGGGTCAGGGATCATGGGTCATGTTCAGGGGTCAGGGGTCAGGGTCATGTTCAAGGGTTAGGGGTCAGTGTCGGGGTCAGGGGTCAGGGGTCCGGGGTCAGGGTCAGGGGTCAGGGGTCAGGGTCAGGGTCATGGTCAGGGGTCAGGGGTCAGGGTCAGTTGTCAGAGGTCGGGGGTCAGGGGTCAGAGGTCAGAAGTCAGGGGTCAGGGTCAGGGTTCAGAGATCAGACGTCAGACGTCAGGGGTCAGGTGTCAGAAGTCAGAGGTCAGGGGTCGGGGGCCATGGGTAAGGGGTCAGTGTCAGGGGACAGAGTTAAGAGGTCAGAGGTCAGGGTCAGAGGTCAGAAGTCAGGGGTCTGGGGTCATAGGTCAGGGGGTTAGGGGTCAGGGTCAGTGGTCAGGGGTCAGAGGTCACGGGTCATGGGTCAGGGGTCAGAGGTCAGGGTCAGGGTTCAGAGGTCGGGGTCAGGGTTCAGGGGTCGGGGGTCATGGGTAAGGGGTCAGAAGTCAGGGTCAGAGGTCAGGGTAAGGGTTCAGAGGTCAGAGGTCAGTTGTCAGGGGTCAGATGTCAGAGGTCAGGGTCAGGGTTCAGAGGTCAGGGATCATGGGTCATGGGTCAGAGGTCAGGGGTCAGAGGTAAGGGTAAGGGTACAAAGGTCAGAGGTCAGGGTCAGTGGTCAGGGTCAGGGGTCAGGGGTCAGAGGTCAGTGGTTAGTGGTCAGTGGTCAGAGGTCAGGGGTCATGGGTTAGGGGTCAGGGTCAGGGGTCAGATGTCAGGGGTCATAGGTCAGGGTCAGAGGTCAGAGGTCAGGGGTCATAGGTCAGGGGTCGGGTTCAGTATTCAGAGGTCAGAGGTCTGGGGTCAGAGGTCAGAGGTCAGAGGTCAGGGGTCAGAGGTCAGGGGACATGGGTCAGTGGTCAGAGGTCAGAGGTCAGGGTCAGGGGTCAGAGGTCAGGTGTCAGGGGTCAGGGGTCGGGGTCATGCGTAAGGGGTCAGAGGTCAGGGGTCAGAGGTCAGGGTAAGGGTTCATAGGTCAGAGGTCAGGTGTCAGTGGTCAGATGTCAGAGGTCAGGGTCAGGGTTCAGAGGTCAGGGATCATGGGTCATGGGTCAGACGTCAGGGGTCAGAGGTAAGGGTAAGGGTTCAAATGTTAGAGGTCAGGGTCAGTGGCCAGGGTCAGGGGTCAGAGGTCAGTGGTCAGGGGACATAGGTCAGGGTAAGAGTTCAGAGGTCAGGGGTCATAGGTCAGGGGTCGGGGTCAGGGTTCAGAGGTCTGGGTTCGGGGTCAGATGTCAGAGGTCAGAGGTCAGGGGACAGGGTCAGAGGTCAATTGTCAGGGGTCAGAGGTCAGGGGTCGGGGTCATGGGTAAGGGGTCACGGTTAGTGGTCAGAGGTCAGGGATCGTGGGTCAGGTTAAGAGGTCAGAGGTCAGGGTAAGGGTTCAGAGGTCAGTGGTCAGGGTCAGGGGTCGGGGTCAGGGGTCAGGGTCAGGGGTCATGGGTCAGGGTCAGGGTCATGGCCAGGGTCAGGGGTTAGGGTTAGGGGTCAGGGTCAGGGTTCAGGTTTAGGGTCAGGGGTCAGGGTCATTGTCAGTGTCAGTGGTCTGGGCAGGGGTAAGGGGTAATGGGTCTGGGTCAGGGGTCAGAGGTCACTGTCAGGGTCAGGGTTAAGGGGTCAGGGGTCATGGTCAGGGGTCAGGGGTCAGGGTCAGGGTCGTGGTCAGGGTCAGTTGTCAGAGGTCGGGGGTCCGGGTTCAGAGGTCAGAAGTCAGGGGTCAGGGTCAGGGTTCAGAGATCAGACGTCAGGGGTCAGGGGTCAGAGGTCAGGGGTCAGAGGTCAGGAGTTAGGGGTCAGAGGTCAGGGGTCATGTTTCAGAGGTCAGAGTTCGGGGTCGGGGTCAGAGGTCAGGGGTCATAGGTCAGGCTCAGGGGGCACAGGTCAGGGATAATGGGTAATGGGTCAGAGATCAGAGGTCAGAGGTCAGGGGACAGGGTCCAGAGGTCACGATCAGAGATCAGAGGTCAGATGTCAGGGTCAGGGGTATGAGGTCAGGGATCATGGGTCATGGGTCGATGTTCTGGGGTCAGAGGTCAGGGTTCAAAGGTCAGAGGTAAGGGTCAGAGGTCAGAGGTCAGAGGTCAGAGGTCAGGGGTCTGGGGTCATAGGTCAGGGGGTTAGGGGTCAGGGGTCAGTGGTCGGGGTTCATGGGTAAGGGGACAGTGTCAGGGGTCAGAGGTCAGAGGTCAGGGTCCGAGGTCAGAGGTCAGAGGTCAGGGGTTTGGGGTCATAGGTCATGGGGTTAGGGGTCAGGGTCAGGGGTCGTGGTCAGAGGTCAGGGATCATGGGTCAGGGGACATGGATTAGTGGTCAGAGGTCAGAGGTCAGGGTCAGGTTTCAGAGGTCAGGGTCAGGGGTCAGGGGTCGGGGGTCATGGGTAATTGGTCAGAGGTCAGGTGTCAGATGTCAGAGGTCAGTGTTCATAGGTCAAAGGTCAGGTGTCATGGGTCAGGGGTCAGATGTCAAAGGTCAGAGGTCAGGGTCAGTGTTCAGAGGTCAGGGTTCAGGGTTCGGGGGTCATGGGTAAGGCGTCACAGGTCAGGGGTCAGAGGTCAGGGTAAAGGTTCAGAGGTCAGACGTCAGGTGTCAGGGGTCAGATATCAGAGGTCAGGGTCAGGGGTCAGAGGTCAGTGATCATGGGACATGGGTCAGAGGTCAGGGGTCAGAGGTAAGGGTAAGGGTTCAAAGGTCAGAGGTCAGGGTCAGTGGTCAGGGTCAGGGGTCAGAGGTCAGTGGTCAGTGGTCAGAGGTCAGGAATCATGTGTTAGGGGTCAGGGTCAGGGATCAGTGTCAAGGGTCAGGGTCAGGGGTCAGATGTCAGGGGTCAGTGTCCGTGGTCAGGGTGAGTGGTCAGGGGTCAGGGTCATGTTCAAGGGTTAGGGATCAGGGTCGAGGTCAGGGGTAAGGGGTCAGGGGTCAGGGTTCAGGGTTCAGAAATCAGGAGTCAGGGTCAGGGGTCAGATGTCAGAGGTCAGGAGTCAGAGGTCAGGGTAAGGGTTCAAAGGTCAAAAGCCAGGGTCAGAGGTCAGAGGTCGTGGTCAGAGGTCATGGGTCATGTGTTAGGGGTCAGGGGTCAGTGTCAAGTTTCAGGGTCAGTTGTCAGGGTCAGGGGTCAGAGGTCAGGGGTCAGGGTCAGAGGTCAGGGGTCAGGCATCATAGGTCGGGTCAAGCGTCATGGTTCAGAGGTCAGAGATCAGGGGTCTGGGTCAGAGGTCAAGCGTCATGGTTCAGAGGTCAGAGGTCAGGGGTCTGGGTCAGAGGTCAAGTGTCAGGGGTCAGAGGTCAGGGGACAGGGTCCAGAGTTCAGGATCAGAGGTCAGGGTCAGGGGTCAGAGGTCAGGGATCATGGGTCATGGTTCAGAGGTGTGGGGTCAGAGGTAAGGGTAAGGGTTCAAAGGTCAGAGGTCAGGGTCATAGGTCAGAGGTCAGAGGTCAGGGGTCTGGGGTCATAGGTCAGGGGGTTAGGGGTCAGGGGTCAGGGGTCGGGGGTCATGGGTAAGGGGACAGTGTCAGGGGTCAGAGGTCAGAGGTCAGGGTCCGAGGTCAGAGGTCAGAGGTCAGAGGTCAGGGGTTTGGGGTCATAGGTCATGGGGTTAGGGGTCAGGGTCAGGGGTCGGGGTCAGAGGTCAGGGATCATGGGTCAGGGGACATGGATTAGTGGTCAGAGGTCAGAGGTCAGGGTCAGGTTTCAGAGGTCAGGGTCAGGGGTCAGGGGTCGGGGGTCATGGGTAATTGGTCAGAGGTCAGGTGTCAGATGTCAGAGGTCAGTGTTCATAGGTCAAAGGTCAGGTGTCATGGGTCAGGGGTCAGATGTCAAAGGTCAGAGGTCAGGGTCAGTGTTCAGAGGTCAGGGTTCAGGGTTTGGGGGTCATGGGTAAGGCGTCACAGGTCAGGGGTCAGAGGTCAGGGTAAAGGTTCAGAGGTCAGACGTCAGGTGTCAGGGGTCAGATGTCAGAGGTCAGGGTCAGGGGTCAGAGGTCAGGGATCATGGGTCATGGGTCAGAGGTCAGGGGTCAGAGGTAAGGGTAAGGGTTCAAAGGTCAGAGGTCAGGGTCAGTGGTCAGGGTCAGGGGTCAGAGGTCAGTGGTCAGTGGTCAGAGGTCAGGAATCATGTGTTAGGGGTCAGGGTCAGGGATCAGTGTCAAGGGTCAGGGTCAGGGGTCAGATGTCAGGGGTCATAGGTCAGGGTCAGAGGTCAGAGGTCAGGGGTCAGAGGTCAGAGGTCTGGGTTCAGAGGCCAGGGGTCAGGGGTCAGGGTTCGGGGGTCATGGGTAAGGGGTCAGAGGCCAGGGGTCAGAGTTCAGGGTAAGGGTTCAGAGGTCAGAGGTCAGGGGTCAGAGGTCAGGGGTCAGAGGTCAGGGGTCATGGGTTAGATGTCAGAGGTCCGAGGTCAGTGTCAGGGTTCAGAGGCCAGGGTAAGAGTTCGGGGGTCAGAGGTAAGGGGTCAGGGTTTAGAGGTCAGTCTTCGGGGTCAGGGTCAGGGGTCAGAGGTCAGAGGTTAGGGTAAGGGTTCAGAGGTCAGAGGTCAGGTGTCAGGGATCAGATGTCAGAGGTCAGTGTCCGTGGTCAGGTTGAGTGGTCAGGGGTCAGGGTCATGTTCAAGGGTTAAGGATCAGGGTCGAGGTCAGGGGTAAGGGGTCAGGGGTCAGGGTTCAGGGTTCAGAAATCAGGAGTCAGGGTCAGGGGTCAGATGTCAGAGGTCAGGAGTCAGAGGTCAGGGTAAGGGTTCAAAGGTCACAAGTCAGGGTCAGAGGTCAGAGGTCGTGGTCAGAGGTCAGGGGTCATGTGTTAGGGGTCGGGGTCAGTGTCAAGTTTCAGGGTCAGGGGTCAGGGTCAGGGGTCAGAGGTCAGGGGTCAGGGTCAGAGGTCAGGGGTCAGAGGTCAGAGGTCAGGGGTCTGGGTCAGAGGTCAAGCATCATGGTTCAGAGGTCAGAGGTCAGGGGTCTGGGTCAGAGGTCAAGTGTCAGGGGTCAGAGGTCAGAGGTCAGGGGACAGGGTCCAGAGTTCAGGATCAGAGGTCAGAGGTCAGGGTCAGGGGTCAGAGGTCAGGGATCATGGGTCATGGTTCAGAGGTGTGGGGTCAGAGGTAAGGGTAAGGGTTCAAAGGTCAGAGGTCAGGGTCATAGGTCAGAGGTCAGAGGTCAGAGGTCAGGGTCAGGGGTCATAGGTCAGGGATCAGGGCTCAGGGGTCGGGGGTCATGGGTAATGGGTCAGAGGTCAGGGGTCAGAGGTCAGGGTAAGGGTTCAGAGGTCAGAGGTCAGGTGTCAGGGGTCAGATGTCAGAGGTCAGGGTCAGTGGTCAGGGTGAGTGGTCAGGGGTCAGGGTCATGTTCAAGGGTTAGGGATCAGGGTCGAGGTCAGGGATAAGGGGTCAGGGGTCAGGGTTCAGGGTTCAGAAATCAGGAGTCAGGGTCAGGGGTCAGGGGTCAGATGTCAGAGGTCAGGAGTCAGAGGTCAGGGTAAAGGTTCAAAGGTCACAAGTCAGGGTCAGATGTCAGAGGTCGTGGTCAGAGGTCAGGGGTCATGGGTCATGGGTCAGAGGTCATGGGTCAGTGTCAAGTTTCAGGGTCAGGGGTCAGGGTCAGGGGTCAGGGGTGAGGGTGAGGGTCAGGGTCAGGGTCAGGGTCAGGGTCAGGGTCAGGGGTCAGGGGTCAGGGGTCAGGGTCAGGGGTCAGAGGTCAGGCATAATAGGTCGGGGCAAGCGTAATGGTTCAGAGGTCAGAGGTCAGGGGTCTGGGTCAGAGGTCAAGCGTCATGGTTCAGAGGTCAGAGGTCAGGGGTCTGGGTCAGAGGTCAAGTGTCAGGGGTCAGAGGTCAGGGGACAGGGTCCAGAAATCAGGATCAGAGGTCAGAGGTCAGGGTCAGGGGTCAGAGGTCAGGGATCAGAGGTCAGGGTAAGGGTTCAGGGGTCAGAGGTCAGGGTCAGTGGTCTGGGTCAGGGGTCAGAGGTCAGTGGTCAGTGGTCAGTGGTGAGAGGTCAGGGGTCATGGGTTAGGGGTCAGGGTCAGGGGTCAGTGTCAAGGGTCAGGGTCAGGGGTCAGATGTCAGGAGTCATAGGTCAGGGTCAGAGGTCAGAGGTCAGAGGTCAGGGGTCATATTTCAGATGTCGGGTTCAGGGTTCAGATGTCAGAGGTCTGGGTTCGGGGTCAGAGGTCAGGGTCAGGGTTCAGAGGTCAGGGGTCAGGGGTCAGGGTTCGGGGGTCATGGGTAAGGGGTCAGAGGTCAGGGGTCAGAGTTCAGGGTAAGGGTTCAGAGGTCAGAGGTCAGGTGTCAGAGGTCTGGGGTCAGAGGTCAGGGGTCATGTTTTAGATGTCAGAGGTCCGAGGTCAAAGTCAGGGTTCAGAGGTCAGGGTAAGTGTTCAGGGGTCAGAGGTCAGGGGTCAGGGTCAGGGGTCAGTGTCAAGGGTCAGGGTCAGGGGTCAGATATCTGAGGTCAGGGTCAGTGTCAGTGGTCAGGGTGAGTGGTCAGGGGTCAGGGTCATGTTCAAGGGTTAGGGATCAGGGTCGAGGTCAGGGGTAAGGGGTCAGGGGTCAGGGTTCATGGTTCAGAAATCAGGAGTCAGGGTCAGGGTTCAGATGTCAGAGGTCAGGAGTCAGAGGTCAGGGTAAGGGTTCAAAGGTCACAAGTCAGGGTCAGAGGTCAGAGGTCGTGGTCAGAGGTCATGGGTCATGTGTTAGGGGTCAGGGTCAGGGGTCAGGGGTCAGTGTCAAGTTTCAGGGTCAGGGGTCAGGGTCAGGTGTCAGGGGTGAGGGTGAGGGTCAGGGTCAGGGTCAGGGTCAGGGGTCAGGGGTCAGGGGTCAGGGTCAGGGGTCAGAGGTCAGCGGTCAGGGTCAGGGGTCAGAGGTCAGGGGTCAGGGTTTAGGGTTAGGGGTAAGGGTCAGGGTCAGGGTTCAGGTTTAGGGTCAGGGGTAAGGGGTCAGGGTCAGGGTCAGGGGTTATGGTTCAGGGTCAGGGTCAGGGGTCAGAGGTCTGGGGTCATGGGTCAGGGGACATGGGTTAGGGTTCAGAGTTCAGAGGTCAGGGGTCAGGTGTCGGGTGTCATGTGTAAGGGGTCAGGGTCAGTGGTCAGAGGTCGGGGATCGTGGGTCAGGGTCAGAGGTCAGAGGTCAGGGTAAGGGTTCAGAGGTCAGAGGTCAGGTGTCAGGGGTCAGATGTCAGAGGTCAGGGTCAGTGGTCAGGGTGAGTGGTCAGGGGTCAGGGTCATGTTCAAGGGTTAGGGATCAGGGTCGGGGTCAGGGGTCAGGGTCAGGTGTCAAAGGTCAGGGGTCAGGGGTCAGGGTTCAGAAATCAGGAGTCAGGGTCAGGGTTCAGATGTCAGAGGTCAGGAGTCAGAGGTCAAGGTAAGGGTTCAAAGGTCACAGGTCAGGGTCAGAGGTAAGAGGTCGTGGTCAGAGGTCATGGGTCATGTGTTAGGGGTCAGGGTCAGGGGTCAGGGGTCAGTGTCAAGTTTCAGGGTCAGGGGTCAGGGTCAGGGGTCATGGGTGAGGGTTAGGGTCATGGTCAGGGGTCGGGGTAAGGGGTCAGGGTTCAGAGGTCAGAGGTCAGGGGTCAGGGGTCAGGGGTCAGGGTCAGAGGTCAGGGGTCAGGGGTTAGGGTTGGGGGTCTGGGGTCAGGGTTCAGGTTTAGGGTCAGGGGTAAGGGGTCAGGGTCAGTGTCAGTCGTCAGGGCAGGGGTAAGGGGTAATGGGTCTGGCTCAGGGGTCAGAGGTCACTGTCAGGGTCAGGGGTCAGGGGTCAGGGGTCATGGTCAGGGGTCAGGGGTCACGGTCAGTTGTCAGACGTCAGGCGTCAGGGTTCAGAGGTCAGAAGTCAGGTGTCAGGGTCAGGGGTCAGAGGTCAGAGGTCAGGGGTCAGGAGTCAGTGGTCAGAGGTCAGGATCAGGGGGCACAGGTCAGGGATAATGGGTAATGGGTCAGAGATCAGAGGTCAGAGGTCAGAGGTCAGGGGACAGGGTCCAGAGGTCACGATCAGAGATCAGAGGTCAGATGTCAGGGTCAGGGGTAAGAGGTCAGGGATCATGGGTCATGGGTCAGAGGTCTGGGGTCAGAGGTAAGGGTTCAAAGGTCAGAGGTAAGGGTCAGAGGTCAGAGGTCAGAGGTCAGGGGTCTGGGGTCGTAGGTCAGGGGGTTAGGGGACAGTGTCAGGGGTCAGAGGTCAGAGGTCAGGGTCAGAGGTCAGAGGTCAGAGGTCTGGGGTCATAGGTCAGGTGGTTAGGGGTCGGGGTCAGAGGTCAGGGATCATGGGTCAGGGGACATGGGTTAGTGGTCAGAGGTCAGAGGTCAGGGTCAGGGTTTAGAGGTCAGGGTCAGGGGTCAGGGGTTTGGGGTCATGTGTTAGGGGTCAGGGTCAGGGGTCAGAGGTCAGAGGTGAGGGATCATGGCTCAGGGGACATGGGTTAGTGGTCAGAGGTAAGAGGTCAGGGTCAGGGTTCAGAGGTCAGGGTCAGGGGTCAGGGGTCGGGGGTCATGCGTAATTGGTCAGAGGTCAGGGGTCAGAGGTCAGGTTAAGGGTTCATAGGTCAGAGGTCAGGTGTCAGTTGTCAGATGTCAGATATCAGAGGTCAGGGGTCAGGGGTCAGGGGTCATGGGTCAGAGGTCAGGGATCATGGGTCATGGGTCAGAGGTCAGGGGTCACAGGTAAGGGTAAGGGTTCAGAGGTCAGAGGTCAGGGTTCAGGGGTCAGATGTCAGAGGTCAGGGTCAGGGGTCAGGGTGAGGGGTCAGGGGTCATGGGTCAGGTTCAGGGGTCAGGGGTCAGGGTCATGTTCAAGGGTTAGGGGTGAGGGTCAGGGTCAGGGGTCAGGGGTCAGGGGTCAAAGGTCAGGGGTCAGGGTTCAGAAATCAGGATTCAGGGGTCAGGGGTCAGAGATCAGAAGTCAGCAGTCAGGGGTCAGAGGTCAGGGGTCAACGGTCAGTGGTAAGAGCTCAGGGGTCAGGTTTCAGAGGTCAGAGGTCAGGGTCGAGGTCAATTGTCAGGGGTCGTGGGTCATGGGTAAGGGGTCAGGGTCAGAAGTCAGAGGTCAGGGTCAGAGGTAAGAGGTCAGGCGTCATAGGTCAGGGGCAAGCGTCATGGGTCAGAGGTCAGAGGTCAGGGGACAGGGTCCAGAGGTCAGGATCAGAGGTCAGAGGTCAGGGTCAGGGGTCAGAGGTCAGGGATCATGGGTCGTGGTTCAGAGGCCTGCGGTCAGAGGTAAGGGTAAGGGTTCAAAGGTCAGAGGTCAGGGTCAGAGGTCAGGGGTCTGGGGTCATAGGTCAGGGGTCGGGGGTCATGGGTAAGGGGTCAGTGTCAGGGGTCAGAGGTCAGGGTCAGAGGTCAGAGGTCAGGGATCTGGGGTCATAGGTCAGGGTGTTAGGGGTCATGGTCAGGGGTCAGCGGTCGAGGGTCACGGGTCATGGGTAAGGGGTCAGAGGTCAGGGTCAGGGTTCAGGGTGAGGGGTCAGGGGTCATAGGTCAGGTTCAGGGGTCAGGGGTCAGGGTCATGTTCAAGGGTTAGCTGCAGGGTCAGGTGTCAGGGGTCAGGGGTCAGTGTCAGGGGTCAAAGGTCAGGGGTCACGGTTCAGAAATCAGGAGTCAGGGTCAGGGGTCAGGGGTCAGAGATCAGAGGTCAGGGGTCAGAGGTCAGGGGTCAAAGGTCAGGGGTCAGAGCTCAGGGGTCAGGATTCAGAGGTCAGAGTTTGGGGTCGGGGTCAGAGGTCAGGGGGTTAGGGGTCAGGGTCAGGGTCAGGGGTAAGGGGTCAGAGGTCACGGGTCATGGGTCGGGGTCAGAGGTCAGAGATCAGGGTCAGGGGTCAGAGGTCAGGGATCATGGGTCAGGGGTCAGAGGTCATGGGTCTCAGGTAAGGGTAAGGGTTCAAAGGTCAGAGGTCAGGGTCAGTGGTCAGGGTCAGGGGTCAGTGGTCAGGTTCAGGGGTCATTGGTCAGGGGTCAGAGGTCAGGTGTCATGGGTTAGGGGTCAGGGTCAGGGGTCAGTGTCAAGGGTCAGGGTCAGGGGTCAGATGTCAGGGGTCATAGGTCAGGGTCAGAGGTCAGAGGTCAGGGGTCATAGGTCAGGGGTCGGGGTCAGGGTTCAGAGGTCAGGGGTCGGGGTCAGAGGTCAGAGGTCAGGGGACAGGGTCAGAGGTCACTTGTCGGGGTCAGAGGTCAGGGGTAAGGTGTTGGGGGTCATGGGTAAGGGGTCAGGGTCAGTGGTCAGTGGTCAGGGATCGTGGGTCGGGGTCAGAGGTCAGAGGTCAGGGTAAGGGCTCAGAGGTCACAGGTCAGGTTTCAGGGATCAGATGTCAGAGGTCAGGGTCAGGGGTCAGGTTGAGGGGTCAGGGGTCATGGGTCAGGTTCAGGGGTCAGAGGTCAGGGTCATGTTCAAGGGTTAGGGGTCATTGTCGGGGTCAGGGGTCAGGGGTCCGGGGTCAGGGTCAGGGGTCAGGGGTCAGGGTCAGAGGTCAGAGGTCAGGGGTCAGGGTCAGGGTTCAGAGATCAGACGTCAGACTTCAGGGGTCAGGTGTCAGAAGTCAGAGGTCAGGGGTCGGGGGCCATGGGTAAGGGGTCAGTGTCAGGGGTCAGAGGTAAGAGGTAAGAGGTCAGGGTCAGAGGTCAGAGGTCAGAGGTCAGAGGTCAGGTGTCAGGGTTCAGAGCTCAGGGTCAGAGGTCAGGAGTTAGGGGTCAGAGTTCATGGATCAGGTTTCAGAGGTCAGAGGTCAAGGGACAAGGTCAGAGGTCAAGTGTCAGGGGTCAGAGGTCAGGGGTCAGGGGTCAGGGGTCAGGGGTCTTGGGTAAGGGGTCAGGGTCAGTGGTCAGAGGTCAGGGATCGTGGGTCAGGGTAAGAGGTCAGAGGTCAGGGTAATGGTTCAGAGGTCAGAAGTCAGGTCTCAGGGGTCAGATGTCAGAGGTCAGGGTCAGGGGTCAGGGTGAGGGGTCGGGGTCATGGGTCAGGTTCAGGGGTCAGGGGTCAGGGTCATGTTCAAGGGTTAGGGGTCAGGGTCATGGTCAGGTGTCAGGGGTCAGGGGTCAGGGTCAGGGGTCAAAGGTCGGGGTAAGGGTTCAGAAAGAAGAAGTCAGGGGTCATAGTTCAGAGGTCAGGGGTCAGGGGTCAACGGTCAGGGGTCAGAGCTCAGGGGTCAGGTTTCAGAGGTCAAAGGTCGGGGTCGGGGTCAGAGGTCAGAGGTCAGAGGTCAGTGGACAGGGTCAGAGTTCAGAGGTAAGAGTCAGGGGTCAGAGGTCAGGGATCATGGGTCATGGTTCAGAGGTCTGGGGTCAGAGGTAATGGTAAGGGTTCAAAGGTCAGAGGTCAGTGTCAGAGTTCAGAGGTGAGGGGTCTGGGGTCATAGGTCGGGGGTTAAGGGTCAGGGTCAGGGGTCAGGTGTCAGAGGTCAGGGGTCGGGGGCCAGGGGTAAGGGGTCAGGGTCAGGGGTCAGAGGTCAGAGGTCAGGGGTCAGGGGTCAGAGGTCGGGGTCAACGGTCAGGTGTCAGAGCTCAGGGGTCAGGGTCAGAGGTCAGAGGTCAGGCATCAGAGGTCAGAGGTCGGGGTCAGGGTCAGGAGTCAGAGGTCAGGGTAAGAGTTCAGAGGTCAGGTGTCAGAGGTCAGGGGTCAGAGGTAAGGGGTCATGGGTTAGATGTCAGAGGAACGAGGTCAGGGTCAGGGTTCAGAGGTCAGGGTCAGGGTTCAGAGGTCAGGGTCAGGGTTCAGGGGTCAGAGGTCAGGGGTCATGGTTCAGAGGTCAGAGGTCAGGGGTCAGGGTCAGGAGTCAGAGGTCAGGGGTCAGGGGTCAGGGTCACGGGTCACGGGTCAGTGGTCAGTGGTCAGGGGTCAGAGGTCAGGGGTCATGGGTCAGGGACATGGGTTAGGGGTGAGGGGTCAGAGGTCAGGGTCAGGGTTCATAAATCAGTGTAAGTGTTCAGAGGTCAGGGGTTAGTGTTCAGGCGTCAGGGGTCATGTGTAAGGGGTTAGGGTTCAGATGTCAGGGGTCATAGGTAAGGGTCAGAGGTCAGAGGTAAGAGGTCAAAGGTCAGAAGTCGTGGTCAGGGTTCAGAGGTCAGAGGTCTGGGTTCGGGGTCAGAGGACAGAGGTAAGAGGTCAGGGGACAGGGTCAGATGTCAAGTGTCAGGGGTCAAAGGTCAGGGTAAGTGTTAAGAGGACAGAGGTCAAGTGACAGAGGTCAGGGGTCAGAGGTCAGGGGTCATTGTTTAGATGTCTGAGGTCCGAGGTCAGGGTGAGGATTCAGAGGTCAGGGTCAGGGTTTGGGGGTCAGAGGTCAGGGGTCAGGGTTCAGAGGTCAGGGGTCAGGTTTCAGAGGTCAGAGGTCAGGGGTCGGGGGTCATGGGTAAGGGGTCAGTGTCAGGGCTCAGAGGTCAGGGGTGAGGGTCAGAGGTCAGGTGTCAGGGGTTAAGGTCAGGGGTGAGGGTCAGGGTTCAGGGTCAGGGGTCAGAGGTCAGTGGTTAGGGTCAGGGGTCAGTGGTAAAGGCTTTGGGTTAGGGGTCAGGGTCAGGGTCAGGTGTCAGGGGTCAGAGGTCAGGGGTCATGGGTCAGGGGACATGGGTTAGGGGTCCGAGGTCAGGGTCAGTGTTCAGAGGTCGGGGTCAGGGGTCAGGCGTCAGGGGTCATGGGTAAGGGGTCAGAGGTCAGGGGTAAGGTGCAGAGGTCAGATGTCAGAAGTCAGGCTCAGGGGTCAGAGGTCAGGGATCAGATGTAAGGGTAAGGGTTCAAAGGTCAGAGATCAGGGTAAGTGGTCAGGGTCTGGGGTCAGAGGTCAGTGGTCAGGGGTCAGAGGTCAGGGGTCATGGGTTAGGGGTCAGGGTCAGGGGTCAGGGGTCAGTGTCAAAGATCAGGGTCAGGGGTCATAGGTCAGGGTCAGAGTTCAGAGGTCAGGGGTCATAGGTCAGGGGTCGGGGTCAATGTTCAGAGGTCAGGGGTCGGGGTCAGAGGTCAGAGGTCAAAGGTCAGGGGACAGGGTCAGAGGTGAAGTGTCAGGGGTCAGAGGTCAGGGGTCGGGGCAGGGGGTCATAGGTAAGGGGTCAGGGTCAGTGGTCAGAGGTCAGGGATCGTGGGTCAGGGTCAGAGGTCAGAGGTCAGGGTAAGACTTCAGAGGTCAGAGGTCAGGTGTCAGGGGTCAGATGTCAGAAATCAGGGTCAGGGGTCAGGGGTCAGGGGTCAGGGTCAGGGGTCAGGGTAATGTTCAAGGGTCAGGGGTTAGGGTCGGGGTCAGGTGTGAGGGGTCAGAGGTCAGGGGTCAGAGGTCAGGGATCATGGGTCAGGGGTCACAGGTCAGGGGTAAGAGGTCAGGGGGTCAGAGATCAGTGGTCAGGGGTCAGAGGTCAGGGGTCCTGCGTTAGGGGTCAGGGGTCATAGGTCAGGATCAGGGGGCATAGGTCAGGGATAATGGGTAATGGGTCAGAGGTCAGAGGTCAGAGGTTGGGGGACAGGGTCCAGAGGTCAGGGTCAGAGGTCAGAGGTCAGAGGTCAGGGTCAGGGGTCAGAGGTCAGGGATCATGGGTCATGGTTCAGAGGTCTGGGGTCAGAGGTAAGGGTAAGGGTTCAAAGGTCAGAGGTCAGGGTCAGAGGTCAGAGGTCAGGGGTCTGGGGTCATAGGTCAGGGGGTTAGGGGTCAGGGTCAGGGGCAGGGGTCAGAGGTCAGGTGTCGGGGGCCATGGGTAAGGGGTCAGTGTCAGGGGTCAGAGTTCGGAGGTCAGACGTCAGGGTCAGAGATCAGAGGTCAGGGGTCTGGGGTCATAGGTCAGGGGGTTAGGGGTCAGGATCAGGGTTCAGGGGTCAGAGGTCACGGGTTAATTGTCAGGGGTCAGAGGTCAGAAGTCCGGGTCAGTGTTCAGGGGTCAGATGACAGAGGTCAGGGTCAGGGGTCAGGGTGAGGGGTCAGGGGTCATGGGTCAGGTTCAGGGGTCAGGAGTCAGGGTCATGTTCCAGGGTTAGGGGTCAGGGTCAGGGGTCAGGGGTCAGGGGTCAGGGTCAGGGGTCAAAGGTCAGGGGTCAGGGTTCAGAAATCAGGAGTCAGGGTCAGGGCTCAGGGGTCAGAGATCAGGGGTCAGGGGTCAGGGGTCAACGGTCAGGGGTCAGAGCTCAGGGGTCATGATTCAGAGGTCAGAGGTCGTCGTCGGGGTCAGAGCTCAGGGGTCGTGGGTCATGGGTAAGGGGTCAGGGTCAGGGGTCAGATGTCAGGGTCAGAGGTCAGAGGTCAGGGTCAGAGGTCAGATGTCAGGGGTCAGGGGTCGGGGGCCATGGGTAAGGGGTCAGTGTCAGGGGTCAGAGGTCAGGGGTCTGGGGTCATAGGTCAGGGGGTTAGGGGTCAGGGTCAGGGGTCAGGGGTCAGATGTCACGTGTCATGGGTCAGGGGTCAGAGGTCAGAGGTCAGAGGTCAGGGTCAGGGTTCAGAGGTCAGGGGTCAGGGGTCAGGGGTCGGGGTAATGGGTAAGGGGTCAGAGGTCAGGGGTCAGAGGTCAGGTTAAGGGTTCAGAGGTCAGAGGTCAGGTGTCAGGGGTCAGATATCAGAGGTCAGGGTCAGGGGTCAGAGGTCAGGGATCATGGGTCATGGGTCAGAGGTCAGGGTCAGAGGTAAGGGTAAGGGTTCAAAGGTCAGAGGTCTGGGTCAGTGGTCAGGGTCAGGGGTCAGAGGTCAAGTATCTGGGGTCAGAGGTCAGAGGTCAGGGGACAGGGACCAGAGGTAAGGATCAGAGGTCAGAGGTCTGGGTCAGGGGTCAGAGGTCAGGGATCATGGGTCATGGTTCAGAGGTCTGGGGTCAGAGGTAAGGGTAAGGGTTCAAAGGTCAGAGGTCAGAGGTTTGGGGTCATAGGTTGGGGGTTAGGGGTCAGGGTCAGGGGTCAGTGGTCAGAGGTCAGGGTTCGGGGGCCATGGGTAAGGGGTCAGTGTCAGGGGTCAGAGGTCAGAAGTCAGAGGTCAGGGTCAGAGGTCAGAGGTCAGGGGTCTGGGGTCAGAGGTCAGGGGGTTAGGTGTCAGGGTCAGGGGTCAGGTGTCAGAGGTCACATGTCATGGGTCAGCGGTCAGAGGTCAGAGGTCAGGGTCAGGATTCAGAGGTCAGGGGTCAGGGGTCAGGGGTCGGGGGTCATGGGTAAGGGGTCAGAGGTCAGGGGTCAGAGGTTAGGTTAAGGGTTCAGAAGTCAGAGGTCAGGTGTCAGTGGTCAGATATCAGAGGTCAGTGTCAGGGTTCAGAGGTCAGGGATCATGGGTCATGGGTCAGAGTTCAGGGGTCAGAGGTAATGGTAAGGGTTCAAAGGTCAGAGGTCAGGGTCAGTGGTCAGGGTCAGGGGTAAGAGGTCAGTGGTCAGTCGTCAGTGGTCAGAGGTGAGGGGTCATGGGTTAGGGGTCAGAGTCAGGGGTCAGTGTCAAGGGTCAGGGTCAGGGGTCAGATGTCAGGGGTCATAGGTCAGGGTCAGACGTCAAAGATCAGAGGTCAGGGGTCATAGGTCAGGGTTCGGGGTCAGGGTTCAGAGGTCAGAAGTCTGGGGTCGGGGTCAGATGTCAGGGTCAGGGTTCAGAGGTCAGGGGTCAGGGGTCAGGGTTCAGGGGTCGGGGGTCATGGGTAAGGGGTCAGAGGTCAGGGGTCAGAGTTCAGGGTAAGTGTTCAGAGGTCAGAGGTCAGGTGTAAGTGGTCAGGGGTCAGAGGTCAGGGGTCATGGCTTAGATGTCAGAGGTCCGAGGTCAGGGTCAGGGTTCAGAGGTCAGGGTAAGGGTTCGGGGGTCAGAGGTCAGGGGTCAGGGTTCAGAGATCAGAGGTCGGGGTCAGGGTCAGGGATCAGAGGTCAGAGGTTAGGTGTCGGGAGTCATGGGTAAGGGGTCAGGGTCAGTGGTCAGAGGTCGGGGATCGTAGGTCAGTGTCAGAAGTCAGAGGTCAGGGTAAGGGTTCAGAGGTCAGAGGTCAGGTGTCAGGGGTCGGATGTCAGAGGTCAGGGTCAGTGGTCAGGGTGAGTGGTCAGGGGTCAGGGTCGTGGTCAGGGGTCAGGGTCATGTTCAAGGGTTAGGGATCAGGGTCGAGGTCAGGGATAAGGGGTCAGAGGTCAGGGTTCAGTGTTCAGAAATCAGGAGTCAGGGTCAGGGGTCAGATGTCAGAGGTCAGGAGTCAGAGGTCAGGGTAAGGGTTCAAAGGTCACAAGTCAGGGTCAGATGTCAGAGGTCGTGGTCAGAGGTCAGGGGTCATGAGTCATGGGTCAGAGGTTAGGGGTCAGGGGTCAGTGTCAAGTTTCAGGGTCAGGGGTCAGGGTCAGGGGTCAGGGGTCAGGGGTGAGGGTGAGGGTCAGGGTCAGGATCAGAGGTCAGGGGTCAGGGGTCAGGGTCAGGGGTCAGGGGTCAGGGGTGAGGGTGAGGGTCAGGGTCAGGATCAGAGGTCAGGGGTCAGGGGTCAGGGTCAGGGGTCAGAGGTCAGGGATCATGGGTCATGGTTCAGAGGTCTGGGGTCAGAGGTAAGGGTAAGGGTTCAAAGGTCAGAGGTCAGGGTCAGAGGTCAGAGATCAGAGGTCAGGGGTCTTGGGTCATAGGTCAGGGGGTTAGCGGTCAGGGTCAGGGGTCAGGGGTCAGAGGTCAGGGGTCGGGGCCATGGGTAAGGGGTCAGTGTCAGGGGTCAGGGGTCGGAGGTCAGATGTCAGGGTCAGAGGTCATAGGTCAGGGGTCTGGGGTCATAGGTCAGGGGGTTAGGGGTCTGGGTCAGGGGTCAGGGGTCAGAGGTCACGGGTCATGGGTCAGTGGTCAGAGGTCAGAGGTCAGAGGTCAGAGTCAGTGGTCAGAGGTCAGGGATCATGGGTCAGGGGTCAGAGGTCAGGGGTCAGAGTTCAGAGGTCAGGTGTCATGGGTTAGGTGTCAGGGTCAGGGGTCAGTGTCAAGGGTCAGGGTCAGGGGTCAGATGTCAGGGGTCATAGGTCAGGGTCGGAAGTCAGAGGTCAGGGGTCATAGGTCAGGGGTCGGGGTCAGGGTTCAGAAGGCAGCGGTCGGGGTCAGAGGTCAGAGGTCAGAGGTAAGGGGACAGGGTCAGAGGTCAATTGTCAGGGGTCAGAGGTCACGGTCAGGTGTCGGGGGTCATGGGTAAGGGGTCAGTGTCAGTGGTCAGTGGTCAGGGATCGTGGGTCGGGGTCAGACGTCAGAGGTCAGGGTAAGGGTTCAGAGGTCAGAGGTCAGGTTTCAGGGATCAGATGTCAGAGGTCAGGGTCAGGGGTCAGGTTGAGGGGTCAGGGGTCATGGGTCAGGTTCAAGGGTTAGGGGTCAGGGTCAGGGTCAGCAGTCAGGGATCCGGGGTAAGGGTCAGGGGTCAGGGGTCAGGGTCAGGGTCATGGTCAGGGGTCAGGGGTCAGGGTCAGTTGTCAGAGATCGGGGGTCAGGGTTCAGAGGTCAGAGGTCAGGGGTCAGAGTCAGGGGTCAGGGGTCAGGGTCAGGGTCATGGTCAGGGTCAGGGTTCAGAGATCAGATGTCAGACGTCAGGGGTCAGGTGTCAGATGTCAGAGGTCAGGGGTCGGGGGCCATGTGTAAGGGGTCAGTGTCAGGGGTCAGAGGTAAGAGGTAAGAGGTCAGGGTCAGAGCTCAGAGGTCAGGGGTCTGGGGTCATAGGTCAGGGGGTTAGGGGTAAGGGTCAGGGGTCAGGGGTCAGAGGTCAGGAGTCAGAGGTCAGGGTAAGGGTTCAAAGGTCACAAGTCAGGGTCAGAGGTCAGAGGTCATGGTCAGAGGTCAGGGGTCATGTGTTAGGGGTCAGGGTCAGGGGTCAGTGTCAAGTTTCAGGGTCAGGGGTCAGGGTCAGGGTTCAGGGGTGAGGGTCAGGGTCAGGGTCAGGGTCGGGGTGAGAGGTCAGGCGTCAGGGTCAGGGGTCAGAGGTCAGGGGTCAGGGTCAGAGATCAGGGGTCAGGAATCATAGGTCAGGGTCAAGAGTCATGGTTCAGAGGTCAGAAGTCAA
Organism: Phaenicophaeus curvirostris; assembly: GCF_032191515.1. NCBI lineage: Eukaryota > Metazoa > Chordata > Aves > Cuculiformes > Cuculidae > Phaenicophaeus > Phaenicophaeus curvirostris. The sequence goes on from NW_027206708.1 coordinate 90,622, forward strand.
GGGTCTGGGTCAGAGGTCAAGTGTCAGGGGTCAGAGGTCAGAGGCCAGGGGACAGGGTCCAGAGGTCAGGATCAGAGGTCAGAGGTCAGGGTCAGGGGTCAGAGGTCAGGGATCATGGGTCATGGTTCAGAGGTCTGCGGTCAGAGGTAAGGGTAAGGGTTCAAAGGTCAGAGGTCAGGGTCAGAGGTCAGAGGTCAGGGGTCTGGGGTCATAGGTCAGGGGGTTAGCGGTCAGGGTCAGGGGTCAGGGTTCAGAGGTCAGGATCAGGGGTCAGGGGTCATAGGTAAGAGGTCAGAGGTCAGGGGTCAGAGGTCAGGGTAAGGGTTCAGAGGTCAGAGGTCAGGTGTCAGGGGTCAGATGTCAGAGGTCAGGGGTCAGAGGTCAGGGATCATGGGTCATGGTTCAGAGGTCAGGGGTCAGAGGTAAGGGTAAGGGTTCAAAGGTCAGAGGTCACTCTCAGAGGTCAGAGGTCAGAGGTCAGAGGTCGGGGGTCAGAGGTCGGGGGTTAGGGGTCAGGGTCAGGGGTCAGGGGTCAGAGGTCAGGTGTCGGTGGCCAGGGGTAAGGGGTCAGGGGACAGAGGTCAGAGGACAGGGTCAGAGGTCAGAGGTCAGGGGTCAGGGGTCGGGGGCCATGGGTAAGGGGTCAGTGTCAGGGGTCAGAGGTCAGAGGTCAGGGTCAGAGGTCAGAGGTCAGGGGTCTGGGGTCATAGGTCAGGGGGTTAGGGGTCAGTGTCAGGGGTCGGGGTGAGGGGTCGGGGGTCACGGGTCATGGGTCAGGGGTCAGAGGTCAGAGGTCAGGGTCAAGGTCAGGGTTCAGAGGTCAGAGGTCAGGTGTCAGGGGTCAGATGTCAGAGGTCAGGGTCAGGGGTCAGGTTGAGGGGTCAGGGGTCATGGGTCAGGTTCAGGGTTCAGGGGTCAGGGTCATGTTCAAGGGTTAGGGGTCAGGGTCAGGGTCAGGGTTCAGAGGTCAGAGGTCAGAGGTCAGGGGTCGGGGTCCATGGGTAATTGGTCAGTGTCATGGGTCAGAGGTCAGGGATCAGGGGTCAGGGTCAGAGCTCAGAGGTCAGGGGTCTGGGGTCATAGGTCAGGGGATTAGGTGTCAGGGTCAGGGGTCAGGGGTCAGAGGTCACGTTTCATGGGTCAGGGGTCAGAGGTCAGAGGTCAGGGTCAGGATTCAGAGGTCAGGGGTCAGGGGTCAGGTGTCGGGGTCGGGGGCCATGGGTAAGGGGTCAGTGTCAGGGGTCAGAGGTCAGAGGTCAGGGGTCAGATGTCAGAGGTCAGGGTCAGGGGTCAGGGGTCACGTGTCATGGGTCAGGGGTCATAGGTCAGAGGTCAGGGTCAGGATTCAGAGGTCAGGGTCAGGGGTCAGGGGTCGGGGGTCATGGGTAAGGGGTCAGAGTTCAGGGGTCATAGGTCAGAGGTCAGGGTCAGGATTCAGAGGTCAGAGGTCAGGTGTCAGTGGTCAGATATCAGAGGTCAGGGTCAGGGTTCAGAGGTCAGGGTTCAGAGGTCAGGGTCAGGGGTCAGGGGTCGGAGGTAAGAGGTCAGAAGTCAGGGGTCAGGGGTCATGGGTTAGGGGTCAGAGGTCAGGGGTCATGGGTCAGGTGTCAGATGTCGGGGGTCATGGGTCGGGGTCAGGGTTAGAGGTCAGAGGTCAGGGGTCAGAGGTCATAGGTCATAGGTCGGGGTCATGGGTCTTAGGTCAGGGTTCAGAGGTCAGGTGTCAGGAGTCAGAGTTCAGAGGTCAGGTTCAGATCAGATCTGAGGGTCAGAGGTCAGAGGTAAAAGGTCAGGGGTCGGAGGTCAAGTGTCAGGGTTCAGAGGTCAGGGTCAGGGGTCAGAGGTCAGGGATCATGGGTCAGAGGTCGGGGTCAGGGGTCAGATTAAAGGGTCAGAGGTCAGGTGTCAGGGGTCAGATTCAAGGGTCAGAGGTCAGGGGTCAGGGGTCATGGGTCAGGGGTCAGAGGTTACGGGTCAGGGTTCAGAGGTCTGGGGTCAGAGGTCAGGTGTCAGGGTTCGGAGGTCAGGGGTCAGGAGTCATGGGTCACGGGTCAGAGGTCAGAGGTAAGGGGTCAGAGGTCAGGGGTCGGGGTCAGAGGTCAGAGGTCAGGGGTCATGGTTCAGAGGTCAGGGGTCAGAGCTCAGGGTCAGAGATCAGAAGTCAGGGGGTAAGGGTCAGGGTCAGGGGTTGGGTGTCATGGGTAAGGTGTCAGGGTCAGGGGTCAGGGGTCAGAGTGATGTTCAGGGGTTAGGGGTCAGGGTCGGGGTCAGGGTGAGTGGTCAGGGGTCAGGGGTCAGAGGTCAGGGTAAGGGTTCAGAGGTCAGAGGTCAGGGGTCAGGGGTCGGGAGTCATGGGTAAGGGGTCAGGAACGGGGGTCATGGGTAAACGGTCAGGGTCAGGGGTCAGAGGTCAGGGATCATGGGTCAGAGGTCGGGGTCAGGGGTCAGATTAAAGGGTCAGAGGTCAGGTGTCAGGGGTCAGATTCAAGGGTCAGAGGTCAGGGGTCAGGGGTCATGGGTCAGGGGTCAGAGGTTACGGGTCAGGGTTCAGAGGTCTGGGGTCAGAGGTCAGGTGTCAGGGTTCGGAGGTCAGGGGTCAGGAGTCATGGGTCACGGGTCAGAGGTCAGAGGTAAGGGGTCAGAGGTCAGGGGTCAGGGGTCGGGGGTCAGTGGTCAGGGTTCAGAGGTCGGGGTCAGAAGTCAAGGGTCAGGGGTTAGGGGTCAGGGGTCAGGGGTCAGGGGTCATGTGTCAGAGGTCAGAGGTCAGGGGTCGGTGGTCAGAGGTCGTAGATCGGGGTCATGGGTCAGAGGTCAGGGGTCAGGGTGATGTTCAGGGGTTAGAGGTCAGGGTTGGGGTCAGGGTGAGGGGTCAGGGGTCAGGGGTCAGAGGTCAGGGTAAGGGTTTACAGTTCAGAGGTCATGGGTCAGGGGTCATTGGAAAGGGGTCAGGGTCGGGGTCAGAGGTCAGGGGTCATGGGTCAGGGTCAGGGGTCAGAGTCAAGGGTCAGGGGTCAGAGGTCAGGATTCAGAGCTCAGGGTCAGAAGTCAGAGGTCAGGGGACAGGGTCAGAGGTCAGGGGTCAGAATTCATGGGTCAGGGGTCAGAGGTCATATGTCAGGGGTCAGGGCCAGGGGTAAGAGGTCAGGGGTTGGAGGTTGGGGGTCAGGGGTCATGTGTCAGGGTCAGGGGTCAGAGGTCAGGGGTCAGGGGTCATGGTTCAGGGGTCATAGGTCATAGGTCAGGGTTCAGGGCCAGGGGTAATAGGTCAGGGTTTGGGGGTTGGGGGTCAGGGGTCATGGGTCAGGGTCAGGGGCCGGAGGTCAGGGGTCAGGGGTCAGGGGTCCTGTGTCAGAGGTCAGGGGTCAGGGGTCAGAGATCAGGGTCATAGGTCAGGCTCAGGGGGCAGAGTTCAGGTGTCTGGTGTCGGAGGTCATAGGTCAGGTGTCAGGGGTCATGTGTCAGGGGTCGGAGGTCAGTGGTCATGGGTCATGGGTCCTGTGTCAGAGGTCAGGGGTCAGGGATCAGAGGTCAGGATTCAGAGGTCAGGGGTCAGAGGTCAAGAGTCGGGTTCAGGGGTCATGTGTCAGAGGTCAGGGGTCGGGGGTCAGAGGTCATAGATCAGGGGTCATGGGTCAGAGGTCAGGGTTCAGAGGTCAGGGTAAGGGTTCAGAGGTCAGAGGTCAGGGGTCAAGGTCAGGGGTCAGGGGTCAAGGGTCAGGGCCAGGGGTCATGTGTCAGGGGTCATGGGTCAGGGGTCAGAGGTTAGGGGTCAGCGCCAAGGGTAAGAGTTCAGGGGTCGGGGTCATGGGTCAGGGTCAGGGTTCAGGGTAAGAGGTCAGAGGTCACTGGTCAGAGGTCAGGTGTCAGGGGTCGGGGTTCATGGGTAAGGAGTCAGGGTCCGGGTCAGGGGCCAGAGGTAGTTGTCGGGGGTAGGAGGTCAGAGGTCAGGGTTCAGGGCCAGGGGTCAGGGGTCATAGGTCAGGGGTCATAGGTCAGGAATCGGGGGTCATGGGTCAGGGTGAGGATTCAGGGTTAGAGGGCAGAAGTCAGGGGTCAGAGGTCAGGTGTCAGGGGTCGGAGGTCAGGGGTCATGGGTCAGGGGTCAGAGGTCAGGTGTCAGGTGTCGGAGGTCAGTGGTCAGGGGTCAGAGGTCAGGGGTCAGAACTCAGGGTCAGAGGTCAGAGGTTAGGGGACAGGGTCAGAGGTCAGGGGTCAGGGGTCAGCGTCAGGGGTCAGGGTTTCAGGGGTCAGAGTCAGGAGTCAGGGCTCGGAGGTCATGGTCAGGGGTCAGAGGTCAGGGGTCAGGGGACAGGTGTCAGGGGTCGGAGGTCAGGGGTCATGGGTCAGGGGTCAGAGGTCAGGTGTCAGGTGTCGGAGGTCAGTGGTCAGGGGTCAGAGGTCAGGGGTCAGAACTCAGGGTCAGAGGTCAGAGGTTAGGGGACAGGGTCAGAGGTCAGGGGTCAGGGGTCAGCGTCAGGGTTCAGGGTTTCAGGGGTCAGAGTCAGGAGTCAGGGCTCAGAGGTCATGGTCAGGGGTCAGAGGTCAGGGGTCAGGGGACAGGGTCAGGGGTCAGGGTCAGGGGTCAGGGGTCAGGGTGATGTTCAGGGGTTAGGGGTCAGGGTTGGGGTCAGGGTGAGGGGTCAGAGGTCATGGGTCAGTGGTCAGGGCCAGGGGTAAAAGGTCAGGCGTCGGGTGTCATTGGTCAGGGGTCAGGGTCAGGGGACAGAGGTCAGGGGTCAGGGGTCAGGGGTCAGGGGTCAGAGGTCAGGGGACAGGGGTCAGAGGTCAGAGGTCAGGGTCAGGGCTCACGGGTCATGGGTCAGGGGTCAGAGGTCAGGGTTCAGATGTTCAGAGGTCAGGGGTCAGAGGTCAGAGGTCAGGGTCATGGGTTCATAGCTCAGGGTCAGAGGTCAGGGGTCAGAGTTCAGGTGTCAGAGGTCAGGGTTCAGAGTTCAAGTGTCAGGGATCATGAATCAGAGGTCAGGGTAAGGGTTCAGAGGTCAGAGGTCTGGTGTCAGGGATCAGAGGTCAGGGTCAGATGTCAGAGTTCAGGGGTCAGGGGTCATAGGTCAGGGGTCATAGGTCAGGGAATAAGGGTTATGGTCAGGGGTCAGGGGTTGGGGTCATGGGTAAGGGGTCAGGGTCAGGGGTCAGAGGTCGGGGTCATGGGTCAGGGGTCAGTGGTCGGAGTCAAGGTTCAGAGGACAGAGGTCAGGGTCAGGGGTAAGAGGTCAGGGGTCAGGTGTCAGGGGTCAATGTCATGTGTCAGGGGTCAGGGTTATGTTAAGGTGTTAGGGGTTGGGGTCAGGGTCAGGGTGAGGGGTCAGGGGTCAGGGGTCAGGGTAAGGGTTCAGAGGCCAGAGGTCAGGGGTCAGGGGTCGGGTGTTATGGGTAAGTGTTCAGGGTCAGGGGTCAGGGGTCAGAGTCAAGGGTCAGAGGTCAGGGGCCATGGGTCAGGGGTCAGAGGTCAGGTTTCAGAGGTCATAGTTCAGGGGTCAGGGGGTCAGGGTCATAGGTCAGGGTCAGGGGTCAGGGGTCGGAGGTAAGAGGTCAGAAGTCAGGGGTCAGGGGTCATGGGTTAGGGGTCAGAGGTCAGGGGTCATGGGTCAGGTGTCAGATGTCGGGGGTCATGGGTCGGGGTCAGGGTTAGAGGTCAGAGGTCAGGGGTCAGAGGTCATAGGTCATAGGTCGGGGTCATGGGTCTTAGGTCAGGGTTCAGAGGTCAGGTGTCAGGAGTCAGAGTTCAGAGGTCAGGTTCAGATCAGATCTGAGGGTCAGAGGTCAGAGGTAAAAGGTCAGGGGTCGGAGGTCAAGTGTCAGGGTTCAGAGGTCAGGGTCAGGGGTCAGAGGTCAGGGATCATGGGTCAGAGGTCGGGGTCAGGGGTCAGATTAAAGGGTCAGAGGTCAGGTGTCAGGGGTCAGATTCAAGGGTCAGAGGTCAGGGGTCAGGGGTCATGGGTCAGGGGTCAGAGGTTACGGGTCAGGGTTCAGAGGTCTGGGGTCAGAGGTCAGGTGTCAGGGTTCGGAGGTCAGGGGTCAGGAGTCATGGGTCACGGGTCAGAGGTCAGAGGTAAGGGGTCAGAGGTCAGGGGTCGGGGTCAGAGGTCAGAGGTCAGGGGTCATGGTTCAGAGGTCAGGGGTCAGAGCTCAGGGTCAGAGATCAGAAGTCAGGGGGTAAGGGTCAGGGTCAGGGGTTGGGTGTCATGGGTAAGGTGTCAGGGTCAGGGGTCAGGGGTCAGAGTGATGTTCAGGGGTTAGGGGTCAGGGTCGGGGTCAGGGTGAGTGGTCAGGGGTCAGGGGTCAGAGGTCAGGGTGAGGGTTCAGAGGTCAGAGGTCAGGGGTCAGGGGTCGGGAGTCATGGGTAAGGGGTCAGGAACGGGGGTCATGGGTAAACGGTCAGGGTCAGGGGTCAGGGGTCAGGGGTCAGGTGTCAGAGTCAAGTGTCAGAGGTCAGGGGTCAAGGGTCATGGGTCAGCGTGTCAGAGGTCAGGGTTCATGGGTCAGGGGACAGGGGTCATGGTCAGGGGTCAGAGGTCATGTGTCATGTGTCAGGGATCATGGGTCAGGGGTCAGAGGTCAGGGGTCAGGGTCAAGATTCAGTTATGTTAAGGTAAGGTAAGGTAAGACAAGGTAAGTGAAGGTAAGTTAAGTTAACGTAAGTTAAGGTAAGTTAAGTAAAGGTAAGTTAAGTTAAGGTAAGTTAAGTAAAGTTAAGGTAAGAGAAGTTAAGGTAAGGTAAGTTAAGGTAAGTTAATTATGTAAGGTAAGGTAAGTAAAGTTAAGTTAAGGTAAATTTAGTTAAGGCAAGGTAAGTTAAGGGAAGTTAAGGGAAGTTAAGGGAACTCAAGGTAAGTTAAGGTATGTTTAGTTAAGGCAAGATAATTTAAGGTAAGTTAAGTTACGGTAAGTAAAACTAAGGTAAGTTAATATTAGTTAACGTTAATTAAGTTAAGTTAAGGAAAGGTAAGATACATTAAGTTAGGTAAAGGTAAGATAAGTTATGTTAAGTTAAGGTAAGGTAAGGTAAGGTATGGTAAGGTAAGACAAGGTAAGTGAAGGTAAGTTAAGTTAATGTAAGTTAAGGTAAGTTAAGTAAAGGTAAGTTCAGTTAAGGTAAGTTAAGTTAAGGTAAGAGAAGTTAAGGTAAGGCAAGTTAAGGTAAGTTAAGTTATGTAAGGTAAGGTAAGTTATGGTAAATTTTGTTAAGGCAAGGTAAGTTAAGGTAAGTTAAGGTAAGTTAAGGGAAGGCAAGGTAAGTTAAGGTATGTTTAGTTAAGGCAAGATAAGTTAAAGTAAGTTAAGTTAAGTAAAACTAAGGTAAGTTAAGATTAGTTAACGTTAATTAAGTTAAGTTAAGGAAAGGTAAGTTAAGTTAAGTTATATTATGTTATGTTAAGTTAAGTTAAGTTAAGGTAAGGTAAGACAAGGTAAGTGAAGGTAAGTTAAGTTAACGTAAGTTAAGGTAAGTTAAGTAAAGGTAAGTTAAGTTAAGGTAAGTTAAGTAAAGTTAAGGTAAGAGAAGTTAAGGAAAGGTAAGTTAAGTTCAGGTAAGTTAAGGCAAGGTAAGTTAAGGTAACTTAAGATAAGGTAAATTAAGGTGAGTTAGTTTAAGTTAAGTAAAGGTAAGTTAAGTTAAGTTAAGTTAAGTTAAGGTAAGGTAAGGTAAGGTAAGTGAAGTGAAGTTAAGGTAAGTGAAGTAAAGTTAAGGTAAGTTAAGTTAAGGTAAGTTAAGTTAAGTAAGGTAATTTAAGTTAAGTGAAGGTAAGTTAAGGTAAGTTAAGGCAAGGCAATGTAAGTTAAAGAAAGTTTAGTTAAGGTAAGCTGAGTTAAGGTAAGTTAAGGTAAGATAAGTTAAGGTAAGTTAAGGTAAGAGAAGTTAAGGTAAGATAAGTTAAGTTAAGTTAAGGTAAAGTAAGTTAAGTTAAGTTAAATTAAGTTAAGTTAAGGTAAGTTATGTTAAGGGAAGTTAAGGTAAGTTAAGTTTAAGTTAAGGGAAGTTAAGGTGAGGTAAGTTAAGTTAAGGTAAATTAAGATAAGTAAGTTAAGGTTAGATAAGTTATGTTAAGATAAGGAAAGTTAAGGTAAGTTAAGGAAAGGTAAGTTAAGGTAAGTTTAGTTAAGGTAAGTTACGGTAGGTTAAGGAAAGTTAATATAAGTTAAGTTAAGGTAAGTTTAGGTAAGTTAAGGTAAGAGAAGTTAATGTTAGTAAGGGTAAGATAAATTTAGTTAAGGTAAGTAAAGTTAAGGTAAGGTTAGTTAAGTTAAGTTTAATTAAGTTGAGGTAAGTGAAGTTAAGGTAAGTTAAGTTAAGGTAAGTCTAAGTAAGTTAGGTCAAGGTAAGGTAAATTAAGATAAGTTTAGTTAAGGCAAGGTAAGTTAAGGTAAGGTAAGGTAAGTTAAGTTAAGTTTAGTTAAGGTAAGGTAAATTAAGTTAAGGAAATTTAAGGTAAGTTAAATTAAGGTAAGTGAAGTTAAGTTAAGGTAAGGTAAGTGAAGGTAAGGTAAATTAAGGCAAGGCAAGGTAAGTTAAGGTAAGGTAAGTTTAGTTAGGGCAAGGTAAGTTAAGGTAAGTTAAGTTAAAGTAAGGTAAATTAAGATAAGGTAAGAAAAGTTAAGGTAGTTTAAGTTAAGTTAAGTTAAGGTAAGTTATGGCATGGCAAGTTAACTTAAGGCAAGTTAAAGCAAGCAAAGGCAAGTTAAGGCAAGTTAAGGCAAGTTAAGGCAAGTTAAGGTAGTTAAGGCAGGTAAAGGCAAGTTAAGTTAAGGAAAGCTAAGGCAAATTAAGTTAAGGCAAGTCAAGTTAAGGCAAGTCAAGTTAAGGCAAGTTAAGGTAAGTAAAGTTAAGTTAAGGCAAGTTATGGCAAGTTGAGGCAAGTTAAGGCAAGTTAAGTAAAGGCAAGTTAAGGCAAGGAAAGTTAAGTTAAAACAAGTTAAGGTAGTTAAGGTGGGTAAAGGCAATTTAAATTAATGCAAGTTAAAGCAAGTTCCATTAAGGCAAGTGAAGGCAAGTTAAGTCAAGTTAAGTCATGTTAAGTTAAGGCAAATTTAAGTTAAGGCAAGTTAAGTTAAGTTATGACAAGTTAAGTTATGTTAGGTTAAGGCAAGGCAAGTTAAGTCAAGTGAAGGGAAGTTAAGTCAAGTTAAGTGAAGGCAAGGTAAGTCATGTTAAGTCAAGTTAAGGCAAGTTTGGTCAAGTTAAGTCAAGTTAAGCAAAATTATTTGAAGTTAAAGCAAGTTAAGTTCAGTTAAGGCAAGTTAAGTTAAGGCAAATTAAGTTAAGGCAAGTTAAGTAAAGTTAAGACAAGTTAAGGTAATTTAACTTAAGACAAGTTAAGTTAAGTTAGGTTAAAACAGGTTAAGGCAAGTAAAGGCAAGTTAAGGCAAGTTAAGTTAAGTTTAGTTAAGGCAAGTTAAGGCAACTAAAGGCAATTTAAGGCTACTTAAGGTAAGGCAACTTATGTCAAGTTAAGTCAAGTTATGTCAAGTCAAGTTAAGTCAAGTTAGTTCAAGGGAAGTAAAGACAAGTTAAGGCCAGTTAAGGCAAGTTAAAGAAAGTTAACGCAAGTTAAGGCAAGGCAAATCAAGGCAAGTCAAGGTCAAGGTCAAGATGAAGTCAAGGTCAGGTCAAGCTCATGGTCAGGCAATGGTCAGTGTAAGATAAGGTCAGGATAGGTGAGGTCCAGTAATGTATGTCAGGGTAAGTTCAAGTCAGGTCAGGTCAGGTGAGGTTCAGGCATGGTCAGGTCGGGTCAGGTCAGGTCAAGGTCAATTTCAATCCAAGGTCAGGGTAATTTAAGTTCAGGGTAGGTAAGGTCAGGAAAGGTAAGGTCAGGGTAATGAAAGTTCAAGTCAAGTTCAGGGTAATGTAAGGTCAGGTAAGGTCAGGGAAACTTCAGGTTCGGTCAGGTCAGAGTAAGGTCAGGTCAGGTCAGGATAAGGTCAGGTCAAGGTGAGGTAAGGTAAGGTAAAGTAAGGGTAAGATAAGTGTAATGTAAGGTAACCTAAGGTAAGATAAGGTATGGTAAGGTCATGCAAAGTAAGGTTACGGTAAGGTCAGGTCAGGTCAGGTCAGGTAAGGTAAGGTAAGGTAAGGGTAAGAGATAAGTGTAATGTAAGGTAACTTAAGGTAAGGTAAGGTACGGTAAGGTCATGCAAAGTAAGGTTAGGGTAAGGTCAGGGTAAGGTCAGACAGGTCAGGTCAGGTCAGGTAAGGTAAGGAAAAGTAAGGTAAGATAAGGTAAGGTAAGGGTAAGATAAGTGTAATGTAAGGTAACCTAAGGTAAGATAAGGTATGGTAAGGTCATGCAAAGTAAGGTTACGGTAAGGTCAGGTCAGGTCAGGTCAGGTAAGGTAAGGTAAGGTAAGGGTAAGATAAGTGTAATGTAAGGTAACTTAAGGTAAGGTAAGGTACGGTAAGGTCATGCAAAGTAAGGTTAGGGTAAGGTCAGGGTAAGGTCAGACAGGTCAGGTCAGGTCAGGTAAGGTAAGGAAAAGTAAGGTAAGATAAGGTAAGGTAAGGGTAAGATAAGTGTAATGTAACCTAAGGTAAGGTAAGGTACGGTAAGGTCATGTAAAGTAAGGTTAGGATAAGGTTAGGGTAAGGTACGGTAAGATCATGTAAAGTATGGTCAGGGTAAGGTCAGGGTAAGGTCAGGGTAAGGTCAGGGTAAGGTCAGGGTAAGGTCAGGGTAAGGTCAGGAAAGGAAAGGAAAGGAAAGGAAAGGAAAGGAAAGGAAAGGAAAGGAAAGGAAAGGAAAGGAAAGGAAAGGAAAGGAAAGGAAAGGAAAGGAAAGGAAAGGAAAGGAAAGGAAAGGAAAAAGTGTAATGTCATTACATTACTTTACCTTACCTTACCATGACCTGATTATACCCTGACCTAATCTGATCTGAAATTACCCTGACCTGACCTAACCTGAACTTTCCCTGACCTTACCTTACCTGACCTTTCTTTATCCTAACCTTGACCTAACCTTTTTACCTTACCTTACCTTATCTTTCTTTGACCTTACCCTGACCTTACCTTACCTAAATTTTCCTTACCTTACCTTACCTTACCTTACCTTACCTTACCTTACCTTACCTTACCTTACCTTACCTTACCTTACCTTACCTTACCTTACCTTACCTTACCTTACCTTACCTTACCCAGACCTGACCTTACCCTGACCTGACCTGACCTTACCCTAACCTGACCTGACCTGAACTAACCTTACTCTGACCTTGAGAGGGAGACAGCATCTCACCTCCCTCTGCACCTTACCCTGACTTTACCTTACCTGACCTTAGCTTGCCTTACGTTACGTTACCTTACCTTACCTCACCTTACGTAATCTTATCTTATCGTTATGTTAACTTACCTTAAGTTAACTTAACCTCACTTAACTTAACTTACCTTAAATTAACTCTCCTTAACTTAGCTAAACTTAACTTGACTTAACTGAACTTGCCTTAACTTAACTTATATTGTGTTAACTTAACTTAACTTGCCTTAACTTGACTTGCCTTAATTTAACTTGCCTTTACTTTACATAACTTGGCTTACCTTGCCTTAACTTTAATTAACTTGACTTAACTTTACTTAATTTGTCTTGCCTTGACTTACTATGACTTGCCTTGACTTAACTAGACTTAGCTTGACATAACTTGACTTAACTTGACTTACCTTTACTTAACTTAACTTTTTTTTACTTGACATAACTTGGCATAACTTGACTTTACTTGCTGCAACTTGACTTAACTTGTCTTAACTTTACTTATCATGATTAAACTTGTCTTGCATTGCTTTACCTTGACTTGCCTTCCCTTGCCTCGCCTTAACTTAACTTAACTTAACTTAACTTAACTTGCCTTAACCAAACTTGCTTGAACTTAACTTGTCTTTACTTGCCTTGCCTTACCTTACCTTGCCTTGCCTTACCTTGTCTTGCCTTGCCTTGCCTTGCCTTGCCTTGCCTTGCCTTATCATTACCTTACCTTAACCGAACTTACCTTACCTTACCTTGACCTGACCTAACCCTGACCTAACCCTGACCTGACCTGACCTTACCTTACCCTGACCTTACATTACCTGACCGTAACTTACCTGACCTTACCTTACGCTCAAATTAACTTAACATAACCACTTAATTAAACTTATCTTACCTTTAAATAACTTGCCTTGACTTAACTTGCCTTAACTTGCCCTAACTTGACTTAACTTGTCTTAACATGCCTTAACTTAATATAACTTAACTTAACTTAACATAACTTGACATGCCTTACCTTAACTTAACTTGCCTTAATTTGCCTTAAGTTGCATTATCTTGCCTTAACTTGCCTTGCGTTTACCAACCTTTATTTGCCTTAACTTGCCTTAACATGCCTTCACTTGCCTTAACTTGCCTTAACATGCCTTAACTTTACTTAACTTACCTTAACTTTACTTGCCTTCACTTAACTTGACTTGCCTTAAATTAACTTGCCTTAACTTAACCTGCCTTAACAAAACTTGCCATAACTTAACTAAACTTAACTTGCCTTAACTTAGCTTGCCTCAACTTCCTCAAACTGCGTCAACTTGCCTTAACTTGCCTTAACTTGCCTTAACTTGCCTTGGTTAAACTTGCCTTAACTTGCCAAAACTTTCTTTAACTTGACTTGACTTAACTATACTTAACTTACCTTAACTTCACTTCACTTACCTTACCTTAAGTGAACTTAACTTACCTTAATTTAACTTACCTTACCTTTAACTTAACTTACCTTACCTTAACTTAAATTAAACTTAACTTAACTTTACTTAACTTAACTTACCTTGTCTTAACTTAACTGAACTTATCTTACCTTTACTTAACAGAACTTAACTTACCTTACCTTAATTTATCTTACCTTAACTTACCTTAATTTACCCTAACTTAACTTAACTTGACTTGACTTACCATAATTTGACTTACTTTAAGTTAACTTAAGTTACCTTACCTTACCTTAATTTACATTGCCTTGCATTTACTTACCTTAACTTAACTTCCCTTAACTTAACTTCCCTTACCTTAACTTAACTTTTCTTACCTTACCTTAACTTAAATTACCTTAACATAACTTACCTTAACTTACATTAACTTAACGTAACTTAACTTACCTTACCTTAACTTTAACTTACCTTGCCTTAACTAAACTTACCTTAAATTACCTTACCTTGCCTTAACTTACCTTAAATTACCTTGCCTTTCCTTAATTTTCCGTAACTTTCCTTAACTTAACCTACCTTAACTTACATTATCTTAACTTACCTTAACTTACCTTAACTTTCCTAAGCCTAAGATACCTTAACTTACCTTACATTACCTTAACTTACCTTAACTTAATTACCTTAACTTAACTTACCTTAACTCACCTTAACTTACCTTGCCTTAACTAAACTTACCTTAAATTACCTTGCCTTGCCTTAAAGTACCTTAACTTAATTTAACTTTACTTACCTTAACTTACTATAACTTACCTTAACTTAACTTGCCTTAAAGTACCTTAACTTAACTTAACTTTACTTACCTTAACTTACTATAACTTACCTTAACTTACCTTTACTTAACTTACCTTGAATTCTTACCTTAACTTAACTTAACTTACCTTAACTTCACTTAACTTACATTAACTTAATTTACCATAACTTAACTTACCTTAAATTAAATTAACTTACCTTAACTTAACTTTCCTTAATATACCTTAACTTAACTTTCCTTGACTTATGTTACCTTAACCTAACTTAACTAACCTTACCTTACCTTAACTTACCTTACCTTAACTTACCTTGAGTAACATTGTCTTTACTAAACTTAACTTACCTTAATTTAACTTACTTTAACTAAACTTACTTAACTTAATTTAGCTTACCTTACCTAAACTTAACTTACCTTGCCTTTTCAAACCTTACCTTAACTTACCTTTCCTTGTCTTAACTTCCCTTAACATAACATAACATAACTTACCCTACCTTACCTTAACTTAACATAACTTAAATTGCCTTAACTTACCTTAACTTACTTTGCCTAGCCTTAACTTACCTTAAATTACCTTCACTTAACTTACCTTAACTTACCTTGCCTTAACTAAACTTACGTTAACTTACCTTGCCTTGCCTTAGTTTTCCTTTACTTACCTTAACTTAACCTTCCTTAACTTACCTTAACTTACCTTAACTTTCCTTAGCTTAACTTACCTTAAATTTCCTTACTCTATCTTAACTTACCTTAACTTACCTTTACTTACCTTAACTTACCTTACCTTTACTTACCTTACCTTAACTTACCTTACCTTACCTTAACTTACCTTAACTTAACTAACTAATCTTAACTTATTTTACCTTAACTTACCTTGACTTAATTTACCATAACTTTCCTTGCCTTAACAAAATTTACCTTAACTTACCTTGTCTTGCCTTAACTTACCTTAGCTTAACTTACCTTAACTTAACCTACCTTAACTTACCTTAACTTACCTTACCTTAACTTAACTGTATTTAACTTCACTTACCTGAACTTAACTTTACTTACCTTACCTTAACTTAACCTACCTTAACTTAACTTAACCTTAATTTAACTTACTTTAGCTTAACTTAACTTACCTTACCTTAAGTTAACGTAACTTACCTTAGCTTGCCTTACCTTAACTTAACTTAACTTTACCTACCTTACCTTAACTTAACTTACCTAAACTTAACTTTACTTACCTTACCTTATCTTAACTTCTATTACCTTTACTTATCTTACCTTAACTTACCTTAACTTTACGTACCTTACTTTACCTTGCCTTAACTTCCCTTAACTTAACTTACCTTAAGTTAACTTAACTTAACTTACCTTATCTTACCTTAACTTACCTTAACTTTCCATAGCTTCACTTACCTTAACTTACCTTTCATTTCCTTAACTTACCTTAACTTAAAGTACCTTACGTTACCTTGCCTTACCTTACTTCAACTTACCTTAACTTATCTTACCTAATCTTAACTTAACTAAACTTACCTTACCTTAACTTACCTTATCTTACATTAACTTACCTTACCTAACTTTCCTTAACTTACCTTATCTTACCTTACTTTACCTTACCTTACCTTACCTTACCTTACCTTACCTTACCTTACCTTACCTTACCTTACCTTACCTTACCTTACCTTACCTTACCTTACCTTACCTTACTTTACCTTACCTTACCTTACCTTACCTGAACTTACCTTACTCTTAACCTTACCTTAAATTAACTTAGCCACGTCTTACCCATAACTAACTTTATCTCACCTTATATTTCCTTAACTTACATTACCTTACCTTAACTGACCTTGCCTTACTTGATCTTTCCTTACCCTCACCTGACCAGATCTGACATTGACCTTGACCTGACCTTACCTTACCTTTCTTTACCCTACCTTCTCTACCTTACTTTACCTTATGTTACCTTAACGTACCCTGAAGTCACCTTACCCTGACCTAACCTGACCTTTCTCTGACCTTGAGTACCCTGAGGTAGACCCTCTACTCTTAACAGGTCCTGGTGGCTTTGCTGGGAAACATGGAGTTTGATCTCCCGATGTCTCAGAAGGGTTTAAGTTCAGGGCAGCAGGGAACAAGTGCGATGGAGAGAGCATCTCCCCTCCCTCTGTACCTTACGTAAGGTAAGGTAAGGTATGGTAAGGTAAAGTCAGGTCAATGTCAAGAAAAGGTCAAGGTCAGGTAAATGTCAGTTCTGGTCAGGTGAGGGTATGGTAAGATCAGGTAATTTAAGTCAGTTAAGGTAAGGGAAGTTAAGGACAAGTAAGGTAAGATAAGGTAGGGTAAGGTAAGGTAAGGTATTGTAAGGAAAGGTGAGGTGAGGTGAGGTGAGGTGAGGTGAGGTGAAGTGAGGTGAGGTGAGGTGAGGTGAGGAGAGGAGAGGGAAGGGTGAGGAGAGGGAAGGAAGGGAAGGGAAGGGAAGGGAAGGGAAGGGAAGGGAAGGGAAGGGAAGGGAAGGGAAGGGAAGGGAAGGGAAGGGAAGGGAAGGGAAGGGAGGGAAGGGAAGGAAGGGAAGGGAAGGGAAGGGAAGGGAAGGGAAGGGAAGGGAAGGGAAGAGGAAGGGAAGGGAAGGGAAGGAAGGGAAGGGAAGGGAAGGGAAGGGAAGGGAAGGGAAGGAAGGAAAGGAAAGGAAAGGAAAGGAAAGGAAAGAAAGGAAAGGAAAGGAAAGGAAAGGAAAGGAAAGGAAAGGAAAGGAAAGGAAAGGAAAGGAAAGGAAAGGAAAGGAAAGGAAAGGAAAGGTAGGGTGCCACGATTAAGAGACGGGACGAGACTTGAAACGAGCAATAATGTCAATTTTATTTTGTTCTAAGAATATATTTATAGCAGTTACAAGAAGCATGTTTCAAACTGCCTTGCCTTGCATTGCCTTGCCTTGCCTTGCCTTGCCTTGCGTCGCTTTACGTAGCTTTACGTTGCCTTGATTTACGTCGCTTTACGTCGCTTTACGTTGCCTTGATTTACGTCGCTTTACGTTGCCTTGATTTACGTCGCTTTACGTCGCTTTACGTTGCCTTGATTTACGTTGCTTTACGTTGCCTTGATTTACGTCGCTTTACGTTGCCTTGATTTACGTCGCTTTACGTCGCTTTACGTTGCCTTGATTTACGTCGATTTACGTTGCTTTACGTTGCCTTGATTTACGTCGCTTTACGTCGCTTTACGTCGCTTTACGTTGCCTTGCTTTACGTCGCTTTACGTCACTTTACGTTGCCTTGCTTTACGTCGCTTTACGTCGCTTTACGTTGCCTTGCTTTACGTAGCTTTACGTCGCTTTACGTTGCCTTGCTTTACGTTGCCTTGCTTTACGTTTCTTTACGTTGCTTTACGTTGCCTTGCTTTACGATGCTTTACGTTGCATTACGTTGCCTTGCTTTACGTTGCCTAGCTTTACGTTGCTTTACGTTGCTTTACGTTGCCTTGCTTTACGTTGCCTTGCTTTACATTTCTTTACGTTGCTTTACGTTGCTTTACGTTGCTTTACGTTGCCTTGCTTTACGTTGCTTTACGTTGCTTTACGTTGCCTTGCTTTACGTTGCCTTGCTTTACGTTGCCTTGCTTTACGTTGCTTTACGTTGCTTGACGTTGCCTTGTTTTACGTTACTGTACGTTGCTTTACATTTCCTTGCTTTACGTTGCCTTGCTTTACGTTGCTTTATGTTGCTTTACTTTGACTTGCTTTACGTTGCTTTGCTTTACGTTGCTTTCTGTTGCTTTACGTTGCTTTACGTTGCTTTGCCTTATCTTGCTTTAAGTTGCTTTGCCTTGCCTTACTTTACGTTGCTTTACGTTGCTTTACGTTGCTTTACGTTGTCTTACTTTACGTTGCTTTACGTTGCCTTACGTTGCCTTGCTTTAGGTTGCTTTATGTTGCCTTGCTTTACGTTGCTTTACGTTGCCTTGCTTTACGTTGCTTTACGTTGCTTTATGTTGCCTTGCTTTACGTTGCTTTACGTTGCCTTACGTTGCTTTACGTTGCCTTGCTTTACGTTGCTTTACGTTGCTTTACGTTGCTTTACGTAGCCTGGCTTTACGTTGCTTTACATTGCTTTACTTTTCTTTACGTTGCTTTACGTTGCATTACGTTGCTTTACGTTGCTTTACGTTGCCTTGCTTTACGTTGCATTACGTTGCTTTACGTTGCCTTTCTTTACGTTGCTTTACGTTGCTTTGCCTTTCCTTGCTTTACGTTGCTTTGCCTTTCCTTGCATTACGTTGTTTTACGTTGCTTTACGTTGCCTTGTTTAAGTTGCTTTACGTTACTTTACGTTGCCTTGCTTTACGTTGCTTTACGTTGCTTTACGTTGCCTTGCTTTACGTTGCTTTAGGTTGCTTTACGTTGCTTTACGTTGCCTTGCTTTACGTTGCTTTACGTTGCTTTGCGTTGCTTTACGTTGCTTTACGTTGCCTTGCTTTACGTTGCTTTACGTTGCTTTACGTTGCCTTGCTTTACGTTGCTTTACGTTGCTTTGCCTTGCTTTACGTTGCTTTGCCTTGCTTTGCCTTGCCTTGCTTTACGTTGCTTTACGTTGCTTTACGTTGCCTTGCTTTACGTTGCTTTACGATGCTTTGCCTTACTTTACGTTGCTTTACGTTGCTTTACATTGCTTTACGTTGCATTGCTTTACGTTGCTTTACGTTGCCTTGCTTAACGTTGATTTACGTTGCTTTACGTTGCCTTGCTTTACGTTGCTTTAAGTTGCTTTACGTTGCTTTACATTGCCTTTCTTTACGTTGCTTTACATTGCTTTACGTTGCTTTACTTTGCCTTGCCTTGCCTTGCTTTACGTTGCTTTACGTTGATTTGCCTTGCCTTGATTTACGTTGCTTTACGTTGCTTTGCCTTGCCTTGCTTTTCATTTCTTTACGTTGCTTAACGTTGCTTTGCCTTGCCTTGCTTTACGTTGCTTTACGTTTCTTTACTTTGCTTTGCATTGTTTTGCCTTCCTTTGCCTTGCCTTGCTTTACGTTGCTTTACATTGCTTTACGTTGCTTTACGTTGCCTTGCTTTACGTTGCTTTACGTTGCTTTGCCTTGCTTTACGTTGCTTTGCCTTGCTTTGCTTTGCCTTGCTTTACGTTGCTTTACGTTGCTTTACGTTGCTTTACGTTGCCTTGCTTTACGTTGCTTTACGTTGCTTTGCCTTGCTTTGCGTTGCTTTACGTTGCTTTACGTTGCTTTACGTTGCATTGCTTTACGTTGCTTTACGTTGCCTTGCTTTACGTTGCTTTACGTTGCTTTACGTTGCCTTGCTTTACGTTGCTTTACCTTGCTTTACCTTGCTTTGCTTTATGTTGCATAATGTTGCTTTACGTTGCCTTGCTTTACGTTGTTTCACTTTGCTTTACGCTGTTTACATTGCCTTTCTTTACGTTGCTTTACGTTGCTTTACGTTGCTTTACTTTCCTTTGCCTTGCCTTGCCTTGCCTTGCCTTGCTTGACGTTGCTTTACATTGCTTTACGTTGCTTTACCTTGCCTTGGCTTGCTTTACTTTGCTTTACGTTGCTTTACGTTCCTTTACCTTGCCTTGCCTTGATTACGTTGCTTTACGTTGCTTTGCCTTTCCTTAATTTACGTTGCTTTACGTTGCTTTGCCTTGCTTTGCCTTGCCTTGCCTTGCTTTACGTTGCTTTATGTTGCTTTACGTTCCTTTACCTTGCCTTGCCTTGCTTTACGTTGCTTTACGTTGCTTTACGTTGCCTTGCCTTGCTTTACGTTGTTTTACGTTGCTTTACGTTGCCTTTCTTTACGTTGCTTTACGTTGCTTTACGTTGCTTTACTTTGCTTTCCCTTGCCTTGCCTTGCCTTGCTTTACGTTGCTTTAAATTGCTTTACGTTGATTTACATTGCCTTGCCTTTCTTCACGTTGCTTTACGTTGCTTTACGTTGCTTTACCTTGCCTTGCCTTGCTTTACGTTGCTTTACGTTGCTTTACGTTGCTTTACCTTGCCTTGCCTTGCTTTACGTTGCTTTACGTTGCTTTACGTTGCTTTACGTTGCCTTGCCTTGCTTTACGTTTTTTGACGTTGCTTTACGTTGCTTTACCTTGCCTTGCCTTGCTTTAAGTTGCTTTACGTTGCTATACATTGCTTTACGTTGCCTTGCCTTGCTTTACGTTGCTTTACGTTGCGTAACGTTGCTTTGCCTTGCCTTGCTTTGCGTTGCTTTACGTTCCTTTACGTTGCTTTGCCTTGCTTTCCCTTGCTTTGCCTTGCCTTGCTTCATGTTGCTTTACGTTGCTTTACGTTGCTTTACGTTGCCTTGCTTTACGTTGCTTTACGTTGCTTTACTTTGCCTTGCTTTACGTTGCTTTACGTTGCTTTACGTTGTCTTATTTTACGTTGCTTTATGTTGCTTTGCCTTATCTTGCTTTACGTTGCTTTGCCTTGCCTTACTTTACGTTGCTTTACGTTGCTTTACGTTGCTTTACGTTGTCTTACTTTACGTTGCTTTACGTTGCCTTACGTTGCCTTGCTTTACGTTGCTTTATGTTGCCTTGCTTTACGTTGCTTTACGTTGCCTTACGTTGCTTTACGTTGCCTTGCTTTACGTTGCTTTACGTTGCTTTACGTAGCCTGGCTTTACGTTGCTTTACATTGCTTTACTTTTCTTTACGTTGCTTTACGTTGCATTACGTTGCTTTACGTTGCTTTACGTTGCCTTGCTTTACGTTGCATTACGTTGCTTTACGTTGCCTTGCTTTACGTTGCTTTACGTTGCTTTACATTGCCTTGCTTTACGTTGCTTTAGGTTGCTTTACGTTGCTTTACGTTGCCTTGCTTTACGTTGCTTTACGTTGCTTCGCGTTGCTTTACGTTGCTTTACGTTGCCTTGCTTTACGTTGCTTTACGTTGCTTTACGTTGCCTTGCTTTACGTTGCCTTGCTTTACGTCGCTTTGCTTTACGTTGCCTTGCTTTACGTTTTTTTACGTTGCTTTACGTTGCCTTGCTTTACGTTGCTTTACGTTGCTTTACGTTGTCTTGCTTTACGTTGCTTTACGTTGCTTTGTCTTGCCTTGCTTTACGTTGCTTTACGTTGCTTTACGTTGCTTTACGTTGCCTTGCTTTACGTTGCTTTACGTCGCTTTACCTTGCCTTGCTTTACGTTGCTTTACGTTGCTTTATGTTGCTTTAAGTTGCTTTACATTGCCTTGCTTTACGTTGCTTTTCGTTGCTTTACATTGCCTTGCTTTACGTTGCTTTACGTTGCTTTACGTTGCTTTACGTTGCCTTGCTTTACGTTGCTTTACGTTGCCTTGCTTTACGTTGATTTACGTTGCTTTGCGTTGCTTTACGTTGCTTTACGTTGCCTTGCTTTACATTGCTTTACGTTGCTTTACATTTCTTTACATTGCTTTACGTTGCCTTTCTTTACGTTGCTTTACGTTGCTTTACGTTGCTTTGCCTTGCCTTGCTTTACGTTGCTTTACGTTGCTTTACGTTGCTTTGCCTTGCCTTGCTTTACGTTGCTTTACGTTGCTTTGCCTTGCTTTGCCTTTCCTTGCTTTACGTTTCTTTACGTTGCTTTACGTTGCTTTACCTTGCTTTGCTTTACGTTGCTTTACGTTGCTTTACGTTGTCTTGCCTTGCTTTACGTTGTTCTACGTTGCTTTACGTTGCTTTACCTTGCCTTGCCTTGCTTTACGTTGCTTTACGTTGCTATACGTTTCTTTACGCTGCCTTGCCTTGCTTTACGTTGCTTTACGTTGCTTTACATTGCTTTGCCTTGCCTTGATTTAGATTACTTTACGTTGCTTTACGTTGCTTTACGTTGCTTTGCCTTGCTTTGCCTTGCTTTACATTGCCTTGCTTTACGTTGATTTACGTTTCTTTGCCTTGCTTTGCCTTGCCTTGCCTTGTTTTACGTTTCTTTTTCTTGCTTTGCCTTGCGTTGCTTTACGTTGTTTTACGTTGCTTTGCCTTGCCTTGATTTACGTTGCTTTACGTTGCTTAACGTTGCTTTGCCTTGCCTTGCTTTACGTTGCTTTACGTTTCTTTACGTTGCTTTGCATTGTTTTGCCTTCCTTTGCCTTGCCTTGCTTTACGTTGCTTTACGTTACATTACGTTGCTTTACTTTGCCTTGCTTTACGTTGCTTTACGTTGCTTTGCCTTGCTTTACGTTGCTTTGCCTTGCTTTGCCTTGCCTTGCTTTACGTTGCTTTACGTTGCTTTACGTTGCCTTGCTTTACGTTGCTTTACGATGCTTTGCCTTACTTTACGTTGCTTTACGTTGCTTTACATTGCTTTACGTTGCATTGCTTTACGTTGCTTTACGTTGCCTTGCTTTACGTTGCTTTACGTTGCTTTACGTTGCCTTGCTTTACGTTGCTTTAAGTTGCTTTACGTTGCTTTACATTGCCTTTCTTTACGTTGCTTTACATTGCTTTACGTTGCTTTAATTTGCCTTGCCTTGCCTTGCTTTACGTTGCTTAACGTTGATTTGCCTTGCCTTGATTTACGTTGCTTTACGTTGCTTTGCCTTGCCTTGATTTTCGTTTCTTTACGTTGCTTAACGTTGCTTTGCCTTGCCTTGCTTTACGTTGCTTTACGTTGCTTTTCTTTGCTTTGCATTGTTTTGCCTTCCTTTGCCTTGCCTTGCTTTACGTTGCTTTACGTTGCTTTAGGTTGCTTTACGTTGCCTTACGTTGCTTTACGTTGCCTTGCTTTACGTTGCTTTACGTTGCTTTGCCTTGCTTTGCCTTGCTTTACATTGCCTTGCTTTACGTTGATTTACGTTTCTTTGCCTTGCTTTGCCTTGCCTTGCCTTGTTTTACGTTTCTTTTTCTTGCTTTGCCTTGCGTTGCTTTACGTTGTTTTACGTTGCTTTGCCTTGCCTTGATTTACGTTGCTTTACGTTGCTTAACGTTGCTTTGCCTTGCCTTGCTTTACGTTGCTTTACGTTTCTTTACGTTGCTTTGCATTGTTTTGCCTTCCTTTGCCTTGCCTTGCTTTACGTTGCTTTACGTTACATTACGTTGCTTTACTTTGCCTTGCTTTACGTTGCTTTACGTTGCTTTGCCTTGCTTTACGTTGCTTTGCCTTGCTTTGCCTTGCCTTGCTTTACGTTGCTTTACGTTGCTTTACGTTGCCTTGCTTTACGTTGCTTTACGATGCTTTGCCTTACTTTACGTTGCTTTACGTTGCTTTACATTGCTTTACGTTGCATTGCTTTACGTTGCTTTACGTTGCCTTGCTTTACGTTGCTTTACGTTGCTTTACGTTGCCTTGCTTTACGTTGCTTTAAGTTGCTTTACGTTGCTTTACATTGCCTTTCTTTACGTTGCTTTACATTGCTTTACGTTGCTTTAATTTGCCTTGCCTTGCCTTGCTTTACGTTGCTTTACGTTGATTTGCCTTGCCTTGATTTACGTTGCTTTACGTTGCTTTGCCTTGCCTTGATTTTCGTTTCTTTACGTTGCTTAACGTTGCTTTGCCTTGCCTTGCTTTACGTTGCTTTACGTTTCTTTACTTTGCTTTGCATTGTTTTGCCTTCCTTTGCCTTGCCTTGCTTTACGTTGCTTTACGTTGCTTTACGTTGCTTTACGTTGCCTTGCTTTACGTTGCTTTACGTTGCTTTGCCTTGCTTTACGTTGCTTTGCCTTGCTTTGCTTTGCCTTGCTTTACGTTGCTTTACGTTGCTTTACGTTGCTTTACGTTGCCTTGCTTTACGTTGCTTTACGTTGCTTTGCCTTGCTTTGCGTTGCTTTACGTTGCTTTACGTTGCTTTACGTTGCATTGCTTTACGTTGCTTTACGTTGCCTTGCTTTACGTTGCTTTACGTTGCTTTACGTTGCCTTGCTTTACGTTGCTTTACCTTGCTTTACCTTGCTTTGCTTTATGTTGCATAATGTTGCTTTACGTTGCCTTGCTTTACGTTGTTTTACTTTGCTTTACGTTGTTTACATTGCCTTTCTTTACGTTGCTTTACGTTGCTTTACGTTGCTTTACTTTCCTTTGCCTTGCCTTGCCTTGCCTTGCCTTGCTTCACGTTGCTTTACATTGCTTTACGTTGCTTTACCTTGCCTTGGCTTGCTTTACGTTGCTTTACGTTGCTTTACGTTCCTTTACCTTGCCTTGCCTTGATTACGTTGCTTTACGTTGCTTTGCCTTGCTTTGCCATTCCTTGCATTACGTTTCTTTACGTTGCTTTACGTTGCTTTACCTTACCTTGCTTTACGTTGCTTTATGTTGCTTTAGGTTTTTTTACCTTGCCTTGCCTTGCTTTACTTTGCTTTACGTTGCTTTACATTCCTTTACCTTGCCTTGCCTTGCGTTACGTTGCTTTACGTTGCTTTACCTTGCCTTGCCTTGCTTTACGTTGCTTTACGTTGCTTTACGTTGCCTTGCCTTGCTTTACGTTGCTTTACGTTGCATTACGTTGCTTTACCTTGCCTTGCCTTGCTTTACGTTGCTTTACGTTGCTATACGTTGCTTTACGTTTCCTTGCCTTGCTTTACGTTGCTTTACGTTGCTTTGCCTTGCTTTGCCATGTTTTACATTGCCTTGCTTTACGTTGATTTACGTTTCTTGCCTTGCTTTGCCTTGCCTTGCCTTGCTTTACGTTTCTTTACGTTGCTTTGCCTTGCCTTGATTTACGTTGCTTTACGTTGCTTTACGTTGCTTTGCCTTGCCTTGCTTTACGTTGCTTTACGTTGCTTAACGTTGCTTTGCCTTGCCTTGCTTTACGTTGCTTTACGTTTCTTTACGTTGCTTTGCCTTGCTTTAACTTGCTTTGACTTGCCTTGCTTTACCTTGCTTTACGTTGCTTTACGTTGCTTTGCCTTGCTTTGCTTTGCCTTGCTTTACGTTGCTTTACGTTGCTTTACGTTGCATTGCTTTACGTTGATTTACGTTGCCTTGCTTTACGTTGCTTTACGTTGCCTTGCTTTACATTGCTTTACGTTGCTTTACGTTGGTTTACTTTGCTTTGCCTTGCCTTGCCTTGCCTTGCTTTACGTTGCTTTATGTTGCTTTACGTTCCTTTACCTTGCCTTGCCTTGCTTTACGTTGCTTTACGTTGCTATACGTTGCCTTGCCTTGCTTTACGTTGTTTTACGTTGCTTTACGTTGCCTTTCTTTACGTTGCTTTACGTTGCTTTACTTTGCTTTCCCTTGCCTTGCCTTGCCTTGCTTTACGTTGCTTTAAATTGCTTTACGTTGATTTACCTTGCCTTGCCTTTCTTCACGTTGCTTTACGTTGCTTTACGTTGCTTTACCTTGCCTTGCCTTGCTTTACGTTGCTTTACGTTGCTTTACGTTGCTTTACCTTGCCTTGCCTTGCTTTACGTTGCTTTACGTTGCTTTACGTTGCTTTACGTTGCCTTGCCTTGCTTTACGTTTTTTGACGTTGCTTTACGTTGCTTTACCTTGCCTTGCCTTGCTTTAAGTTGCTTTACGTTGCTATACATTGCTTTACGTTGCCTTGCCTTGCTTTACGTTGCTTTATGTTGCTGTACGTTGTTTACGTTGCTTTGCCTTGCCTTGCTTTACATTGCTGTACGTTGCTTTACGTTGCTTTACGTTGCTTTGCCTTGCTTTGCCTTGCTTTACATTGCCTTGCTTTACATTGATTTACGTTTCTTAGCCTTGCTTTGCCTTGCCTTGCCTTGCTTTACGTTGCTTAACGTTGCTTTACGTTGCTTTGCCTTGCCTTGCTTTACGTTGCTTTACGTTGCGTAACGTTGCTTTGCCTTGCCTTGATTTGCGTTGCTTTACGTTTCTTTACGTTGCTTTGCCTTGCTTTCCCTTGCTTTGCCTTGCCTTGCTTCATGTTGCTTTACGTTGCTTTACGTTGCTTTACGTTGCTTTAAGTTGCATTGCTTTACGTTGCTTTACGTTGCCTTGCTTTACGTTGCTTTACGTTGCCTTGCTTTTCGTTGCTTTAGGTTGCTTTACGTTGCCTTGCTTTACGTTGCTTTACGTTGCTTTACGTTGCCTTTCTTTACGTTGCTTTACGTTGCTTCACGTTGTTTTACTTTGCTTTGCCTTGCCTTGCCTTGCCTTGCCTTGCTTTACGTTGCTTTACATTGCTTTACATTGATTTACCTTGTCTTGCCTTTCTTTACGTTGCTTTACGTTGCTTTACGTTGCTTTACATTGCCTTGCCTTGCTTTACGTTGCTTTACGTTGCTTTACCTTGCCTTGCCTTGCTTTACGTTGCTTTACGTTGCTTTACCTTGCCTTCCCTTTCTTTACGTTGCTTTACATTGATTTACCTTGTCTTGCCTTTCTTCACGTTGCTTTACGTTGCTTTACCTTGCCTTGCCTTGGTTTACGTTGCTTTACGTTGCTTTACATTGCCTTGCCTTGTTTTACGTTGCTTTAGGTTGCTTTAATTTGTTTACGTTGCTTTACCTTTCCTTGCCTTGCTTTACGTTGCTTTACTTTTCTTTACGTTGCTTTACCTTGCCCTGCCTTGCTTTACGTTGCTTTGCGTTGCTTTACGTTGCTTTACATTGCTTTACGTTCCTTTATCTTGCCTTGCCTTGTTTTACGTTGCTTTAAGTTGCTTTACGTTGCTTTACCTTGCCGTGCCTAGCTTTACGTTGCTTTACGTTGCTTTACGTTGCCTTGATTTACGTTGCTTTACATTGCCTTGCTTTACGTTGCTTTACGCTGCTTTACGTTGCCTTGCTTTACGTTGCTTTACGTTGCTTTACGTTCTTTACGTTGCCTTGTTTTACGTGGCTTTACGTTGCTTTACGTTGCCTTGCTTTGCCTTGCTTTACATTGCTTTACGTTGCCTTGCTTTGCCTTGCATTACGTTGCTTTACGTTTCCTTGCTTTACGTTGCTTTACGTTGCTTTAAGTTTCCTTGCCTTGCCTTGCTTTACGTTGCTTTACGTTGCCTTGCTTTACGTTGATTTACGTTGCTTTACGTTGCCTTGCTTTGCCTTGCTTTACGTTGCTTTACGTTGCCTTGCTTTACGTTGCTGTACGTTGCCTTGCTTTACGTTGCTTTACGTTGCTTTATGTTGCTTTACGTTGCCTTGCTTTGCCTTGCTTTACATTGCTTTATGTTGCCTTGCTTTACGTTTCTTTACGTTGCTTTACGTTGCTTTACGTTGCCTTGATTTACGTTGCTTTACGTTGCTTTACGTTGCCTTCCTTTACGTTGCTTTACGTTGCGTTGCTTTACTTTGCCTTTCTTTACGTTGCTTTACGTTGCCTTGCTTTACGTTGCCTTGCTTTATGTTGCTTTGCCTTTCTTTGCTTTACGTTGCTTTACGTTGCCTTGCTTTACGTTGCTGTAAGTTTCCTTGCGTTATGTTGCTTTAGGTTGCTTTACGTTGCTTAACGTTGCCTTGCTTTACGTTGCTTTACGTTGCCTTGCTTTATGTTGATTTACGTTGCTTTGCGTTGCTTTACGTTGCTTTACGTTGCCTTGCTTTACATTGCTTTACGTTGCTTTACATTTCTTTACATTGCTTTACGTTGCCTTTCTTTACGTTGCTTTACGTTGCTTTACGTTGCTTTACGTTGCTTTGCCTTGCCTTGCTTTACGTTGCTTTACGTTGCTTTACGTTGCTTTGCCTTGCCTTGCTTTACGTTGCTTTACATTGCTTTGCCTTGCTTTGCCTTTCCTTGCTTTACGTTTCTTTACGTTGCTTTACGTTGCTTTACCTTGCTTTGCTTTACGTTGCTTTACGTTGCTTTACGTTGTCTTGCCTTGCTTTACGTTGCTTTACTTTCCTTTGCCTTGCCTTGCCTTGCCTTGCCTTGCTTCACGTTGCTTTACATTGCTTTACGTTGCTTTACCTTGCCTTGGCTTGCTTTACGTTGCTTTACGTTCCTTTACCTTGCCTTGCCTTGATTACGTTGCTTTACGTTGCTTTGCCTTTCCTTAATTTACGTTGCTTTACGTTGCTTTGCCATGCTTTGCCTTTCCTTGCATTACGTTTCTTTACGTTGCTTTACGTTGCTTTACCTTACCTTGCTTTACGTTGCTTTATGTTGCTTTAGGTTTTTTTACCTTGCCTTGCCTTGCTATACGTTGCTTTACGTTGCTTTACATTCCTTTACCTTGCCTTGCCTTGCTTTACGTTGCTTTACGTTGCTTTACCTTGCCTTGCCTTGCTTTACGTTGCTTTACGTTGCTTTACGTTGCCTTGCCTTGCTTTACGTTGTTTTACGTTGCTTTACGTTGCTTTACCTTGCCTTGCCTTGCTTTACGTTGCTTTACATTGCTATACGTTGCTTTACGTTTCCTTGCCTTGCTTTACGTTGCTTTACGTTGCTTTAGGTTGCTTTACGTTGCTTTGCCTTGCCTTGCTTTACATTGCTTTACGTTGCTTTACGTTGCTTTACGTTGCTTTGCCTTGCTTTGCCATGCTTTACATTGCCTTGCTTTACGTTGATTTACGTTTCTTTGCCTTGCTTTGCCTTCCCTTGCCTTGCTTTACGTTTCTTTACGTTGCTTTGCCTTGCCTTGATTTACGTTGCTCTACGTTGCTTTACGTTGCTTTGCCTTGCCTTGCTTTACGTTGCTTTACGTTGCTTAACGTTGCTTTGCCTTGCCTTGCTTTACGTTGCTTTACGTTTCTTTACGTTGCTTTGCCTTGCTTTCACTTGCTTTGACTTGCCTTGCTTTACCTTGCTTTACGTTGCTTTACGTTGCTTTGCCTTGTTTTGCCTTGCTTTGCTTTGCCTTGCTTTACGTTGCTTTACGTTGCTTTACGTTGCATTGCTTTACGTTGATTTACGTTGCCTTGCTTTACGTTGCTTTACGTTGCCTTGCTTTACATTGCTTTACGTTGCTTTACGTTGGTTTACTTTGCTTTGCCTTGCCTTGCCTTGCCTTGCTTTACGTTGCTTTATGTTGCTTTACGTTCCTTTACCTTGCCTTGCCTTGCTTTACTTTGCTTTACGTTGCTTTATTTGCCTTGCCTTGCTTTACGTTGTTTTACGTTGCTTTACGTTGCCTTTATTTACGTTGCTTTACGTTGGTTTACTTTGCTTTGCCTTGCCTTGCCTTGCCTTGCTTTACGTTGCTTTATGTTGCTTTACGTTCCTTTACCTTGCCTTGCCTTGCTTTACGTTGCTTTACGTTGCTTTACGTTGCCTTGACTTGCTTTACGTTGTTTTACGTTGCTTTACGTTGCCTTTCTTTACGTTGCTTTACGTTGCTTTACGTTGCTTTACTTTGCTTTCCCTTGCCTTGCCTTGCCTTGCTTTACGTTGCTTTAAATTGCTTTACGTTGATTTACCTTGCCTTGCCTTTCTTCACGTTGCTTTACGTTGCTTTACGTTGCTTTACCTTGCCTTGCCTTGCTTTACGTTGCTTTACGTTGCTTTACGTTGCTTTACCTTGCCTTGCCTTGCTTTACGTTGCTTTACGTTGCTTTACGTTGCCTTGCCTTGCTTTACGTTTTTTGACGTTGCTTTACGTTGCTTTACCTTGCCTTGCCTTGCTTTAAGTTGCTTTACGTTGCTATACATTGCTTTACGTTGCCTTGCCTTGCTTTACGTTGCTTTATGTTGCTGTACGTTGTTTACGTTGCTTTGCCTTGCCTTGCTTTACGTTGCTTTACATTGCTTTACGTTGCTTTACGTTGCTTTGCCTTGCTTTGCCTTGCTTTACATTGCCTTGCTTTACGTTGATTTACGTTTCTTAGCCTTGCTTTGCCTTGCCATGCCTTGCTTTACGTTGCTTAACGTTGCTTTTCGTTGCTTTGCCTTGCCTTGCTTTACGTTGCTTTACGTTGCGTAACGTTGCTTTGCCTTGCCTTGATTTGCGTTGCTTTACGTTTCTTTACGTTGCTTTGCCTTGCTTTCCCTTGCTTTGCCTTGCCTTGCTTCATGTTGCTTTACGTTGCTTTACGTTGCTTTACGTTGCCTTGCTTAACGTTGCTTTACGTTGCTTTGCCTTGCTTTACGTTGCTTTACGTTGCTTTACGTTGCTTTAAGTTGCATTGCTTTACGTTGCTTTACGTTGCCTTGCTTTACGTTGCTTTACGTTGCTTTACGTTGCCTTGCTTTTCGTTGCTTTAGGTTGCTTTACGTTGCCTTGCTTTACGTTGCTTTACGTTGCTTTACGTTGCCTTTCTTTACGTTGCTTTACATTGCTTCACGTTGTTTTACTTTGCTTTGCCTTGCCTTGCCTTGCCTTGCCTTGCTTTACGTTGCTTTACATTGCTTTACATTGATTTACCTTGTCTTGCCTTTCTTTACGTTGCTTTACGTTGCTTTACGTTGCTTTACCTTGCCTTGCCTTGCTTTACGTTGCTTTACGTTGCTTTACGTTGCTTTACCTTGCCTTGCCTTGCTTTACGTTGCTTTACGTTGCTTTACCTTGCCTTCCCTTTCTTTACGTTGCTTTACATTGATTTACCTTGTCTTGCCTTTCTTCACGTTGCTTTACGTTGCTTTACGTTGCTTTACCTTGCCTTGCCTTGGTTTACGTTGCTTTACGTTGCTTTACATTGCCTTGCCTTGTTTTACGTTGCTTTAGGTTGCTTTAATTTGTTTACGTTGCTTTACCTTTCCTTGCCTTGCTTTGCTTTGTTTACGTTTCTTTACGTTGCTTTACCTTGCCCTGCCTTGCTTTACGTTGCTTTGCGTTGCTTTACGTTGCTTTACCTTGCCTTGCCTTGCTCTACGTTGCTTTACATTGCTTTACGTTCCTTTACCTTGCCTTGCCTTGTTTTACGTTGCTTTAAGTTGCTTTACGTTGCTTTACCTTGCCGTGCCTAGCTTTACGTTGCTTTACGTTGCTTTACGTTGCCTTGATTTACGTAGCTTTACATTGCCTTGCTTTACGTTGCTTTACGCTGCTTTACGTTGCCTTGCTTTACGTTGCTTTACGTTGCTTTACGTTCTTTACGTTGCCTTGTTTTACGTGGCTTTACGTTGCTTTACGTTGCCTTGCTTTGCCTTGCTTTATATTGCTTTACGTTGCCTTGCTTTGCCTTGCATTACGTTGCTTTACGTTTCCTTGCTTTACGTTGCTTTACGTTGCTTTAAGTTTCCTTGCTTTGCCTTGCTTTACGTTGCTTTACGTTGCCTTGCTTTACGTTGATTTACGTTGCTTTACGTTGCTTTACGTTGCCTTGATTTACGTTGCTTTACGTTGCTTTACGTTGCTTTACGTTGCCTTCCTTTACGTTGCTTTACGTTGCGTTGCTTTACTTTGCCTTTCTTTACGTTGCTTTACGTTGCCTTGCTTTACGTTGCCTTGCTTTATGTTGCTTTGCCTTTCTTTGCTTTACGTTGCTTTACGTTGCCTTGCTTTACGTTGCTTTAAGTTTCCTTGCTTATGTTGCTTTAGGTTGCTTTACGTTGCTTAACGTTGCTTTACGATGCCTTGCTTTACTTTGCTTTACGTTGTTTTACGTTGCCTTGCTTTACGTTGCTTTACGTTGCTTTACGTTGCTTTACGTTGCCTTGCTTTACGTTGCCTTGCTTTACGTTGCTTTACGTTGCTTTACGTTGCCTTGCTTTACGTTGCTTTACGTTGCTTTACGTTCCCTTGCATTACGTTGCTTTACGTTGCTTTACGTTGCCTTGCTTTATGTTGCTTTACGTTGCCTTGCTTTACGTTGCTTTACGTTGCTTTACATTGATTTACGTTGCCTTGCTTTACGTTGCTTTACGTTGCCTTGCTTTACGTTGCTTTACGTTGCTTTACCTTGCTTTACGTTGCCTTGTTTTACCTTGCTTTACGTTGCCTTGATTTACATTGCTTTACCTTGCTTTACCTTGCTTTACCTTCCTTTACGCTGCATTAAGTTGCATTGCTTTACGTTGCTTTACCTTGCTTAACCTTGCTTTATGTTGCTTTACGTTGCCTTGCTTTCCGTTGCTTTACCTTGCTTCACCTTGCTTTACGTTGCTTTACGTTGCTTTACGTTGCCTTGCTTTACGTTTCTTTACCTTGCTGTACCTTGCTTTACCTTGCCTTACGTTGCTTTAAGTTGCCTTGCTTTACGTTTGTTTACCTTGCTTTACCATGCTTTACCTTGCTTTACGTTGCTTTACGTTGCTTTACGTTGCCTTGCTTTACGTTGCTTTACGTTGCCTTGCTTTACGTTGCTTTGCTTTGCCTTGCTTTACGTTGCTTTACTTTGCCTTGCTTTACCTTGCTTTGCCATGCCTTGTTTACGTTGCCTTACGTTGCCTTGCTTTACGTTGCTTTACGTTGCCTTGATTTACGTTGATTTATGTTGCCTTGCTTTACGTTGCTTTACGTTGCTTTACGTTTCTTTACGTTGCCTTGCTTTACGTTGCTTTACGTTGCCTTGCTTTACGTTGCTTTACGTTGCCTTGCTTTACGTTGCTTTACGTTGCTTTACGTTGCCTTCCTTTACGTTGCTTTACGTTGCTTTACGTTGCCTTGCTTTACGTTGCTTTACGTTGCCTTGCTTTACGTTGATTTACGTTGCTTTATGTTGCTTGACGTTGCTATACGTTGCTTTACGTTGCCTTGCTTTATGTTGCTTTACGTTGCCTTGCTTTACGTTGCTTTACGTTGCTTTACATTGATTTACGTTGCCTTGCTTTACGTTGCTTTACGTTGCCTTCCTTTACCTTGCTTTATGTTGCCTTGATTTACCTTGCTTTACCTTGCTTTACCTTGCTGTACGCTGCTTTACGTTGCATTGCTTTACGTTGCTTTACCTTGATTTACATTGCTTAACCTTGCTTTATGTTGCTTTAAGTTGCCTTGCTTTACGCTGCTTTACCTTGCTTCACCTTGCTTTACGTTGCTTTACGTTGATTTACGTTGCCTTGCTTTACGTTTCTTTACCTTGCTGTACCTTGCTTTACCTTGCTTTACCTTCCTTTACGTTGCTTTACGTTGCCTTGCTTTACGTTTCTTTACCTTGCTTTACCTTGCTTTACCTTGCTTTACTTTGCCTTGCTTTACGTTGCTTTACGTTGCCTTGATTTACGTTGCTTTACGTTGCTTTACGTTGCCTTGCTTTACCTTGCTTTGCCTTGCCTTGCTTTACCTTGCTTTACCTTGCCTTGCTTTACGTTGCTTTACGTTGCCTTGCTTTACGTTGCCTTGCTTTACCTTGCTTTGCCTTGCCTTGCTTTATGTTGCTTTACGTTGCCTTGCTTTACGCTGCTTTACGTTGCTTTACGTTGCCTTACTTTACGTTGCTTTACGTTGCCTTGGTTTACGTTGTTTACGTTGCTTTACGTTGCCTTGCTTTACGTTGCTTTACGTTGCTTTACGTTGCTTTACATTGATTTACGTTGCCTTGCTTTACCTTGCTTTTATGTTGCCTTGTTTACATTGCTTTACGTTTCTTTAAGTTGCCTTGCTTTACCTTGCTTTACGTTGCCTTGCTTTACCTTGCTTTACGTTGCCTTGATTTACCTTGCTTTACATTGCTTTACCTTGCTTTACCTTTCTTTACGCTGCTTTACGTTGCCTTGCTTTACGTTGCTTTACCTTGTTTTACC
The DNA here is from genome assembly GCF_032191515.1 of Phaenicophaeus curvirostris. Taxonomy (NCBI): domain Eukaryota; kingdom Metazoa; phylum Chordata; class Aves; order Cuculiformes; family Cuculidae; genus Phaenicophaeus; species Phaenicophaeus curvirostris. The sequence goes on from NW_027206708.1 coordinate 123,554, forward strand.
TTGCTTAACCTTGCTTTATGTTGCTTTACGTTGCCTTGCTTTATGTTGCTTTACCTTGCTTCACCTTGCTTTACGTCGCTTTACGTTGCTTTACGTTACCTTGCTTTACGTTGCGTTGCCTTGCTTTAAGTTTCTTTACCTTAATCTACCTTGCTTTACCTTGCTTTACCTTCCTTTACGTTGCTTTATGTTTCCTTGCTTTACGTTTGTTTACCTTGCTTTATCTTGCTTTACCTGGCTTTACGTTGCCTTGCTTTACGTTGCCTTGCTTTATGTTGCTTTACGTTGCCTTGCTTTACGTTGCCTTGCTTTACGTTGCCTTGCTTTACGTTGCTTTACGTTGCTTTTCCTTGCTTTACCTTTCTTTACCTAGCTTTACGTTGCCTTGCTTTACGTTGCTTTACGTTGCCTTGCTTTACGTTGCTTTACGTTGCTTTACGTTGCTTTACCTTGCTTTACTTTGCTTTACGTTGCGTTGCTTTACGTTGCTTTACGTTGCTTTACGTTGCCTTGCTTTACGTTGCTTTACGTTGCTATACGTTGCTTAACGTTGCCTTGATTTACATTGCTTTACGTTGCTTTACGTTGATTTACGGTGCTTTACGTTGCTTTACGTTGCCTTGATTTACGTTGCTTTACGTTGCTTTACGTTGCCTTCCTTTACGTTGCTTTACGTTGCGTTGCTTTACTTTGCCTTTCTTTACGTTGCTTTACGTTGCCTTGCTTTACGTTGCCTTGCTTTATGTTGCTTTGCCTTTCTTTGCTTTACGTTGCTTTACGTTGCCTTGCTTTACGTTGCTTTAAGTTTCCTTGCTTATGTTGCTTTAGGTTGCTTTACGTTGCTTAACGTTGCTTTACGATGCCTTGCTTTACTTTGCTTTACGTTGTTTTACGTTGCCTTGCTTTACGTTGCTTTACGTTGCTTTACGTTGCTTTACGTTGCCTTGCTTTACGTTGCCTTGCTTTACGTTGCTTTACGTTGCTTTACATTGCTTTACGTTGCCTTGCTTTACGTTGCTTTAAGTTGCTTTACGTTCCCTTGCATTACGTTGCTTTACGTTGCTTTACGTTGCCTTGCTTTATGTTGCTTTACGTTGCCTTGCTTTACGTTGCTTTACGTTGCTTTACATTGATTTACGTTGCCTTGCTTTACGTTGCTTTACGTTGCCTTGCTTTACGTTGCTTTACGTTGCTTTACCTTGCTTTACGTTGCCTTGTTTTACCTTGCTTTACGTTGCCTTGATTTACATTGCTTTACCTTGCTTTACCTTGCTTTACCTTCCTTTACGCTGCATTAAGTTGCATTGCTTTACGTTGCTTTACCTTGCTTAACCTTGCTTTATGTTGCTTTACGTTGCCTTGCTTTCCGTTGCTTTACCTTGCTTCACCTTGCTTTACGTTGCTTTACGTTGCTTTACGTTGCCTTGCTTTACGTTTCTTTACCTTGCTGTACCTTGCTTTACCTTGCCTTACGTTGCTTTAAGTTGCCTTGCTTTACGTTTGTTTACCTTGCTTTACCATGCTTTACCTTGCTTTACGTTGCTTTACGTTGCTTTACGTTGCCTTGCTTTACGTTGCTTTACGTTGCCTTGCTTTACGTTGCTTTGCTTTGCCTTGCTTTACGTTGCTTTACTTTGCCTTGCTTTACCTTGCTTTGCCATGCCTTGTTTACGTTGCCTTACGTTGCCTTGCTTTACGTTGCTTTACGTTGCCTTGATTTACGTTGATTTATGTTGCCTTGCTTTACGTTGCTTTACGTTTCTTTACGTTGCCTTGCTTTACGTTGCTTTACGTTGCCTTGCTTTACGTTGCTTTACGTTGCCTTGCTTTACGTTGCTTTACGTTGCCTTGCTTTACGTTGCTTTACGTTGCTTTACGTTGCCTTCCTTTACGTTGCTTTACGTTGCTTTACGTTGCCTTGCTTTACGTTGCTTTACGTTGCTTTACGTTGCCTTGCTTTACGTTGATTTACGTTGCTTTATGTTGCTTGACGTTGCTATACGTTGCTTTACGTTGCCTTGCTTTATGTTGCTTTACGTTGCCTTGCTTTACGTTGCTTTATGTTGCCTTGATTTACCTTGCTTTACCTTGCTTTACCTTGCTGTACGCTGCTTTACGTTGCATTGCTTTACGTTGCTTTACCTTGATTTACATTGCTTAACCTTGCTTTATGTTGCTTTAAGTTGCCTTACTTTACGCTGCTTTACCTTGCTTCACCTTGCTTTACGTTGCTTTACGTTGATTTACGTTGCCTTGCTTTACGTTTCTTTACCTTGCTGTACCTTGCTTTACCTTGCTTTACCTTCCTTTACGTTGCTTTACGTTGCCTTGCTTTACGTTTCTTTACCTTGCTTTACCTTGCTTTACCTTGCTTTACTTTGCCTTGCTTTACGTTGCTTTACGTTGCCTTGATTTACGTTGCTTTACGTTGCTTTACGTTGCCTTGCTTTACGTTGCCTTGCTTTACCTTGCTTTGCCTTGCCTTGCTTTACCTTGCTTTACCTTGCCTTGCTTTACGTTGCTTTACGTTGCCTTGCTTTACGTTGCCTTGCTTTACCTTGCTTTGCCTTGCCTTGCTTTATGTTGCTTTACGTTGCCTTGCTTTACGCTGCTTTACGTTGCTTTACGTTTCCTTACTTTACGTTGCTTTACGTTGCCTTGGTTTACGTTGTTTACGTTGCTTTACGTTGTGTTGCTTTACGTTGCTTTACGTTGCTTTACGTTGCTTTACATTGATTTACGTTGCCTTGCTTTACCTTGCTTTTATGTTGCCTTGTTTACATTGCTTTACGTTTCTTTAAGTTGCCTTGCTTTACCTTGCTTTACGTTGCCTTGCTTTACCTTGCTTTACGTTGCCTTGATTTACCTTGCTTTACATTGCTTTACCTTGCTTTACCTTTCTTTACGCTGCTTTACGTTGCCTTGCTTTACGTTGCTTTACCTTGTTTTACCTTGCTTAACCTTGCTTTATGTTGCTTTACGTTGCCTTGCTTTATGTTGCTTTACCTTGCTTCACCTTGCTTTACGTCGCTTTACGTTGCTTTACGTTACCTTGCTTTACGTTGCGTTGCCTTGCTTTAAGTTTCTTTACCTTAATCTACCTTGCTTTACCTTGCTTTACCTTCCTTTACGTTGCTTTATGTTTCCTTGCTTTACGTTTGTTTACCTTGCATTATCTTGCTTTACCTGGCTTTACGTTGCCTTGCTTTACGTTGCCTTGCTTTATGTTGCTTTACGTTGCCTTGCTTTACGTTGCCTTGCTTTACGTTGCTTTACGTTGCTTTACCTTGCTTTACCTTTCTTTACCTAGCTTTACGTTGCCTTGCTTTACGTTGCTTTACGTTGCCTTGCTTTACGTTGCTTTACGTTGCTTTACGTTGCTTTACCTTGCTTTACTTTGCTTTACGTTGCGTTGCTTTACGTTGCTTTACGTTGCTTTACGTTGCCTTGCTTTACGTTGCTTTTCGTTGCTATACGTTGCTTAACGTTGCCTTGATTTACATTGCTTTACGTTGCTTTACGTTGATTTACGTTGCCTTGCTTTACGTTGCTTTACGTTGCCTTGATTTACGTTGATTTATTTTGCTTTACGTTGCCTTGCTTTACGTTGCTTTATGTTGCCTTGCTTTACGTTGCTTTACGTTGCTTACCTTGCTTTACCTTGCTTTACGTTGCTTTACTTTGCTTTACGTTGCCTTGCTTTACGTTGCTTTACGTTGCTTTACGTTGCCTTGCTTTACGTTGCTTTACCTTGCTTTACCTTGCTTTACCTTGCTTTTCGTTGCTTTACGTTGACTTGATTTACGTTTCCCTGCTTTACGTTACTTTATATTGCTTTACGTTGCCTTGCTTTACATTGCTTTACGTTGCTTTACTTTGCCTTGCTTTACCTTGCTTTACCTTGCTTTACGTTGCTTTATGTTGCCTTGCTTTACGTTGCCTTGCTTTACGTTTCCTTGCTTTACGTTACTTTATATTGCTTTACGTTGCCTTGCTTTACGTTGCCTTGCTTTACGTTGCTTTTCGTTGCCTTGCTTTAAGTTGCTTTACGTTGCCTTGCATTACATTGCCTTGCCTTGCTTTACGTTGCTTTACGTTGCCTTGCTTTACGTTGCCTTGTCTTGCCTTGCTTTACGTTGCAATGCCGTTCCTTGCTTTACGTTGCTTTACGTTGCCTTGCTTTACGTTGCCTTGATATGCCTTGTTTTAGGTTGCCTTGCTTTACGTTCCTTTACCTTGCCTTGCTTTACGTTGCTTTACGTTGCCTTGTTTTACGTTGCCTTGATTTACGTTGCCTTGCTTTAGGTTGCCTTGCTTTATGTTGCTTTACGTTGCCTTGCTTTACGTTCTTTACGTTGATTTACCTTGCTTTACCTTGCTTTACCTTGCTTTACGTTGCTTTTCGTTGCCTTGCTTTACGTTGCCTTGCTTTACGTTGCTTTACTTTCCTTGCAATACGTTGCTTTAAGTTGCTTTACCTTGCTTTACCTTGCTTTACGTTGCTTTACGTTGCTTTACCTTGCTTTACCTTGCTTTACGTTGCCTTGCTTTACCTTGCTTTACGTTGCTTTACCTTGCTTTACGTTGCGTTGCTTTACGTTGCTTTACGTTGCTTTACGTTGCTTTGCTTTGCTTTACCTTGTTTTACGTTGACTTGCTTTACCTTGCCTTACGTTGCTTTGCCTTGCTTTACCTTGTTTACGTTGCTTTACGTTGCTTTACGTTGCCTTGCTTTACGTTGCTTTACGTTGCCTTGCTTTACGTTGCTTTATGTTGCTTTACGTTGCCTTGCTTTACCTTGCTTTACGTTGCCTTGCTTTACATTGCTTTACGATGCTTTACGTTGCCTTGCTTTACCTTGCTTTACCTTACTTTACCTTGCTTTACCTTCCTTTACGTTGCTTTATGTTGCACTGCTTTACGTTGCTTTACCTTGCTGTACCTTGCTTTACCTTACTTTACCTTCCTTTACGTTGCTTTACTTTGCCTTGCTTTACCTTGCTTTACCTTGCTTTACCATGCTTTACCTTGCCTTGCTTTACGTTGCTTTACGTTGCCTTGCTTTATGTTGGTTTACGTTGCTTTACCTTGCTTTAACTTGCTTTACGTTGCCTTGTTTAAGTTGCTTTACGTTGCCTTGCTTTACGTTCCTTTACGTTGCTTTACCTTGCTTTACCTTGCTTTACGTTGCCTTGCTTTACCTTGCTTTACGTTGCCTTGCTTTATGTTGCTTTACGTTGCCTTGCTTTACGTTGCTTTTCGTTGGCTTTCTTTAGGTTGCCTTGCTATACGTTGCTTTACGTTGCTTTAACTTGCTTTACCTTGCTTTACCTTGCTTTACGTTGCTTTACGTTGCCTTGCTTTACGTTGATTTATGTGTCCTTGCTTTACGTTACATTACGTTGCTTTACCTTGCATTAGCTTCCTTTACCTTGCTTTACGTTGCCTTGCTTTAGGTTGCTTTACGTTGCTTTACGTTGCTTTACCTTGCTTTACCTTGCTTTACGTTGCTTTACGTTGCTTTACGTTGCCTTGCTTTACATTGCTTTACGTTGCTTTACTTTGCCTTGATTTACCTTGCTTTACCTTGCTTTACGTTGCTTTATGTTGCCTTGCTTTACGTTGCCTTGCTTTACGTTTCCTTGCTTTACGTTACTTTATATTGCTTTACGTTGCCTTGCTTTACGTTGCCTTGCTTTACGTTGCTTTTCGTTGCCTTGCTTTAAGTTGCTTTACGTTGCCTTGATTTACGTTGATTTATTTTGCTTTACGTTGCCTTGCTTTACGTTGCTTTACGTTGCCTTGCTTTACGTTGCTTTACGTTGCTTACCTTGCTTTACCTTGCTTTACGTTGCTTTACTTTGCTTTACGTTGCCTTGCTTTACGTTGCTTTACGTTGCTTTACGTTGCCTTGCTTTACGTTGCTTTACCTTGCTTTACCTTGCTTTACCTTGCTTTTCGTTGCTTTACGTTGCCTTGATTTACGTGTCCTTGCTTTACGTTACTTTATATTGCTTTACGTTGCCTTGCTTTACGTTGCTTTTCGTTGCCTTGCTTTAAGTTGCTTTACGTTGCCTTGCATTAAATTGCCTTGCCTTGCTTTACGTTGCTTTACTTTGCCTTGCTTTACGTTGCCTTGTCTTGCCTTGCTTTACGTTGCATTGCCTTTCCTTGCTTTACGTTGCTTTACGTTGCCTTGCTTTACGTTGCCTTGATATGCCTTGTTTTAGGTTGCCTTGATTTACGTTCTTTACGTTGATTTACCTTGCTTTACCTTGCTTTACCTTGCTTTACGTTGCTTTTCGTTGCCTTGATTACGTTGCCTTGCTTTAGGTTGCCTTGCTTTATGTTGCTTTACGTTGCCTTGCTTTACGTTCTTTACGTTGATTTACCTTGCTTTACCTTGCTTTACCTTGCTTTACGTTGCTTTTCGTTGCCTTGATTTACGTTGCCTTGCTTTACGTTGCTTTACGTTCCTTGCAATACGTTGCTTTACGTTGCTTTACCTTGCTTTACCTTGCTTTACCTTGCTTTACGTTGCTTTACCTTGCTTTACCTTGCTTTACGTTGCCTTGCTTTACCTTGCTTTACGTAGCTTTACCTTGCTTTACGTTGCTTTGCCTTGCTTTACCTTGTTTTACGTTGACTTGCTTTACCTTGCCTTACGTTGCTTTGCCTTGATTTACCTTGTTTACGTTGCTTTACCTTGCTTTACGTTGCCTTGCTTTACATTGCTTTACGATGCTTTACGTTGCCTTGCTTTACCTTGCTTTACCTTACTTTACCTTGCTTTACCTTCCTTTACGTTGCTTTATGTTGCAGTGCTTTACGTTGTTTTACCTTGCTGTACCTTGCTTTACCTTACTTTACCTTCCTTTACGTTGCTTTACTTTGCCTTGCTTTACCTTGCTTTACCTTGCTTTACCATGCTTTACCTTGCCTTGCTTTACGTTGCTTTACGTTGCCTTGCTTTATGTTGGTTTACGTTGCTTTACCTTGCTTTAACTTGCTTTACGTTGCCTTGTTTACGTTGCTTTACGTTGCCTTGCTTTACGTTCCTTTCCGTTGCTTTACCTTGCTTTACCTTGCTTTACGTTGCCTTGCTTTACCTTGCTTTACGTTGCCTTGCTTTATGTTGCTTTACGTTGCCTTGCTTTACGTTGCTTTTCGTTGGCTTTCTTTAGGTTGCCTTGCTATACGTTGCTTTACGTTGCTTTAACGTGCTTTACCTTGCTTTACCTTGCTTTACGTTGCTTTACGTTGCCTTGCTTTACGTTGATTTATGTGTCCTTGCTTTACGTTACATTACGTTGCTTTACCTTGCATTAGCTTCCTTTACCTTGCTTTACGTTGCCTTGCTTTACGTTGCTTTACGTTGCTTTACCTTGCTTTACCTTGCTTTACGTTGCTTTACGTTGCTTTACGTTGCCTTGCTTTACATTGCTTTACGTTGCTTTACTTTGCCTTGCTTTACCTTGCTTTACCTTGCTTTACGTTGCTTTATGTTGCCTTGCTTTACGTTGCCTTGCTTTACGTTTCCTTGCTTTACGTTACTTTATATTGCTTTACGTTGCCTTGCTTTACGTTGCCTTGCTTTACGTTGCTTTTCGTTGCCTTGCTTTAAGTTGCTTTACGTTGCCTTGCATTACATTGCCTTGCCTTGCTTTACGTTGCTTTACGTTGCCTTGCTTTACGTTGCCTTGTCTTGCCTTGCTTTACGTTGCAATGCCGTTCCTTGCTTTACGTTGCTTTACGTTGCCTTGCTTTACGTTGCCTTGATATGCCTTGTTTTAGGTTGCCTTGCTTTACGTTCCTTTACCTTGCCTTGCTTTACGTTGCTTTACGTTGCCTTGTTTTACGTTGCCTTGATTTACGTTGCCTTGCTTTAGGTTGCCTTGCTTTATGTTGCTTTACGTTGCCTTGCTTTACGTTCTTTACGTTGATTTACCTTGCTTTACCTTGCTTTACCTTGCTTTACGTTGCTTTTCGTTGCCTTGCTTTACGTTGCCTTGCTTTACGTTGCTTTACTTTCCTTGCAATACGTTGCTTTAAGTTGCTTTACCTTGCTTTACCTTGCTTTACGTTGCTTTACGTTGCTTTACCTTGCTTTACCTTGCTTTACGTTGCCTTGCTTTACCTTGCTTTACGTTGCTTTACCTTGCTTTACGTTGCGTTGCTTTACGTTGCTTTACGTTGCTTTACGTTGCTTTGCTTTGCTTTACCTTGTTTTACGTTGACTTGCTTTACCTTGCCTTACGTTGCTTTGCCTTGCTTTACCTTGTTTACGTTGCTTTACGTTGCTTTACGTTGCCTTGCTTTACGTTGCTTTACGTTGCCTTGCTTTACGTTGCTTTATGTTGCTTTACGTTGCCTTGCTTTACCTTGCTTTACGTTGCCTTGCTTTACATTGCTTTACGATGCTTTACGTTGCCTTGCTTTACCTTGCTTTACCTTACTTTACCTTGCTTTACCTTCCTTTACGTTGCTTTATGTTGCATTGCTTTACGTTGGTTTACCTTGCTGTACCTTGCTTTACCTTACTTTACCTTCCTTTACGTTGCTTTACTTTGCCTTGCTTTACCTTGCTTTACCTTGCTTTACCATGCTTTACCTTGCCTTGCTTTACGTTGCTTTACGTTGCCTTGCTTTATGTTGGTTTACGTTGCTTTACCTTGCTTTAACTTGCTTTACGTTGCCTTGTTTACGTTGCTTTACGTTGCCTTGCTTTACGTTCCTTTACGTTGCTTTACCTTGCTTTACCTTGCTTTACGTTGCCTTGCTTTACCTTGCTTTACGTTGCCTTGCTTTATGTTGCTTTACGTTGCCTTGCTTTACGTTGCTTTTCGTTGGCTTTCTTTAGGTTGCCTTGCTATACGTTGCTTTACGTTGCTTTAACGTGCTTTACCTTGCTTTACCTTGCTTTACGTTGCTTTACGTTGCCTTGCTTTACGTTGATTTATGTGTCCTTGCTTTACGTTACATTACGTTGCTTTACCTTGCATTAGCTTCCTTTACCTTGCTTTACGTTGCCTTGCTTTACGTTGCTTTACGTTGCTTTACGTTGCTTTACGTTGCTTTACCTTGCTTTACGTTGCTTTACGTTGCTTTACGTTGCCTTGCTTTACATTGCTTTACGTTGCTTTACTTTGCCTTGCTTTACCTTGCTTTACCTTGCTTTACGTTGCTTTATGTTGCCTTGCTTTACGTTGCCTTGCTTTACGTTTCCTTGCTTTACGTTACTTTATATTGCTTTACGTTGCCTTGCTTTACGTTGCCTTGCTTTACGTTGCTTTTCGTTGCCTTGCTTTAAGTTGCTTTACGTTGCCTTGCATTACATTGCCTTGCCTTGCTTTACGTTGCTTTACGTTGCCTTGCTTTACGTTGCCTTGTCTTGCCTTGCTTTACGTTGCAATGCCGTTCCTTGCTTTACGTTGCTTTACGTTGCCTTGCTTTACGTTGCCTTGATATGCCTTGTTTTAGGTTGCCTTGCTTTACGTTCCTTTACCTTGCCTTGCTTTACGTTGCTTTACGTTGCCTTGTTTTACGTTGCCTTGATTTACGTTGCCTTGCTTTAGGTTGCCTTGCTTTATGTTGCTTTACGTTGCCTTGCTTTACGTTCTTTACGTTGATTTACCTTGCTTTACCTTGCTTTACCTTGCTTTACGTTGCTTTTCGTTGCCTTGCTTTACGTTGCCTTGCTTTACGTTGCTTTACTTTCCTTGCAATACGTTGCTTTAAGTTGCTTTACCTTGCTTTACCTTGCTTTACGTTGCTTTACGTTGCTTTACCTTGCTTTACCTTGCTTTACGTTGCCTTGCTTTACCTTGCTTTACGTTGCTTTACCTTGCTTTACGTTGCGTTGCTTTACGTTGCTTTACGTTGCTTTGCTTTGCTTTACCTTGTTTTACGTTGACTTGCTTTACCTTGCCTTACGTTGCTTTGCCTTGCTTTACCTTGTTTACGTTGCTTTACGTTGCTTTACATTGCCTTGCTTTACGTTGCTTTACGTTGCCTTGCTTTACGTTGCTTTATGTTGCTTTACGTTGCCTTGCTTTACCTTGCTTTACGTTGCCTTGCTTTACATTGCTTTACGATGCTTTACGTTGCCTTGCTTTACCTTGCTTTACCTTACTTTACCTTGCTTTACCTTCCTTTACGTTGCTTTATGTTGCATTGCTTTACGTTGGTTTACCTTGCTGTACCTTGCTTTACCTTACTTTACCTTCCTTTACGTTGCTTTACTTTGCCTTGCTTTACCTTGCTTTACCTTGCTTTACCATGCTTTACCTTGCCTTGCTTTACGTTGCTTTACGTTGCCTTGCTTTATGTTGGTTTACGTTGCTTTACCTTGCTTTAACTTGCTTTACGTTGCCTTGTTTACGTTGCTTTACGTTGCCTTGCTTTACGTTCCTTTACGTTGCTTTACCCGTCTTTACCTTGCTTTACGTTGCCTTGCTTTACGTTGCTTTACGTTGCCTTGCTTTATGTTGCTTTACGTTGCCTTGCTTTACGTTGCTTTTAGTTGCCTTTCTTTACGTTGCCTTGCTATACGTTGCTTTACGTTGCTTTAACTTGCTTTACCTTGCTTTACCTTGCTTTACGTTGCTTTATGTTGCCTTGCTTTACGTTGATTTATGTGTCCTTGCTTTACGTTACATTACGTTGCTTTACCTTGCATTAGCTTCCTTTACCTTGCTTTACGTTGCCTTGCTTTAGGTTGCTTTACGTTGCTTTACGTTGCTTTACGTTGCTTTACCTTGCTTTACGTTGCTTTACGTTGCTTTACGTTGCCTTGCTTTACATTTCTTTACGTTGCTTTACTTTGCCTTGCTTTACGTTGCTTTACCTTGCTTTACCTTGCTTTACCTTGCTTTACGTTGCTTTATGTTGCCTTGCTTTGCGTTGCCTTGCTTTACGTTTCCTTGCTTTACGTTACTTTATATTGCTTTACGTTGCCTTGCTTTACGTTGCTTTTCGTTGCCTTGCTTTAAGTTGCTTTACGTTGCCTTGCATTACATTGCCTTGCCTTGCTTTACGTTGCTTTGCGTTGCCTTGCTTTACCTTGCCTTGTCTTGCCTTGCTTTACGTTGCAATGACTTTCCTTGCTTTACGTTGCTTTACGTTGCCTTGCTTTACGTTGCCTTGATATGCCTTGTTTTAGGTTGCCTTGCTTTACGTTCCTTTACCTTGCCTTGCTTTACGTTGCTTTACGTTGCCTAGTTTTACGTTGCCTTGATTTACGTTGCCATGCTTTACGTTGCCTTGCTTTAGGTTGCCTTGCTTTATGTTGCTTTACGTTGCCTTGCTTTACGTTCTTTACGTTGATTTACCTTGCTTTACCTTGCTTTACCTTGCTTTACGTTGCTTTTCGTTGCCTTGCTTTACGTTGCTTTACGTTCCTTGCAATACGTTGCTTTACGTTGCTTTACGTTGCTTTACCTTGCTTTACCTTGCTTTACGTTGCTTTACCTTGCTTTACCTTGCTTTACGTTCTTTACGTTGCCTTGCTTTACCTTGCTTTACATTGCTTTACCTTGCTTTACGTTGCTTTACGTTGCCTTGATTTACGTTGCTTTACGTTGCCTTGCTTTACGTTGCTTTACGTTGCTTTACGTTGCTTTGCCTTGCTTTACCTTGCTTTACGTTGACTTGCTTTACCTTGCCTTACGTTGCTTTGCCTTGCTTTACCTTGTTTACGTTGCTTTACGTTGCTTTACGTTGCTTTACGTTGCCTTGCTTTACGTTGCTTTACGTTGCCTTGCTTTACGTTGCTTTATGTTGCTTTACGTTGTCTTGCTTTACCTTGCTTTTAGTTTCCTTGCATTACCTTGCTTTACGTTGCTTTACGTTGCTTTACCTGGCTTTACGTTGCTTTACGTTGTCTTGCTTTACCTTGCTTTACGTTGCCTTTATTTACCTTAATTTACCTTGCTTTACCTTGCTTTACCTTGCTTTACCTTGCTTTACGTTTCCTTGCTTTACGTTGCTTTGCCTTGCTATACCTTGCTTTAGCTTGCTTTACCTTCATTTACGTTCCTTTACGTTGCCTTGCTTTACGTTTATTTAGGTTGCTTTACCTTGCTTTACCTTGCTTTACGTTGCCTTGCTTTACGGTGCTTCATGTTGCCTTGCTTTACGTTCCTTTACGTTGCTTTGCATTGCTTTACCTTGCTTTACCTTGCTTTCCGTTGCCTTGCTTTACGTTGCTTTACCTTGCTTTACGTTGCTTTACGTTGCTTTACGTTTCCTTGCATTACGTTGCTTTTCGGTTGCCTTGGTTCACGTTGCCTTGCTTTAAGTTGCTTTACGTTGCTTTACGTTGCTTTACCTTGCTTTACGTTGCTTTACGTTGCTTTACGTTGCTTTTCGGTTGCCTTGGTTCACGTTGCCTTGCTTTAAGTTGCTTTACGTTGCTTTACGTTGCTTTACCTTGCTTTACGTTGCTTTACGTTGCTTTACGTTGCTTTAATTTTCCTTGCTTTACGTTGCTTTACGTTGCTTTACGTTGCTTTACGTTGTGTTGCTTTACGTTGCTTTCCGTTGCTTTACGTTGCCTTGCTTTACGTTCCTTTATGTTTCTTTACCTTGCTTTACCTTGCTTTACCTTGCTTTACGTTGCCTTGCTTTACGTTGCTTTACGTTGCCTTGCTTTATGTTGCTTTACGTTGCCTTGCTTTACGTTGCTTTTCGTTGCCTTTCTTTACGTTGCCTTGCTTTACGTTGCTTTATGTTGCTTTACCTTGCTTTACCTTGCATTACCTTGCTTTACGTTGCCTTGCTTTACCTTGATTTACGTTGCCTTGCTATACGTTGCTTTACGTTCCTTTAACTTGCTTTACCTTGCTTTACCTTGCTTCACGTTGCTTTACGTTGCCTTGCTTTACGTTGATTTATGTGTCCTTGCTTTACGTTACATTACGTTGCTTTACCTTGCTTTAGCTTCCTTTACCTTGCTTTACGTTGCCTTGCTTTACGTTGCTTTACGTAGCTTTACCTTGCTTTACCTTGCTTTACGTTGCCTTGCTTTACGTTGCTTTATGTTGCCTTGCTTTACGTTGCTTTACGTTGCTTTACCTTGCTTTACCTTGCTTTACCTTGCTTTACGTTGCTTTACGTTGCCTTGCTTTACGTTGCTTTACGTTGCTTTACGTTGCTTTACCTTGCTTTACCTTGCTTTACGTTGCCTTGGTTTACGTTGCCTTGCTTTACGTTGCCTTGCTTTACGTTACTTTATATTGTTTTACGTTGCCTTGCTTTTCTTTGCTTTTCGTTGCCTTGCTTTAAGTTTCTTTACGTTGCCTTGCATTACATTGCCTTGCCTTGCATTACATTGCCTTGCCTTGCTTTACGTTGCTTTACGTTGCCTTGCTTTACGTTGCCTTGTCTTGCCTTGCTTTACGTTGCATTGCCTTTCCTTGCTTTACGTTGCTTTACGTTGCCTTGCTTTACGTTGCCTTGATATGCCTTGTTTTAGGTTGCCTTGCTTTACATTCCTTTACCTTCCCTTGCTTTACGTTGCTTTATGTTGCCTTGTTTTACGTTGCCTTGATTTACGTTGCCTTGCATTACGTTGCCTTGCTTTAGGTTGCCTTGCTTTATGTTGCTTTACGTTGCCTTGCTTTACGTTGCTTTACGTTCCTTGCTATACGTTGCTTTATGTTGCTTTACCTTGCTTTACCTTGCTTTACCTTGCTTTACGTTGCTTTACCTTGCTTTACCTTGCTTTACCTTTCTTTACGTTGCCTTGCTTTACCTTGCTTTACGTTGCTTTACCTTGCTTTACGTTGCTTTACGTTGCCTTGATTTACGTTGCTTTACGTTGCCTTGCTTTACGTTGCTTTACCTTGCTTTACGTTGCGTTGCTTTACGTTGCTTTACCTTGCTTTACGTTGCTTTTCCTTGCTTTACCTTGCTTTACGTTGACTTGCTTTACCTTGCCTTACGTTGCTTTGCCTTGCTTTACCTTGTTTACGTTGCTTTACGTTGCTTTACGTTGCCTTGCTTTACGTTGCTTTACGTTGCCTTGCTTTACGTTGCTTTATGTTGCTTTACGTTGCCTTTATTTACCTTGCTTTACGTTGCCTTGCATTACCTTGCTTTACGTTGCTTTACGTTGCTTTACCTTGATTTACGTTGCTTTACGTTGTCTTGCTTTACCTTGCTTTACGTTGCCTTGCTTTACGTTGCTTTACGATGCTTTACGTTGCCTTGCTTTACCTTGCTTTACCTTACTTTACCTTGCTTTACCTTCCTTTACGTTGCTTTATGTTGCACTGCTTTACGTTGCTTTACCTTGCTGTACCTTGCTTTACCTTACTTTACCTTCCTTTACGTTGCTTTACTTTGCCTTGCATTACCTTGCTTTACCTTGCTTTACCATGCTTTACCTTGCCTTGCTTTACGTTGCTTTACGTTGCCTTGCTTTACGTTGGTTTACGTTGCTTTACCTTGCTTTAACTTGCTTTACGTTGCCTGGTTTACTTTGCTTTACGTTGCCTTGCTTTACGTTCCTTTACGTTGCTTTAGCTTGCTTTACCTTGCTTTACGTTGCCTTGCTTTACGTTGCTTTACGTTGCCTTGCTTTATGTTGCTTTACGTTGCTTTGCTTTACGTTGCTTTTCGTTGCCTTTCTTTACGTTGCCTTGCTTTACGTTGCTTTATGTTGCTTTACCTTGCTTTACCTTGCTTTACGTTGCCTTGCTTTACCTTGATTTACGTTGCCTTGCAATACGTTGCTTTACATTGCTTTAACTTGCTTTACCTTGCTATACCTTGCTTCACGTTGCTTTAGGTTGCCTTGTTTTACGTTGATTTATGTGTCCTTGCTTTACGTTACATTACGTTGCTTTACCTTGCTTTAGCTTCCTTTACCTTGTTTTACGTTGCCTTGCTTTACGTTGCTTCATGTTGCCTTGCTTTACGTTGCTTTACGTTGCTTTACCTTGCTTTACCTTGCTTACGTTGCTTTACGTTGCTTTACGTTGCCTTGCTTTACGTTGCTTTACGTTGCCTTACGTTGCCTTGCTTTACGTTGCTTTACCTTGATTTACCTTGCTTTACCTTGCTTTACGTTGCTTTACGTTGCCTTGCTTTACGTTGCCTTGCTTTACGTTTCCTTGCTTTACGTTACTTTATATTGCTTTACGTTGCTTTTGGTTGCCTTGCTTTAAGGTGCTTTACGTTGCCTTGCATAACATTGCCTTGCCTTGCTTTACGTTGCTTTACGTTGCCTTGCTTTACGTTGCCTTGATATGCCTTGTTTTAGGTTGCCTTGCTTTACGTTCCTTTACCTTGCCTTGCTTTACGTTGCTTTACGTTGCCTTGTTTTACGTTGCCTTGATTTACGTTGCCTTGCTTTACGTTGCCTTGCTTTACGTTCTTTACGTTGATTTGCCTTGCTTTACGTTCTTTACGTTGATTTATCTTGCTTTACCTTGCTTTACGTTGCTTTTCGTTGCCTTGCTTTACGTTGCCTTGCTTTACGTTGCTTTACGTTCCTTGCAATACGTTGCTTTACGTTGCTTTACGTTGTATTACCTTGCTTTACCTTGCTTTACGTTGCTTTACCTTGCTTTAACTTGCTTTACGTTGCCTTGATTTACGTTGCTTTACGTTGCCTTGCTTTACGTTGGTTTACCTTGCTTTATGTTGCCTTGCTTTACGTTGCTTTTCGGTTGCCTTGGTTCACGTTGCCTTGCTTTACGTTGCTTTACGTTGCTTTACCTTGCTTTACGTTGCTTTACGTTGCTTTACGTTGCTTTACGTTGCTTTAATTTGCCTTGCTTTACGTTGCTTTACCTTGCTTTAACTTCCTTTACGTTGCTTTACGTTGCTTTACGTTGTGTTGCTTTACGTTGCTTTACGTTGCTTTACGTTGCCTTGCTTTACATTGCTTTACGTTGCCTTGCTTTACGTTACTTTACATTGCTTTACGTTGCCTTGCTTTACGTTGACTTGATTTACGTTGCCTTGCCTTGCCTTGCTTTACGTTGCCTTGCTTTACGTTCCTTTACGTTGCTTTACCTTGCTTTACATTGCTTTACGTTGCCTTGCTTTACGTTGCTTTACGTTGCCTTGCTTTATGTTGATTTACGTTGCCTTGCTTTTTCGTTGCTTTTCGTTGCCTTTCTTTACGTTGCTTTGCTTTACGTTGCTTTATGTTGCTTTACCTTGCTTTACCTTGATTTACCTTGCTTTACGTTGCCTTGCTTTACCTTGTTTTACGTTGCCTTGCTATACGTTTCTTTACGTTTCTTTAACTTGCTTTACCTTGCTTTACCTTGCTTCACGTTGCTTTACGTTGCCTTCTTTACTTTGATTTATGTGTCCTTGCTTTACGTTACATTACGTTGCTTTACCTTGCTTTAGCTTCCTTTACCTTGCTTTACGTTGCCTTGCTTTACGTTTCTTTACGTTGCTTTACGTTGCTTTACGTTGCTTTACCTTGCTTTACGTTGCCTTGCTTTACGTTGCTTTATGTTGCCTTGCTTTACCTTGCTTTACGTTGCTTTACCTTGCTTTAGCTTCCTTTACCTTGCTTTACGTTGCTTTACGTTGCCTTGCTTTACCTTGCTTTACGTTGCGTTGCTTTACGTTGCTTTACCTTGCTTTACGTTGCTTTGCCTTGCTTTACCTTGTTTTACGTTTACTTGCTTTACCTTGCCTTATGTTGCTTTGCCTTGCTTTACCTTGTTTACGTTGCTTTAGGTTGCTTTACATTGCCTTGCTTTACGTTGCTTTACGTTGCCTTGCTTTACGTTGCTTTATGTTGCTTTACGTTGCCTTGCTTTACGTTGCTTTACGTTGCCTTGCTTTACGTTCCCTTGCCTTGCCTTGCTTTACTTTGCCTTGCCTTGTCTTGCTTTACGTTGATATACGTTGCCTTGCTTTACGTTGCCTCGCTTTGCGTTGCTTTAAGTTGCTTTGCCTTGCCTTGCTTTACGTTGCCTTGCCTTGCTTTACTTTGCCTTGCCTTGCCTTTGTTTACGTTGCTTTACGTTGCCTTGCTTTACGTTGCCTTGCCTTGCCTTGCTTTATGTTGCTTTACATTGCTTTACGTTGCCTTGCCTTGCCTTGCTTTACGTTGCCTTGCTTTACGTTTCTTTACGTTGCCTTGCTTTACGTTGCTTTATGTTGCTTTACGTTGTCTTGCTTTACCTTGCTTTACGTTGCCTTGCTTTACCTTGCTTTACGTTACCTTGATTTACCTTGGTTTACCTTGCTTTACCTTGCTTTATGTTGCATTACGTTGCCTTGCTTTACTTTGCTTTACGTTGCCTTGTTTTACGTTGCTTTATGTTGCTTTACGTTGCCTTGCTTTACCTTGCTTTACGTTGCCTTGCATTACCTTGCATTACGTTGTTTTACGTTGCTTTACCTTGCTTTACGTTGCTTTACGTTGTGTTGCTTTACGTTGCTTTACGTTGTGTTGCTTTACGTTGCTTTACGTTGCTTTACATTGATTTACGTTGCCTTGCTTTACCTTGCTTTTATGTTGCCTTGTTTACATTGCTTTACGTTTCTTTAAGTTGCCTTGCTTTACCTTGCTTTACGTTGCCTTGCTTTACCTTGCTTTACGTTGCCTTGATTTACCTTGCTTTACATTGCTTTACCTTGCTTTACCTTTCTTTACGCTGCTTTACGTTGCCTTGCTTTACGTTGCTTTACCTTGTTTTACCTTGCTTAACCTTGCTTTATGTTGCTTTACGTTGCCTTGCTTTATGTTGCTTTACCTTGCTTCACCTTGCTTTACGTCGCTTTACGTTGCTTTACGTTACCTTGCTTTACGTTGCGTTGCCTTGCTTTAAGTTTCTTTACCTTAATCTACCTTGCTTTACCTTGCTTTACCTTCCTTTACGTTGCTTTATGTTTCCTTGCTTTACGTTTGTTTACCTTGCTTTATCTTGCTTTACCTGGCTTTACGTTGCCTTGCTTTACGTTGCCTTGCTTTATGTTGCTTTACGTTGCCTTGCTTTACATTGCCTTGCTTTACGTTGCTTTACGTTGCTTTACCTTGCTTTACCTTTCTTTACCTAGCTTTACGTTGCCTTGCTTTACGTTGCTTTACGTTGCCTTGCTTTACGTTGCTTTACTTTGCTTACCTTGCTTTACCTTGCTTTTCGTTGCTTTACTTTGCTTTACGTTGCCTTGCTTTACGTTGCTTTACGTTGCTTTACGTTGCCTTGCTTTACGTTGCTTTACCTTGCTTTACCTTGCTTTACCTTGCTTTTCGTTGCTTTACGTTGCCTTGATTTACGTTTCCTTGCTTTACGTTACTTTATATTGCTTTACGTTGCCTTGCTTTACGTTGCTTTTCGTTGCCTTGCTTTAAGTTGCTTTACGTTGCCTTGCATTAAATTGCCTTGCCTTGCTTTACGTTGCTTTACTTTGCCTTGCTTTACGTTGCCTTGTCTTGCCTTGCTTTACGTTGCATTGCCTTTCCTTGCTTTACGTTGCTTTACGTTTCCTTGCTTTACGTTGCCTTGATATGCCTTGTTTTAGGTTGCCTTGCTTTACGTTCTTTACGTTGATTTACCTTGCTTTACCTTGCTTTACCTTGCTTTACGTTGCTTTTCGTTGCCTTGATTACGTTGCCTTGCTTTAGGTTGCCTTGCTTAATGTTGCTTTACGTTGCCTTGCTTTACGTTCTTTACGTTGATTTACCTTGCTTTACCTTGCTTTACCTTGCTTTACGTTGCTTTTCGTTGCCTTGATTTACGTTGCCTTGCTTTACGTTGCTTTACGTTCCTTGCAATACGTTGCTTTACGTTGCTTTACCTTGCTTTACCTTGCTTTACCTTGCTTTACGTTGCTTTACCTTGCTTTACGTTGCCTTGCTTTACCTTGCTTTACGTTGCTTTACCTTGCTTTACGTTGCGTTGCTTTACGTTGCTTTACCTTGCTTTACGTTGCTTTGCCTTGCTTTACCTTGTTTACGTTGCTTTACCTTGCTTTACGTTGCCTTGCTTTACATTGCTTTACGATGCTTTACGTTGCCTTGCTTTACCTTGCTTTACCTTACTTTACCTTGCTTTACCTTCCTTTACGTTGCTTTATGTTGCAGTGCTTTACGTTGGTTTACCTTGCTGTACCTTGCTTTACCTTACTTTACCTTCCTTTACGTTGCTTTACTTTGCCTTGCTTTACCTTGCTTTACCTTGCTTTACCATGCTTTACCTTGCCTTGCTTTACGTTGCTTTACGTTGCCTTGCTTTATGTTGGTTTACGTTGCTTTACCTTGCTTTAACTTGCTTTACGTTGCCTTGCTTTACGTTGCCTTGCTTTATGTTGCTTTACGTTGCCTTGCTTTACGTTGCCTTGCTTTACGTTGCTTTACGTTGCTTTACCTTGCTTTACCTTTCTTTACCTAGCTTTACGTTGCCTTGCTTTACGTTGCTTTACGTTGCCTTGCTTTACGTTGCTTTACGTTGCTTTACGTTGCTTTACCTTGCTTTACTTTGCTTTACGTTGCGTTGCTTTACGTTGCTTTATGTTGCTTTACGTTGCCTTGCTTTACGTTGCTTTACGTTGCCTTGCTTTACGTTGCTTTACGTTGCTATACGTTGCTTAACGTTGCCTTGATTTACATTGCTTTACGTTGCTTTACGTTGATTTACGTTGCCTTGCTTTACGTTGCTTTACGTTGCCTTGATTTACGTTGATTTATTTTGCTTTACGTTGCCTTGCTTTACGTTGCTTTATGTTGCCTTGCTTTACGTTGCTTTACGTTGCTTACCTTGCTTTACCTTGCTTTACGTTGCTTTACTTTGCTTTACGTTGCCTTGCTTTACGTTGCCTTACGTTGCTTTACGTTGCCTTGCTTTACGTTGCTTTACCTTGCTTTACCTTGCTTTACCTTGCTTTTCGTTGCTTTACGTTGCCTTGATTTACGTTTCCTTGCTTTACGTTACTTTATATTGCTTTACGTTGCCTTGCTTTACGTTGCTTTTCGTTGCCTTGCTTTAAGTTGCTTTACGTTGCCTTGCATTAAATTGCCTTGCCTTGCTTTACGTTGCTTTACTTTGCCTTGCTTTACGTTGCCTTGTCTTGCCTTGCTTTACGTTGCATTGCCTTTCCTTGCTTTACGTTGCTTTACGTTGCCTTGCTTTACGTTGCCTTGATATGCCTTGTTTTAGGTTGCCTTGCTTTACGTTCTTTACGTTGATTTACCTTGCTTTACCTTGCTTTACCTTGCTTTACGTTGCTTTTCGTTGCCTTGATTACGTTGCCTTGCTTTAGGTTGCCTTGCTTTATGTTGCTTTACTTTGCCTTGCTTTACGTTCTTTACGTTGATTTACCTTGCTTTACCTTGCTTTACCTTGCTTTACGTTGCTTTTCGTTGCCTTGATTTACGTTGCCTTGCTTTACGTTGCTTTACGTTCCTTGCAATACGTTGCTTTACGTTGCTTTACCTTGCTTTACCTTGCTTTACCTTGCTTTACGTTGCTTTACCTTGCTTTACCTTGCTTTACGTTGCCTTGCTTTACCTTGCTTTACGTTGCTTTACCTTGCTTTACGTTGCGTTGCTTTACGTTGCTTTACCTTGCTTTACGTTGCTTTGCCTTGCTTTACCTTGTTTTACGTTGACTTGCTTTACCTTGCCTTACGTTGCTTTGCCTTGCTTTACCTTGTTTACGTTGCTTTACCTTGCTTTACGTTGCCTTGCTTTACATTGCTTTACGATGCTTTACGTTGCCTTGCTTTACCTTGCTTTACCTTACTTTACCTTGCTTTACCTTCCTTTACGTTGCTTTATGTTGCAGTGCTTTACGTTGGTTTACCTTGCTGTACCTTGCTTTACCTTACTTTACCTTCCTTTACGTTGCTTTACTTTGCCTTGCTTTACCTTGCTTTACCTTGCTTTACCATGCTTTACCTTGCCTTGCTTTACGTTGCTTTACGTTGCCTTGCTTTATGTTGCTTTACGTTGCTTTACCTTGCTTTAACTTGCTTTACGTTGCCTTGTTTACTTTGCTTTACGTTGCCTTGCTTTACGTTCCTTTACGTTGCTTTACCTTGCTTTACCTTGCTTTACGTTGCCTTGCTTTACCTTGCTTTACGTTGCCTTGCTTTATGTTGCTTTACGTTGCCTTGCTTTACGTTGCTTTTCGTTGGCTTTCTTTAGGTTGCATTGCTATACGTTGCTTTACGTTGCTTTAACTTGCTTTACCTTGCTTTACCTTGCTTTACGTTGCTTTACGTTGCCTTGCTTTACGTTGATTTATGTGTCCTTGCTTTACGTTACATTACGTTGCTTTACCTTGCATTAGCTTCCTTTACCTTGCTTTACGTTGCCTTGCTTTACGTTGCTTTACGTTGCTTTACGTTGCTTTACCTTGCTTTACCTTGCTTTACGTTGCTTTACGTTGCTTTACGTT
This sequence comes from Phaenicophaeus curvirostris, assembly GCF_032191515.1. Taxonomy (NCBI): domain Eukaryota; kingdom Metazoa; phylum Chordata; class Aves; order Cuculiformes; family Cuculidae; genus Phaenicophaeus; species Phaenicophaeus curvirostris. The sequence goes on from NW_027206708.1 coordinate 144,931, forward strand.
GCCTTGCTTTACATTGCTTTACGTTGCTTTACTTTGCCTTCCTTTACCTTGCTTTACCTTGCTTTACGTTGCTTTATGTTGCCTTGCTTTACGTTGCCTTGCTTTACGTTTCCTTGCTTTACCTTGCTTTACCTTGCTTTACGTTGCTTTATGTTGCCTTGCTTTACGTTGCCTTGTCTTGCCTTGCTTTACGTTGCAATGCCTTTCCTTGCTTTACGTTGCTTTACGTTGCCTTGCTTTACGTTGCCTTGTTATGCCTTGTTTTAGGTTGCCTTGCTTTACGTTCCTTTACCTTGCCTTGCTTTACGTTGCTTTACGTTGCCTTGTTTTACGTTGCCTTGATTTACGTTGCCTTGCTTTAGGTTGCCTTGCTTTATGTTGCTTTACGTTGCCTTGCTTTACGTTCTTTACGTTGATTTACCTTGCTTTACCTTGCTTTACCTTGCTTTACGTTGCTTTTCGTTGCCTTGCTTTACGTTGCCTTGCTTTACGTTGCTTTACGTTCCTTGCAATACGTTGCTTTAAGTTGCTTTACCTTGCTTTACCTTGCTTTACGTTGCTTTACGTTGCTTTACCTTGCTTTACCTTGCTTTACGTTGCCTTGCTTTACCTTGCTTTACGTTGCTTTACCTTGCTTTACGTTGTGTAGCTTTACGTTGCTTTACGTTGCTTTACGTTGCTTTGCTTTGCTTTACCTTGTTTTACGTTGACTTGTTTTACCTTGCCTTACGTTGCTTTGCCTTGCTTTACCTTGTTTATGTTGCTTTACGTTGCTTTACGTTGCCTTGCTTTACGTTGCTTTACGTTGCCTTGCTTTACGTTGCTTTATGTTGCTTTACGTTGCCTTGCTTTACCTTGCTTTACGTTGCCTTGCTTTACATTGCTTTACGATGCTTTACGTTGCCTTGCTTTACCTTGCTTTACCTTACTTTACCTTGCTTTACCTTCCTTTACGTTGCTTTATGTTGCATTGCTTTACGTTGGTTTACCTTGCTGTACCTTGCTTTACCTTACTTTACCTTCCTTTACGTTGCTTTACTTTGCCTTGCTTTACCTTGCTTTACCTTGCTTTACCATGCTTTACCTTGCCTTGCTTTACGTTGCTTTACGTTGCCTTGCTTTATGTTGGTTTACGTTGCTTTACCTTGCTTTAACTTGCCTTACGTTGCCTTGTTTACGTTGCTTTACGTTGCCTTGCTTTACGTTCCTTTACGTTGCTTTACCTTGCTTTACCTTGCTTTACGTTGCCTTGCTTTACGTTGCTTTACGTTGCCTTGCTTTATGTTGCTTTACGTTGCCTTGCTTTACGTTGCTTTTCGTTGCCTTTCTTTACGTTGCCTTGCTATACGTTGCTTTACGTTGCTTTAACTTGCTTTACCTTGCTTTACCTTGCTTTACGTTGCTTTACGTTGCCTTGCTTTACGTTGATTTATGTGTCCTTGCTTTACGTTACATTACGTTGCTTTACCTTGCATTAGCTTCCTTTACCTTGCTTTACGTTGCCTTGCTTTAGGTTGCTTTACGTTGCTTTACGTTGCTTTACCTTGCTTTACCTTGCTTTACGTTGCTTTACGTTGCTTTACGTTGCCTTGCTTTACATTTCTTTACGTTGCTTTACTTTGCCTTGCTTTACGTTTCTTTACCTTGCTTTACCTTGCTTTACCTTGCTTTACGTTGCTTTATGTTGCCTTGCTTTGCGTTGCCTTGCTTTACGTTTCCTTGCTTTACGTTACTTTATATTGCTTTACTTTGCCTTGCTTTACGTTGCTTTTCCTTGCCTTGCTTTAAGTTGCTTTACGTTGCCTTGCATTACATTGCCTTGCCTTGCTTTATGTTGCTTTGCGTTGCCTTGCTTTACGTTGCCTTGTCTTGCCTTGCTTTACGTTGCAATGACTTTCCTTGCTTTACGTTGCTTTACGTTGCCTTGCTTTACGTTGCCTTGATATGCCTTGTTTTAGGTTGCCTTGCTTTACGTTCCTTTACCTTGCCTTGCTTTACGTTGCTTTACGTTGCCTAGTTTTACGTTGCCTTGATTTACGTTGCCATGCTTTACGTTGCCTTGCTTTAGGTTGCCTTGCTTTATGTTGCTTTACGTTGCCTTGCTTTACGTTCTTTACGTTGATTTACCTTGCTTTACCTTGATTTACCTTGCTTTACGTTGCTTTTCGTTGCCTTGCTTTACGTTGCTTTACGTTCCTTGCAATACGTTGCTTTACGTTGCTTTACCTTGCTTTACCTTGCTTTACCTTGCTTTACCTTGCTTAACCTTGCTTTACCTTGCTTTACGTTCTTTACGTTGCCTTGCTTTACCTTGCTTTACATTGCTTTACCTTGCTTTACGTTGCTTTACGTTGCCTTGATTTACGTTGCTTTACGTTGCCTTGCTTTACGTTGCTTTACGTTGCTTTGCCTTGCTTTACCTTGCTTTACGTTGACTTGCTTTACCTTGCCTTACGCTGCTTTGCCTTGCTTTACCTTGCTTACGTTGCTTTACGTTGCTTTACGTTGCCTTGCTTTACGTTGCTTTACGTTGCCTTGCTTTACGTTGCTTTATGTTGCTTTACGTTGTCTTGCTTTACCTTGCTTTTCGTTGCCTTGCATTACCTTGCTTTACGTTGCTTTACGTTGCTTTACCTGGCTTTACGTTGCTTTACGTTGTCTTGCTTTACCTTGCTTTACGTTGCCTTTATTTACCTTAATTTACCTTGCTTTACCTTGCTTTACGTTGATTTACGTTGCCTTGCTTTATGTTGCTTTACCTTGCTTTACCTTGCTTTACCTTGCTTTACGTTTCCTTGCTTTACGTTGCTTTGCCTTGCTATACCTTGCTTTAGCTTGCTTTACCTTCATTTACGTTCCTTTACGTTGCCTTGCTTTACGTTTATTTAGGTTGCTTTACCTTGCTTTACCTTGCTTTACGTTGCCTTGCTTTACGGTGCTTCATGTTGCCTTGCTTTACGTTCCTTTACGTTGCTTTGCATTGCTTTACCTTGCTTTACCTTGCTTTACGTTGCCTTGCTTTACGTTGATTTACGTTGCCTTGCTTTACGTTGCTTTACTTTTCCTTGCTTTACGTTGCTTTTCGGTTGCCTTGGTTCACGTTGCCTTGCTTTAAGTTGCTTTACGTTGCTTTACGTTGCTTTACCTTGCTTTACGTTGCTTTACGTTGCTTTACGTTGCTTTTCGGTTGCCTTGGTTCACGTTGCTTTGCTTTAAGTTGCTTTACGTTGCTTTACGTTGCTTTACCTTGCTTTACGTTGCTTTACGTTGCTTTACGTTGCTTTAATTTTCCTTGCTTTACGTTGCTTTACGTTGCTTTACCTTCCTTTACGTTGCTTTACGTTGCTTTACGTTGTGTTGCTTTCCGTTGCTTTCCGTTGCATTACGTTGCCTTGCTTTACGTTCCTTTATGTTGCTTTACCTTGCTTTACCTTGCTTTACCTTGCTTTACGTTGCCTTGCTTTACGTTGCTTTACGTTGCCTTGCTTTATGTTGCTTTACGTTGCCTTGCTTTACGTTGCTTTTCGTTGCCTTTCTTTACGTTGCCTTGCTTTACGTTGCTTTATGTTGCTTTACCTTGCTTTACCTTGCATTACCTTGCTTTACGTTGCCTTGCTTTACCTTGATTTACGTTACCTTGCTATACGTTGCTTTACGTTCCTTTAACTTGCTTTACCTTGCTTTACCTTGCTTCACGTTGCTTTACGTTGCCTTGCTTTACGTTGATTTATGTGTCCTTGCTTTACGTTACATTACGTTGCTTTACCTTGCTTTAGCTTCCTTTACCTTGCTTTACGTTGCCTTGCTTTACGTTGCTTTACGTAGCTTTACCTTGCTTTACCTTGCTTTACGTTGCCTTGCTTTACGTTGCTTTATGTTGCCTTGCTTTACGTTGCTTTACGTTGCTTTACCTTGCTTTACCTTGCTTTACGTTGCTTTACGTTGCCTTGCTTTACGTTGCTTTACCTTGCTTTACCTTGCTTTACCTTGCTTTACCTTGCTTTACGTTGCCTTGGTTTACGTTGCCTTGCTTTACGTTGCCTTGCTTTACGTTACTTTATATTGTTTTACGTTGCCTTGCTTTTCTTTGCTTTTCGTTGCCTTGCTTTAAGTTTCTTTACGTTGCCTTGCATTACATTGCCTTGCCTTGCATTACATTGCCTTGCCTTGCTTTACGTTGCTTTACGTTGCCTTGCTTTACGTTGCCTTGTCTTGCCTTGACTTACGTTGCATTGCCTTTCCTTGCTTTACGTTGCTTTACGTTGCCTTGCTTTACGTTGCCTTGATATGCCTTGTTTTAGGTTGCCTTGCTTTACATTCCTTTACCTTCCCTTGCTTTACGTTGCTTTATGTTGCCTTGTTTTACGTTGCCTTGACTTACGTTGCCTTGCATTACGTTGCCTTGCTTTAGGTTGCCTTGCTTTATGTTGCTTTACGTTGCCTTGCTTTACGTTGCTTTACGTTCCTTGCAATACGTTGCTTTATGTTGCTTTACGTTGCTTTACCTTGCTTTACCTTGCTTTACGTTGCTTTACCTTGCTTTACCTTGCTTTACCTTTCTTTACGTTGCCTTGCTTTACCTTGCTTTACGTTGCTTTACCTTGCTTTACGTTGCTTTACGTTGCCTTGATTTACGTTGCTTTACGTTGCCTTGCTTTACGTTGCTTTACCTTGCTTTACGTTGCGTTGCTTTACGTTGCTTTACCTTGCTTTACGTTGCTTTGCCTTGCTTTACCTTGCTTTACGTTGACTTGCTTTACCTTGCCTTACGTTGCTTTGCCTTGCTTTACCTTGTTTACGTTGCTTTACGTTGTTTTACGTTGCCTTGCTTTACGTTGCTTTACGTTGCCTTGCTTTACGTTGCTTTATATTGCTTTACGTTGCCTTTATTTACCTTGCTTTACGTTGCCTTGCATTACCTTGCTTTACGTTCCTTTACGTTGCTTTACCTTGATTTACGTTGCTTTACGTTGTCTTGCTTTACCTTGCTTTAGGTTGCCTTGCTTTATGTTGCTTTACGATGCTTTACGTTGCCTTGCTTTACCTTGCTTTACCTTACTTTACCTTGCTTTACCTTCCTTTACGTTGCTTTATGTTGCACTGCTTTACGTTGCTTTACCTTGCTGTACCTTGCTTTACCTTACTTTACCTTCCTTTACGTTGCTTTACTTTGCCTTGCATTACCTTGCTTTACCTTGCTTTACCATGCTTTACCTTGCCTTGCTTTACGTTGCTTTACGTTGCCTTGCTTTACGTTGGTTTACGTTGCTTTACCTTGCTTTAACTTGCTTTACGTTGCCTGGTTTACTTTGCTTTACGTTGCCTTGCTTTACGTTCCTTTACGTTGCTTTAGCTTGCTTTACCTTGCTTTACGTTGCCTTGCTTTACGTTGCTTTACGTTGCCTTGCTTTATGTTGCTTTACGTTGCTTTGCTTTACGTTGCTTTTCGTTGCCTTTCTTTACGTTGCCTTGCTTTACGTTGCTTTATGTTGCTTTACCTTGCTTTACCTTGCTTTACGTTGCCTTGCTTTACCTTGATTTACGTTGCCTTGCAATACGTTGCTTTACATTGCTTTAACTTGCTTTACCTTGCTATACCTTGCTTCACGTTGCTTTAGGTTGCCTTGTTTTACGTTGATTTATGTGTCCTTGCTTTACGTTACATTACGTTGCTTTACCTTGCTTTAGCTTCCTTTACCTTGTTTTACGTTGCCTTGCTTTACGTTGCTTCATGTTGCCTTGCTTTACGTTGCTTTACGTTGCTTTACCTTGCTTTACCTTGCTTACGTTGCTTTACGTTGCTTTACGTTGCCTTGCTTTACGTTGCTTTACGTTGCCTTACGTTGCCTTGCTTTACGTTGCTTTACCTTGATTTACCTTGCTTTACCTTGCTTTACGTTGCTTTACGTTGCCTTGCTTTACGTTGCCTTGCTTTACGTTTCCTTGCTTTACGTTACTTTATATTGCTTTACGTTGCTTTTGGTTGCCTTGCTTTAAGGTGCTTTACGTTGCCTTGCATAACATTGCCTTGCCTTGCTTTACGTTGCTTTACGTTGCCTTGCTTTACGTTGCCTTGATATGCCTTGTTTTAGGTTGCCTTGCTTTACGTTCCTTTACCTTGCCTTGCTTTACGTTGCTTTACGTTGCCTTGTTTTACGTTGCCTTGATTTACGTTGCCTTGCTTTACGTTGCCTTGCTTTACGTTCTTTACGTTGATTTGCCTTGCTTTATGTTCTTTACGTTGATTTATCTTGCTTTACCTTGCTTTACGTTGCTTTTCGTTGCCTTGCTTTACGTTGCCTTGCTTTACGTTGCTTTACGTTCCTTGCAATACGTTGCTTTACGTTGCTTTACGTTGTATTACCTTGCTTTACCTTGCTTTACGTTGCTTTACCTTGCTTTAACTTGCTTTACCTTGCCTTGATTTACGTTGCTTTACGTTGCCTTGCTTTACGTTGGTTTACCTTGCTTTATGTTGCCTTGCTTTACGTTGCTTTTCGGTTGCCTTGGTTCACGTTGCCTTGCTTTACGTTGCTTTACGTTGCTTTACCTTGCTTTACGTTGCTTTACGTTGCTTTACGTTGCTTTACGTTGCTTTAATTTGCCTTGCTTTACGTTGCTTTACCTTGCTTTAACTTCCTTTACGTTGCTTTACGTTGCTTTACGTTGCTTTACGTTGTGTTGCTTTACGTTGCTTTACGTTGCTTTACGTTGCCTTGCTTTACATTGCTTTACGTTGCCTTGCTTTACGTTACTTTACATTGCTTTACGTTGCCTTGCTTTACGTTGACTTGATTTACGTTGCCTTGCCTTGCCTTGCTTTACGTTGCCTTGCTTTACGTTCCTTTACGTTGCTTTACCTTGCTTTACCTTGCTTTACATTGCTTTACGTTGCCTTGCTTTACGTTGCTTTACGTTGCCTTGCTTTATGTTGATTTACGTTGCCTTGCTTTTTCGTTGCTTTTCGTTGCCTTTCTTTACGTTGCTTTGCTTTACGTTGCTTTATGTTGCTTTACCTTGCTTTACCTTGATTTACCTTGCTTTATGTTGCCTTGCTTTACCTTGATTTACGTTGCCTTGCTATACGTTTCTTTACGTTCCTTTAACTTGCTTTACCTTGCTTTACCTTGCTTCACGTTGCTTTACGTTGCCTTCTTTACGTTGATTTATGTGTCCTTGCTTTACCTTGCTTTACGTTGCTTTACCTTGCTTTAGCTTCCTTTACCTTGCTTTACGTTGCTTTACGTTGCCTTGCTTTACCTTGCTTTACGTTGCGTTGCTTTACGTTGCTTTACCTTGCTTTACGTTGCTTTGCCTTGCTTTACCTTGTTTTACGTTTACTTGCTTTACCTTGCCTTATGTTGCTTTGCCTTGCTTTACCTTGTTTACGTTGCTATAGGTTGCTTTACATTGCCTTGCTTTACGTTGCTTTACGTTGCCTTTCTTTACGTTGCTTTATGTTGCTTTACGTTGCCTTGCTTTACGTTGCTTTACGTTGCCTTGCTTTACGTTGCTTTACGTTGCTTTACGTTGCTTTAATTTGCCTTGCTTTACGTTGCTTTACCTTGCTTTACCTTCCTTTACGTTGCTTTACGTTGCTTTACGTTGTGTTGCTTTACGTTGCTTTATGTTGCTTTAGGTTGCCTTGCTTTACATTGCTTTATGTTGCCTTGCTTTACGTTACTTTACATTGCTTTACGTTGCCTTGCTTTACGTTGCTTTACGTTGCCTTGCTTTACGTTGCCGTGATTTACGTTGCCTTGCCTTGCCTTGCTTTACGTTGCCTTGCTTTACTTTGCCTTGCATTGTCTTGCTTTACGTTGCCTTGCTTTACATTTCCTTGCTTTACATTGCCTTGCCTTGCCTTGCTTTACTTTGCCTTGCTTTACGTTGCTTTACGTTGCCTTGCTTTACGTTGCTTTACGTTGCCTTGCTTTACGTTCCCTTGCCTTGCCTTGCTTTACATTGCCTTGCCTTGTCTTGCTTTACGTTGATTTACGTTGTCTTGCTTTTCGTTGATTTACGTTGCCTTGCTTTACGTTGCCTCGCTTTGCGTTGCTTTAAGTTGCTTTGCCTTGCCTTGCTTTACGTTGCCTTGCCTTGCTTTACTTTGCCTTGCCTTGCCTTTGTTTACGTTGCTTTACGTTGCCTTGCTTTACGTTGCCTTACCTTGCCTTGCTTTATGTTGCTTTACGTTTCTTTACGTTGCCTTGCCTTGCCTTGCTTTACGTTGCCTTGCTTTACGTTGCTTTACGTTGCCTTTCTTTACGTTGCTTTATGTTGCTTTACGTTGCCTTGCTTTACGTTGCTTTACGTTGCCTTGCTTTACGTTGCTTTACGTTGCTTTACGTTGCTTTAATTTGCCTTGCTTTACGTTGCTTTACCTTGCTTTACCTTCCTTTACGTTGCTTTACGTTGCTTTACGTTGTGTTGCTTTACGTTGCTTTATGTTGCTTTAGGTTGCCTTGCTTTACATTGCTTTATGTTGCCTTGCTTTACGTTACTTTACATTGCTTTACGTTGCCTTGCTTTACGTTGCTTTACGTTGCCTTGCTTTACGTTGCCGTGATTTACGTTGCCTTGCCTTGCCTTGCTTTACGTTGCCTTGCTTTACTTTGCCTTGCATTGTCTTGCTTTACGTTGCCTTGCTTTACATTTCCTTGCTTTACATTGCCTTGCCTTGCCTTGCTTTACTTTGCCTTGCTTTACGTTGCTTTACGTTGCCTTGCTTTACGTTGCTTTACGTTGCCTTGCTTTACGTTCCCTTGCCTTGCCTTGCTTTACATTGCCTTGCCTTGTCTTGCTTTACGTTGATTTACGTTGTCTTGCTTTTCGTTGATTTACGTTGCCTTGCTTTACGTTGCCTCGCTTTGCGTTGCTTTAAGTTGCTTTGCCTTGCCTTGCTTTACGTTGCCTTGCCTTGCTTTACTTTGCCTTGCCTTGCCTTTGTTTACGTTGCTTTACGTTGCCTTGCTTTACGTTGCCTTACCTTGCCTTGCTTTATGTTGCTTTACGTTTCTTTACGTTGCCTTGCCTTGCCTTGCTTTACGTTGCCTTGCTTTACGTTGCTTTACGTTGCCTTGCTTTACGTTGCTTTATGTTGCTTTACGTTGTCTTGCTTTACCTTGCTTTACGTTGCCTTGCTTTACCTTGCTTTACGTTACCTTGATTTACCTTGGTTTACCTTGCTTTACCTTGCTTTATGTTGCATTACGTTGCCTTGCTTTACTTTGCTTTACGTTGCCTTGCTTTACGTTGCTTTATGTTGCTTTACGTTGCCTTGCTTTACCTTGCTTTACGTTGCCTTGCATTACCTTGCATTACGTTGTTTTACGTTGCTTTACCTTGCTTTACGTTGCTTTACTTTGTGTTGCTTTACGTTGCTTTACGTTGCTTTACGTTGCCTTGCTTTACGTTACTTTACATTGCTTTACGTTGCCTTGCTTTACGTTGACTTGATTTACGTTGCCTTGCCTTGCCTTGCTTTACGTTGCCTTGCTTTACGTTCCTTTACGTTGCTTTACCTTGCTTTACCTTGCTTTACATTGCTTTACGTTGCCTTGCTTTACGTTGCTTTACGTTGCCTTGCTTTATGTTGATTTACGTTGCCTTGCTTTACGTTGCTTTTCGTTGCCTTTCTTTACGTTGCTTTGCTTTACGTTGCTTTATGTTGCTTTACCTTGCTTTACCTTGATTTACCTTGCTTTACGTTGCCTTGCTTTACCTTGATTTACGTTGCCTTGCTATACGTTTCTTTACGTTCCTTTAACTTGCTTTACCTTGCTTTACCTTGCTTCACGTTGCTTTACGTTGCCTTGCTTTACGTTGATTTCTGTGTCCTTGCTTTACGTTACATTACGTTGCTTTACCTTGCTTTAGCTTCCTTTACCTTGCTTTACGTTGCCTTGCTTTACGTTGCTTTACGTTGCTTTACGTTGCTTTACGTTGCTTTACCTTGCTTTACGTTGCCTTGCTTTACGTTGCTTTATGTTGCCTTGCTTTACCTTGCTTTACGTTGCTTTACCTTGCTTTAGCTTCCTTTACCTTGCTTTACGTTGCTTTACGTTGCCTTGCTTTACCTTGCTTTACGTTGCATTGCTTTACGTTGCTTTACCTTGCTTTACGTTGCTTTGCCTTGCTTTACCTTGTTTTATGTTTACTTGCTTTACCTTGCCTTATGTTGCTTTGCCTTGCTTTACCTTGTTTACGTTGCTTTAGGTTGCTTTACATTGCCTTGCTTTACGTTGCTTTACGTTGCCTTGCTTTACGTTGCTTTATGTTGCTTTACGTTGCCTTGCTTTACGTTTCTTTACGTTGCCTTGCTTTACGTTGCTTTACGTTGCTTTACGTTGCTTTAATTTGCCTTGCTTTACGTTGCTTTACCTTGCTTTACCTTCCTTTATGTTGCTTTACGTTGCTTTACGTTGTGTTGCTTTACGTTGCTTTATGTTGCTTTAGGTTGCCTTGCTTTACATTGCTTTATGTTGCCTTGCTTTACGTTACTTTACATTGCTTTACGTTGCCTTGCTTTACGTTGCTTTACGTTGCCTTGCTTTACGTTGCCGTGATTTACGTTGCCTTGCCTTGCCTTGCTTTACGTTGCCTTGCTTTACGTTGCCTTGCATTGTCTTGCTTTACGTTGCCTTGCATTGTCTTGCTTTACGTTGCCTTGCTTTACATTTCCATGCTTTACATTGCCTTGCCTTGCCTTGCTTTACTTTGCCTTGCTTTACGTTGCTTTACGTTGCCTTGCTTTACGTTGCTTTACGTTGCCTTGCTTTACGTTCCCTTGCCTTGCCTTGCTTTACTTTGCCTTGCTTTGTCTTGCTTTACGTTGATTTACGTTGCCTTGCTTTACGTTGCCTCGCTTTGCGTTGCTTTAAGTTGCTTTGCCTTGCCTTGCTTTACGTTGCCTTGCCTTGCTTTACTTTGCCTTGCCTTGCCTTGCTTTATGTTGCTTTACGTTGCTTTACGTTGCCTTGCCTTGCCTTGCTTTACGTTGCCTTGCTTTACGTTGCTTTACGTTGCCTTGCTTTACGTTGCTTTATGTTGCTTTACGTTGTCTTGCTTTACCTTGCTTTACGTTGCCTTGCTTTACCTTGCTTTACGTTACCTTGATTTACCTTGGTTTACCTTGCTTTACCTTGCTTTATGTTGCATTACGTTGCCTTGCTTTACTTTGCTTTACGTTGCCTTGCTTTACGTTGCTTTATGTTGCTTTACGTTGCCTTGCTTTACCTTGCTTTACGTTGCCTTGCATTACCTTGCATTACGATGTTTTATGTTGCTTTACCTTGCTTTACTTTGCTTTACGTTGTGTTGCTTTACGTTGCTATACGTTGCTTTACGTTGCCTTGCTTTACATTGCTTTACGTTGCCTTGCTTTATGTTACTTTACATTGCTTTACGTTGCCTTGCTTTATGTTGACTTGATTTACGTTGCCTTGCCTTGCCTTGCTTTACGTCGCCTTGCTTTACGTTCCTTTACGTTTCTTTACCTTGCTTTACCTTGCTTTACATTTCTTTACGTTGCCTTGCTTTACGTTGCTTTACGTTGCCTTGCTTTATGTTGATTTACGTTGCCTTGCTTTACGTTGCTTTTCGTTGCCTTTCTTTACGTTGCTTTGCTTTACGTTGCTTTATGTTGCTTTACCTTGCTTTACCTTGATTTACCTTGCTTTACGTTGCCTTGCTTTACCTTGATTTATGTTGCCTTGCTATACGTTGCTTTACGTTCCTTTAACTTGCTTTACCTTGCTTTACCTTGCTTCACGTTGCTTTACGTTGCCTTGCTTTACGTTGATTTATGTGTCCTTGCTTTACGTTACATTACGTTGCTTTACCTTGCTTTAGCTTCCTTTAACTTGCTTTACGTTGCCTTGCTTTACGTTGCTTTACGTTGCTTTACGTTGCTTTACGTTGCTTTACGTTGCTTTACCTTGCTTTACGTTGCCTTGCTTTACGTTGCTTTATGTTGCCTTGCTTTACCTTGCTTTACGTTGCTTTACCTTGCTTTAGCTTCCTTTACCTTGCTTTACGTTGCTTTACGTTGCCTTGCTTTACCTTGCTTTACGTTGCGTTGCTTTACGTTGCTTTACCTTGCTTTACGTTGCTTTGCCTTGCTTTACCTTGTTTTACGTTTACTTGCTTTACCTTGCCTTATGTTGCTTTGCCTTGCTTTACCTTGTTTACGTTGCTTTAGGTTGCTTTACGTTGCCTTGCTTTACGTTGCTTTACGTTGCCTTGCTTTACGTTGCTTTATGTTGCTTTACGTTGCCTTGCTTTACGTTGCTTTACGTTGCCTTGCTTTACGTTGCTTTACGTTGCTTTAATTTGCCTTGCTTTACGTTGCTTTACCTTGCTTTACCTTCCTTTACGTTGCTTTACGTTGCTTTACGTTGTGTTGCTTTACGTTGCTTTACGTTGCTTTAGGTTCCCTTGCTTTACATTGCTTTACGTTGCCTTGCTTTACGTTACTTTACATTGCTTTACGTTGCCTTGCTTTACGTTGCTTTACGTTGCCTTGCTTTACGTTGCCGTGATTTACGTTGCCTTGCCTTGCCTTGCTTTACGTTGCCTTGCTTTACGTTGCCTTGCATTGTCTTGCTTTACGTTGCCTTGCTTTACATTTCCTTGCTTTACATTGCCTTGCCTTGCCTTGCTTTACTTTGCCTTGCTTTACGTTGCTTTACGTTGCCTTGCTTTACGTTGCTTTACGTTGCCTTGCTTTACGTTCCCTTGCCTTGCCTTGCTTTACTTTGCCTTGCCTTGTCTTGCTTTACGTTGATTTACGTTGCCTTGCTTTACGTTGCCTCGCTTTGCTTTGCTTTAAGTTGCTTTGCCTTGCCTTGCTTTACGTTGCCTTGCCTTGCTTTACTTTGCCTTGCCTTGCCTTTGTTTACGTAGCTTTACATTGCCTTGCTTTACGTTGCCTTGCCTTGCCTTGCTTTACGTTGCTTTACGTTGCCTTGCCTTGCCTTGCTTTACGTTGCCTTGCTTTACGTTGCTTTACGTTGCCTTGCTTTACGTTGCTTTATGTTGCTTTACGTTGTCTTGCTTTACCTTGCTTTACGTTACCTTGATTTACCTTGGTTTACCTTGCTTTACCTTGCTTTATGTTGCATTACGTTGCCTTGCTTTACTTTGCTTTACGTTGCCTTGCTTTACGTTGCTTTATGTTGCTTTACGTTACCTTGCTTTACCTTGCTTTACGTTGCCTTGCATTACCTTGCATTACGTTGTTTTACGTTGCTTTACCTTGCTTTACGTTGCTTTACGTTGTCTTGCTTTACCTTGCTTTACGTTGCCTTGATTTACGTTGCTTTACCTTTCTTTACATTGTTTACCTTGCTTTACGTTGCTTTACGTTGCCTTGATTTACGTTGCTTTACCTTGTTTTATCTTGCTTTATCTTGCTTTACGTTGCTTTACGTTGCCTTGCTTTATGTTGCTTTACCTTGCTTTACCTTGCTTTACCTTCATTTAAGTTGCTTTATGTTGCCTTGCATTACGTTGCTTTACCTTGCTTTTCCTTGCTTTACGTTGCTTTACGTTGCCTTGCTTTACGTTGATTTACGTTGCCTTGCTTTACGTTGATTTAGGTTGCTTTACCTTGCTTTACGTTGCCTTGCTTTACCTTGTTTCTACGTTGCCTTGCTTTACGGTTCTTAACGTTGCCTTGCTTTACGTTCCTTTACGTTGCTTTGTATTGCTTTACCTTGCTTTATCTTGCTTTACGTTGCCTTGGTTTACGTTGATTTACGTTGCCTTGCTTTACGTTGCTTTACTTTGCCTAGCTTTACGTTGCTTTTCGGTTGCCTTGCTTTACGTTGCCTAGCTTTACGTTGCTTTACGTTGCTTTACCTTGCTTTACCATGCTTTACCTTTCTTTACGTTGCTTTACGTTGCCTTGCTTTACGTTGCTTTACGTTATTTACGTTGCCTTGCTTTACTTTGCTTTACCTTGCTTTACCTTCCTTTAACGTTGCTTTACGTTGCCTTGCTTTACGTTGATTTATGTGTCCTTGCTTTATGTTACATTACGTTGCTTTACCTTGCTTTAGCTTCCTTTACCTTGCTTTACGTTGCCTTGCTTTACGTTGCTTTACGTTGCTTTACGTTGCTTTACCTTGCTTTCCCTTGCTTTACGTTGCCTTGCTTTACGTTGCTTTATGTTGCCTTGCTTTACCTTGCTTTACGTTGCTTTACCTTGCTTTAGATTCCTTTACCTTGCTTTACGTTGCTTTACTTTGCCTTGCTTTACCTTGCTTTACGTTGCTTTACGTTGCATTGCTTTACGTTGCTTTACCTTGCTTATCTTGCTTTACCTTGCTTTACGTTGCTTTACGTTGCCTTGCTTTACGTTGCCTTGCTTTACGTTGCCTTGCTTTACGTTACTTTATATTGCTTTACGTTGCCTTGCTTTACGTTGCTTTTCGTTGCCTTGCTTTACGTTGCATTGCCTTTCCTTGCTTTACGTTGCTTTACGTTGCCTTGCTTTACGTTGCTTTACCTTGCTTTACGTTGCGTTGCTTTACGTTGCTTTACCTTGCTTTACGTTGCTTTGCCTTGCTTTACCTTGTTTTACGTTGACTTGCTTTACCTTGCCTTACGTTGCTTTGCCTTGCTTTACCTTGTTTACGTTGCTTTAGGTTGCTTTACGTTGCCTTGCTTTACGTTGCTTTATGTTGCTTTACGTTGCCTTGCTTTACGTTGCTTTACGTTGCCTTGCTTTAAGTTGCTTTACGTTGCTTTACGTTGCTTTACGTTGCTTTAATTTGCCTTGCTTTACGTTGCTTTACCTTGCTTTACCTTCCTTTACGTTGCTTTACGTTGCTTTACGTTGTGTTGCTTTACGTTGCTTTACGTTGCTTTAGGTTGCCTTGCTTTACATTGCTTTACGTTGCCTTGCTTTACGTTACTTTACATTGCTTTACGTTGCCTTGCTTTACATTTCCTTGCTTTACATTGCCTTGCCTTGCCTTGCTTTACTTTGCCTTGCTTTACGTTGCTTTACGTTGCCTTGCTTTACGTTGCTTTACGTTGCCTTGCTTTACGTTCCCTTGCCTTGCCTTGCTTTACGTTGCCTTGCCTTGCTTTACTTTGCCTTGCCTTGCCTTTGTTTACGTTGCTTTACGTTGCCTTGCTTTACGTTGCCTTGCCTTGCCTTGCTTTACGTTGCTTTATGTTGCTTTACGTTGTCTTGCTTTACCTTGCTTTACGTTGCCTTGCTTTACCTTGCTTTATGTTACCTTGATTTACCTTGGTTTACCTTGCTTTACCTTGCTTTATGTTGCATTACGTTGCCTTGCTTTACTTTGCTTTACGTTGCCTTGCTTTACGTTGCTTTATGTTGCTTTACGTTGCCTTGCTTTACCTTGCTTTACGTTGCCTTGCATTACCTTGCATTACGTTGTTTTACGTTGCTTTACCTTGCTTTACGTTGCTTTATGTTGTCTTGCTTTACCTTGCTTTACGTTGCCTTGATTTACGTTGCTTTACCTTGCTTTACCTTGTTTACCTTGCTTTACGTTGCTTTACGTTCCCTTGATTTACGTTGCTTTACCTTGCTTTATCTTGCTTTATCTTGCTTTACGTTGCTTTACTTTGCCTTGCTTTACGTTGCTTTACGTTGCTTTACCTTGCTTTACCTTCATTTACGTTGCTTTACGTTGCCTTGCTTTACGTTGATTTAGGTTGCTTTACCTTGCTTTAAGTTGCTTTACGTTGCCTTGCTTTACCTTGCTTCTACGTTGGCTTGCTTTACGGTGCTTAACGTTGCCTTGCTTTACGTTCCTTTACGTTGCTTTGTATTGCTTTACCTTGCTTTATCTTGCTTTACGTTGCCTTGGTTTACGTTGATTTACGTTGCCTTGCTTTACGTTGCTTTACGTTGCCTTGCTTTACGTTGCTTTTCGGTTGCCTTGCTTTACGTTGCCTAGCTTTACGTTGCTTTACGTTGCTTTAACTTGCTTTACCATGCTTTAACTTTCTTTACGTTGCTTTACGTTGCCTTGCTTTACGTTGCTTTACGTTGCTTTACGTTGCCTTACTTTACTTTGCTTTACCTTGCTTTACCTTCCTTTACGTTGCTTTACGTTGCTTTATGTTGCGTTGCTTTACGTTGCTTTACGTTGCCTTGCTTTACATTGCTTTACGTTGCCTTGCTTTACGTTACTTTACATTGCTTTACGTTGCCTTGCTTTACATTGCTTTACGTAGCCTTGCTTTACGTTGCCTTGCTTTACGTTGCCTTGCCTTGCTTTACGTTTCCTTGCTTTACGTTGCATTGCCTTGCCTTGCATTACGTTGCCTTGAATTACATTGCCTTGCTTTATATTGCCTTGCCTTGCCTTGCTTTACTTTGCCTTGCTTTATATTCCTTTACGTTGCCTTGCTTTACGTTGCCTTGTCTTGCCTTGCTTTACGTTGCATTGCCTTTCCTTGCTTTACGTTGCTTTACGTTGCCTTGCTTTACGTTGCCTTGATATGCCTTGTTTATGTTGCCTTGCTTTACGTTCCTTTACCTTGCCTTGCTTTACGTTGCTTTACGTTGCCTTGTTTTACGTTGCCTTGATTTACGTTGCCTTGATTTACGTTGCCTTGCTTTAGGTTGCCTTCCTTTATGTTGCTTTAGGTTGCCTTGCTTTATTTTGCTTTACGTTGCCTTGCTTTACGTTACTTTACATTGCTTTACGTTGCCTTGCTTTACGTTACTTTACATTGCTTTACGTTGCCTTGCTTTACATTACTTTACGTAGCCTTGTTTACGTTGCCTTGCTTTACGTTGCCTTGCCTTGCTTTACGTTGCCTTGCTTTACGTTGCATTGCCTTGCCTTGCTTTACGTAGCTTTACTTTGCTTTACGTTGCTTTACCTTGCCTTGCCTTGCTTTACGTTGCTTTACGTTGCTTTACCTTGCCTTGCCTTGCTTTACGTTGCTTTACGTTGCTTTGCCTTGCCTTGCCTTGCTTTACGTTGCTTTATGTTTCTTTACCTTGCCTTGCCTTGCTTTTCGTTGCTTTGCGTTGCTTTACGTTGCTTTACCTTGCCTTGCCTTGTATTACGTTGCTTTACGTTGCTTTACCTTGCCTTGCCTTGCTTTACGTTGCATTACGTTGCTATACGTTGCTTTACCTTGCCTTGCCTTGCCTTACGTTGCTTTCTGTTGCTTTACCTTGCCTTCCCTTGCTTTACGTTGCTTTACGTTGCTTTACGTTGCTTTACATTGCCTTGCCTTGCTTTACGTTGCTTTACGTTGCTTTGCCTTGCCTTGCTTTACGTTGCTTTACGTTGCCTTGCTTTACGTTTCTTTACGTTGCTTTGCCTTGCTTTACGTTGCTTTACGTTGCTTTAAGTTACTTTACGTTGCTTTGCCTTGCCTTGCTTTTCGTTGCTTTACGTTGCTTTACGTTGCTTTACCTTGCTTTGCCTTGCTTTGCCTTGCCTTGCCTTGCTTTACGTTTCTTTACGTTGCTTTGCCTTGCCTTGCTTTACGTTGCTTTACTTTGCTTTAAGTTGCCTTGCTTTACGTTGCTTTACGTTGCTTTAAGTTGCTTTGCCTTGCCTTGCTTTACGTTGCTTTACCTTGCTTTAGGTTGCTTTGCGTTGCTTTGCCTTGCTTTGCCTTGCTTTACGTTGCTTTACATTGCTTTACGTTGCCTTGCTTTACATTGCTTTACGTTGCTTTACGTTGCTTTACGTTGCTTTTCCTTGCCTTGCCTTGCTTTACGTTGCTTTACGTTGCTTTACTTTGCTTTGCATAGCCTTGCCTTTCTTTACGTTGGTTTACGTTGCTTTACGTTGCATTGCTTTACGTTGCTTTACGTTGCCTTGCTTTACGTTGCTTTACGTTGCCTTGCTTTACTTTGCTTTATGTTGCTTTACGTTGCTTTACGTTGCTTTGCCTTGCCTTGCCTTACCTTGCTTTACGTTGCTTTACGTTTCTTTAAGTTGCTTTACCTTGCCTTGCCTTGCTTTACGTTGCTTTACGTTGCTTTACGTTGCTTTACCTTGCCTTGCCTTGCTTTATGTTGCTTTACGTTGCCTTGCCTAGCTTTACGTTCCTTTACGTTGCTTTACCTTGTCTTGCCTTTCTTTACGTTGCTTTACGTTGCTTTATGTTGCTTTACCTTGCCTTGCCTTGCTTTACGTTGCTTTACGTTGCTTTACCTTGCCTTGCCTTGCTTTACGTTGCTTTACGTTGCTTTGCCTTGCCTTGCCTTGCTTTACGTTCCTTTACGTTGCTTTACCTTGCCTTGCCTTGCTTTACGTTGCTTTACGTTGCTTTACGTTGCTCTGCCTTGCATTACGTTGCTTTACGTTGCCTTGCTTTGCATTACGTTCTTTACGTTGCCTTGCTTTACGTTGCCTTGCCTTGCTTTACGTTGCTTTACGTTGCCTTGCCTTGCTTTACGTTTCTTTACGTTGATTTACGTTGCCTTGCTTTACGTTGCCTTGCCTTGCCCTGCTTTACGTAGCTTTACGTTGCCTTGCTTTACGTTGCCTTGCCTTGCTTTAACTTGCTTTACGTTGCCTTGCTTTATGTTG
The DNA here is from genome assembly GCF_032191515.1 of Phaenicophaeus curvirostris. Lineage (NCBI taxonomy): Eukaryota > Metazoa > Chordata > Aves > Cuculiformes > Cuculidae > Phaenicophaeus > Phaenicophaeus curvirostris. The sequence goes on from NW_027206708.1 coordinate 163,479, forward strand.
CCTTGCCTTGCATTACGTTGCTTTACGTTGCCTTGCTTTACGTTGCCTTGCCTTGCTTTACGTTGCTTTACGTTGCCTTGCTTTACGTTGCCTTGCTTTACGTTGCTTGACGTTGCCTTGGTTTACGTTGCTGTACATTGCCTTGCTTTACGTTGCTTTACGTTGCCTTGCTTGACGATGCTTTACCTTGCTTTACGTTGTCTTGCTTTACATTGCTTTACGTTGCCTTGGTTTACGTTGCTTTACGTTGCCTTGCTTTACGTTGTTTTACGTTGCCTTGCTTGACGTTGCTTTACGTTGCTTTACGTCGCCTTGCTTTACGTTGCTTTACGTTGCATTACTTTACGTTGCCTTGCTTTACGTTGCTTTACGTTGCTTTGCTTTACGTTGCCTTTCTTTACGTTGCTTTATGTTGCCTTGCTTTACGTTGCTTTATGTTGCTTTACGTTGCGTTTCTTTACGTTGCCTTGCTTTACGTTGCTTTACGTTGCCTTACTTTACGTTGCCTTGCTTTACGTTGCTTTACGTTGCCTTGCTTTACGTTGCCTTGCTTTACGTTGCTTTATGTTGCCTTGCTTTACGTTGCTTTATGTTGCTTTACGTTGCCTTGCTTTAGGTTGCCTTGCTTTACGTTGCCTTGCTTTACGTTGCTTTACGTTGCCTTGCCTTGTCTTACGTTGCTTTACGTTGCTTTACGTTTCCTTGCCTTGCTTTACGTTGCTTTACGTTGCCTTGCCTTGCTTTACGTTGCTTTACGTTGCTTTGCCTTGCCTTACGTTGCTTTACGTTGCCTTGCCTTGCTTTACGTTGCTTTACGTTGTTTTACATTGCTTTACGTTGCCTTGCCTTGCTTTACGTTGCTTTACGTTGCTTTACCTTGCTTTACGCTGCTTTACCTTGCCTTGCCTTGCTTTAAGTTGCTTTACGTTGCTTTACATTACTTTACGTTGCTTTGCCTTGCCTTGATTTACGTTGCTTTACGTTGCTTTACGTTGCTTTGCCTTGCTTTGTTTAGGTTGCTTTACGTTGATTTACGTTGCTTTACGTTGCTTTGCCTTGCTCTGCCTTGCTTTACGTTGCCTTGCTTTACGTTGCTTTACGTTGCTTTGCCTTGCCTTGCTTTACGTTGCTTTACTTTGCTTTACGTTACCTTGCTTTCCGTTGCTTTACGTTGCTTTGCCTTGCCTTGCTTTCCGTTGCTTTACGTTGCCTTGCTTTACGTTGCCTTGCCTTGCTTTAAGTAGCTTTACGTTGCCTTGCTTTACGTTGCCTTGCCTTGCTTTACGTTGCTTTACGTTGCCTTGCTTTACGTTTCCTTGCCGTGCTTTACGTTGCTTTACGTTGCCTTGCTTTACGTTGTTTTACGTTGCCTTGCTTTACGTTTCCTTGCTTTACGTTGCTTGACGTTGCCTTGGTTTACGTTGCTTTACGTTGCCTTGCTTTCCGTTGCTTTACGTTGCCTTGCTTGACGTTGCTTTGCCTTGCTTTACGTTGCTTTACGTTGCTTTACGTTACTTTACGTTGCTTTTCCTTGCCTTGATTTAAGTTGCTTTACGTTGCTTTACGTTGTTTACCTTGCCTTGCCTTGCTTTACGTTGCTTTACGTTGCTTTACCTTGCCTTGCCTTGCTTTACGTTGCTTTACGTTGCTTTACTTTACGTTACTTTACCTTGCCTTGCCTTGCTTTATGTTTCTTTACGTTGCTTTACGTTGCTTTACCTTGCCCTGCCTTGCTTTACGTTGCTTTACGTTGCTTTACGTTGCTTTGCCTTGCCTTCCTTTATGTAGCTTTACGTTGCTTTACATTGCTTTACGTTGCTTTTCCTTGCTATGCCTCGCTTTACGTTGCCTTGCTTTACGTTACTTTACGTTGCTTTATGCTGCTTTACCTTTCCTTGCCTTGCTTTACGTTGCTTTACGTTGATTTACGTTGCTTTACCTTGCCTTGCCTTGCTTTACGTTGCTTTACGTTGCTTTACGTTGCTTTATCTTGCCTTGCCTTGCTCTACGTTGCTTTATATTGCTTTACGTTGCTTTACCTTGCCTTGCATTGTTTTACGTTGCTTTAATTTGCTTTACGTTGCTTTACCTTGCCTTGCCTTGCTTATGTTGTTTTACTTTGCTTTACGTTGCTTTACCTTGCCTTGCCTTGCTTTACGTTGCTTTACGTTGCTTTGCCTTGCTTTACGTTGCTTTACGTTGCTTTAAGTTACTTTACGTTGCTTTGCCTTGCCTTGATTTACGTTGCTTTACGTTGATTTACGTTGCTTTGCCTTTCCTTGCTTTACGTTGCTTTTTGTTGCTTTGCCTTGCTTTGCCTAGCTTTGCCTTGCCTTGCCTTGCTTTACGTTTCTTTATGTTGCTTTGCCTTGCGTTGCTTTACGTTGCTTTCCTTTGCTTTACGTTGCCTTGCTTTACGATGCTTTACGTTGCTTTACGTTGCTTTACGTTGCTTTGCCTTCCCTTGCTTTATGTTGCTTTACCTTGCTTTAGGTTGCTTTACGTTGCTTTACGTTGCTTTGCCTTGCTTTACGTTGCTTTACGTTGATTTAAGTTGCTTTACGTTGCCTTGCCTTGCCTTGCCTTGCTTTACGTTGCTTTACGTTGCTTTACGTCGCCTTGCTTTGCGTTGCTTTATGTTGCTTTACGTTGCTTTACGTTGCTTTGCCTTGCCTTGCCTTACCTTGCTTTACGTTGCTTTACGTTTCTTTAAGTTGCTTTACCTTGCCTTGCCTTGCTTTACGTTGCTTTACGTTGCTTTACGTTGCTTTACCTTGCCTTGCCTTGCTTTACGTTGCTTTAAGTTGCCTTGTCTTGCTTTACGTTCCTTTACGTTGCTTTACCTTGTCTTGCCTTTCTTTAGGTTGCTTTGCGTTGCTTTACGTTGCTTTACCTTGCCTTGCCTTGCTTTACGTTGCTTTACGTTGCTTTACCTTGCCTTGCTTTACGTTGCTTTACGTTGCTTTACTTTGCTTTACCTTGCCTTGCCTTGCTTTACGTTGCTTTAAGTTGACTTGCCTTGCTTTACGTTGCTTTACGTTACTTTACGTTGCTTTACCTTGCCTTGCCTTGCTTTATGTTGCTTTACGTTGCTTTATGTTGCTTTACCTTGCCTTGCCTTGCTTTATGTTGCTTTACGTTGCTTTGCCTTGCCTTGCCTTGCTTTAGGTTGCTTTACGTTGCTTTACCTTGCCTTGCCTTGCTTTACGTTGCTTTACGTTGCTTTGCCATGCCTTGCCTTGCTTTACGTTCCTTTACGTTGCTTTACCTTGCCTTGCCTTGCTTTACGTTGCTTTACGTTGCTTTACGTTGCTGTGCCTTGCATTACGTTGCTTTATGTTGCTTTGCCTTTCATTACGTTCTTTACGTTGCCTTGCTTTACCTTGCCTTGCCTTGCTTTACGTTGCTTTACGTTGCCTTGCCTTGCTTTACGTTGCTTTACGTTGATTTACGTTGCCTTGCTTTATGTTGCCTTGCCATGCCTTGCTTTACGTTGCTTTACGTTGCCTTGCTTTACGTTGCCTTGCCCTTCTTTACGTAGCTTTACGTTGCCTTGCTTTACGTTGCCTTGCCTTGCTTTACGTTGCTTTACGTTGCCTTGCTTTACGTTGCCTTGCTTTACGTTGCTTGACGTTGCCTTGGTTTACGTTGCTGTACATTGCCTTGCTTTACGTTGCTTTACGTTGCCTTGCTTGACGATGCTTTACCTTGCTTTACGTTGTCTTGCTTTACGTTGCTTTACGTTGCCTTGGTTTACGTTGCTTTACGTTTCCTTGCTTTACTTTGTTTTACGTTGCCTTGCTTGACGTTGCTTTACGTTGCTTTACGTCGCCTTGCTTTACGTTGCTTTACGTTGCCTTACTTTACGTTGCCTTGCTTTACGTTGCTTTACGTTGCCTTGCTTTACGTTGCCTTTCTTTACGTTGCTTTATGTTGCCTTGCTTTACGTTGCTTTATGTTGCTTTACGTTGCGTTGCTTTACGTTGCCTTGCTTTACGTTGCTTTACGTTGCCTTACTTTACGTTGCCTTGCTTTACGTTGCTTTACGTTGCCGTGCTTTACGTTTCCTTTCTTTACGTTGCTTTATGTTGACTTGCTTTACGTTGCTTTATGTTGCTTTACGTTGCCTTGCTTTAGGTTGCCTTGCTTTACGTTGCCTTGCTTTACGTTGCTTTACATTGCCTTGCCTTGTCTTACGTTGCTTTACGTTGCTTTACGTTTCCTAGCCTTGCTTTACGTTGCTTTACGTTGCCTTGCCTTGCTTTACGTTGCTTTACGTTGCTTTGCCTTGCCTTACGTTGCTTTACGTTGCCTTGCCTTGCTTTACGTTGCTTTACGTTGTTTTTCGTTGCTTTACGTTGCCTTGCCTTGCTTTACGTTGCTTTACGTGGCTTTACGTTGCCTTCCCTTGCTTTACGTTGCTTTAAGTTGCTTTACCTTGCTTTACGCTGCTTTACCTTGCCTTGCCTTGCTTTAAGTTGCTTTACGTTGCTTTACGTTACTTTACGTTGCTTTGCCTTGCCTTGATTTACGTTGCTTTACGTTGCTTTACGTTGCTTTGCCTTGCCTTGTTTAGGTTGCTTTATGTTGATTTACGTTGCTTTACGTTGCTTTGCCTTGCCTTGCTTTACGTTGCTTTACTTTGCTTTACGTTACCTTGCTTTACGTTGCTTTACGTTGCTTTACGTTGCCTTGCTTTCCGTTGCTTTACGTTGCCTTGCTTTACGTTGCCTTGCCTTGCTTTAAGTAGCTTTACGTTGCCTTGCTTTACGTTGCCTTGCCTTGCTTTACGTTGCTTTCCGTTGCCTTGCTTTACGTTGCCTTGCCGTGCTTTACGTTGCTTTACGTTGCCTTGCTTTACGTTGCTTTACGTTGCCTTGCTTTACGTTGCCTTGCTTTACGTTGCTTGACGTTGCCTTGGTTTACGTTGCTTTACGTTGCCTTGCTTTCCGTTGCTTTACGTTGCCTTGCTTGACGTTGCTTTGCCTTGCTTTACGTTGCTTTACGTTGCTTTACGTTACTTTACGTTGCTTTGCCTTGCCTTGATTTAAGTTGCTTTACGTTGCTTTACGTTGTTTACCTTGCCTTGCCTTGCTTTACGTTGCTTTACGTTGCTTTACCTTGCCTTGCCTTGCTTTACGTTGCTTTACTTTGCTTTACTTTACGTTACTTTACCTTGCCTTGCCTTGCTTTACGTTTCTTTACGTTGCTTTACGTTGCTTTACCTTGCCCTGCCTTGCTTTACGTTGCTTTACGTTGCTTTACGTTGCTTTGCCTTGCCTTCCTTTATGTAGCTTTACGTTGCTTTACATTGCTTTACGTTGCTTTTCCTTGCTATGCCTCGCTTTACGTTGCCTTGCTTTACGTTACTTTACGTTGCTTTACGCTGCTTTACCTTTCCTTGCCTTGCTTTACGTTGCTTTACGTTGATTTACGTTGCTTTACCTTGCCTCGCCTTGCTTTACGTTGCTTTACGTTGCTTTACGTTGCTTTACCTTGCCTTGCCTTGCTCTACGTTGCTTTATATTGCTTTACGTTGCTTTACCTTGCCTTGCATTGTTTTACGTTGCTTTAATTTGCTTTACGTTGCTTTACCTTGCCTTGCCTTTCTTTACGTTGCTTTACGTTGCTTTACGTTTCTTTACCTTGCCTTGCCTTGCTTATGTTGTTTTACTTTGCTTTACGTTGCTTTACCTTGCCTTGCCTTGCTTTACGTTGCTTTACGTTGCTTTGCCTTGCTTTACGTTGCTTTACGTTGCTTTAAGTTACTTTACGTTGCTTTGCCTTGCCTTGATTTACGTTGCTTTACGTTGATTTACGTTGCTTTGCCATTCCTTTCTTTACGTTGCTTTACGTTGCTTTGCCTTGCTTTGCCTTGCTTTGCCTTGCCTTGCCTTGCTTTACGTTTCTTTACGTTGCTTTGCCTTGCGTTGCTTTACGTTGCTTTCCTTTGCTTTACGTTGCCTTGCTTTACGATGCTTTACGTTGCTTTACGTTGCTTTACGTTGCTTTGCCTTCCCTTGCTTTATGTTGCTTTACCTTGCTTTAGGTTGCTTTACGTTGCTTTACGTTGCTTTGCCTTGCTTTACTTTGCTTTACGTTGATTTACGTTGCTTTACGTTGCCTTGCCTTGCCTTGCCTTGCTTTACGTTGCTTTACGTTGCTTTACGTTGCATTGCTTTACGTTGCTTTACGTTGCCTTGCTTTACGTTGCTTTACGTTGCTTTACGTTGACTTGCTTTACGTTGCTTTACTTTTCTTTACGTTGCTTTGCTTTACGTTGATTTACGTTGCTTTACGTTGCCTTGCTTTACGTTGCTTTACGTTACTTTACGTTGCTTTATGTTGCTTTACGTTGCTTTGCCTTGCCTTGCCTAACCTTGCATTAGGTTGCTTTACGTTGCTTTACGTTGCTTTACCTTGCCTTGCCTTGCTTTACGTTGCTTTACGTTGCTTTTCGTTGCTTTACCTTGCCTTGCCTTGCTTTACGTTGCTTTATGTTGCTTTACGTTGCGTTACCTTGCCTTGCCTTGCTTTACGAAGCTTTACGTTGCTTTACGTTGCTTTAACTTTCCTTGCCTTGCTTCACGTTGCTTTACGTTACTTTACGTTGCTTTACCTTGCCTTGCCTTGCTTTACGTTGCTTTACGTTGCTTTACCTTGCCTTGCCTTGATCTACGTTGCTTTATATTGCTTTACGTTGCTTTACCTTGCCTTGCATTGTTTTACGTTGCTTTAATTTGCTTTACGTTGCTTTACCTTGCCTTGCCTTTCTTTACGTTGCTTTACGTTGCTTTACGTTTCTTTACTTGCCTTGCCTTGCTTAAGTTGTTTTACTTTGCTTTACGTTGCTTTACCTTGCCTTGCCTTGCTTTACGTTGCTTTACGTTGCTTTGCCTTGCTTTACGTTGCTTTACGTTGCTTTAAGTTACTTTACGTTGCTTTGACTTGCATTGATTTACGTTGCTTTACGTTGATTTACGTTGCTTTGCCTTGCCTTGCTTTACGTTGCTTTACGTTGCTTTGCCTTGCTTTGCCTTGCTTTACCTTGCCTTGCCTTGCTTTACTTTTCTTTACGTTGCTTTGCCTTGCGTTGCTTTACGTTGCTTTCCTTTGCTTTACGTTGCCTTGCTTTACGATGCTTTACGTTGCTTTACGTTGCTTTACGTTGCTTTGCCTTCCCTTACTTTATGTTGCTTTACCTTGCTTTAGGTTGCTTTACGTTGCTTTATGTTGCTTTGCCTTGCTTTTCGTTGCTTTACGTTGATTTACGTTGCTTTACCTTGCCTTGCCTTGCCTTGCCTTGCTTTACGTTGCTTTACGTTGCTTTTCGTTGCATTCCTTTACGTTGCTTTACGTTGCCTTGCTTTATGTTGATTTACGTTGCTTTACGTTGCCTTGCTTTACGTTGTTTTACGTTACTTTACGTTGCTTTACGTTGCCTTACTTTACGTTGCTTTATGTTGCATTACGTTGCTTTACGTTGCTTTGCCTTGCCTTGCCTAACCTTGCTTTACGTTGCTTTACGTTGCTTTACGTTGCTTTACCTTGCCTTGCCTTGCTTTACGAAGCTTTACGTTGCTTTACGTTGCTTTAACTTGCCTTGCCTTGCTTCACGTTGCTTTACGTTACTTTACGTTGCTTTACCTTGCCTTGCCTTGCTTTACGTTGCTTTACGTTGCTTTACCTTGCCTTGCCTTGCTTTACGTTGCTTTACGTTGCTTTATCTTGCTTCCCTTGCTTTACGTTGCTTTACGTTGCCTTGCCTTGCTTTACGTTGCTTTACGTTACTTTACGTTGCTTTACCTTGCCTTGCCTTGCTTGACGTTGCTTTACGTTGCTTTACGTTGCTTTACGTTACCTTGGTATACGTTGCTTTACGTTGCCTTGCTTTACGTTGTTTTCCGTTGCCTTGCTTGACGTTGCTTTACGTTGCTTTACGTTGCCTTGCTTTACGTTGCTTTACATTGCCTTGCTTTACGGTGCATTGCTTTACGTTGCTTTACGTTGCCTTGCTTTACGTTCCCTTGCTTTACGTTGCTTTACGTTGCGTTGCTTTACGTTGCTTTATGTTGCTTTACGTTGACTTGCTTTACGTTGCCTTGCTTTACGTTGCTTTACGTTGCTTTACGTTGCGTTGCTTTACGTTGCCTTGCTTTACGTTGCCTTGCTTTACGTTGCTTTACGTTGCCTTGCCTTGCTTTACGTTGCTTTAAGTTGCTTTACCTTGCTTTACGCTGCTTTACCTTGCCTTGCCTTGCTTTACGTGTCTTTAAGCTGCTTTACGTTGCTTTACCTTGCCTTGTCTTGCTTTACGTTGCTTTACGTTGCTTTATGTTGCTTTGCCTTGGCTTGCTTTATGTTGCTTTACGTTGCTTAACGTTGCTTTGACTTGCCTTACTTTACGTTGCTTTACGTTGCTTTACGTTGCTTTGCCTTGCTTTGCCTTGCTTTGCCTTGCCTTGCTTTACGTTGCTTTACGTTGCTTTATGCTGCTTTACCTTGCCTTGCCTTGCTTTACGTTGCTTTACGTTGCTTTCCTTGCCTTTCCTTGCTTTACGTTGCTTTACGTTGCTTTACGTTGCTTTACCTTCCCTTGCCTTGCTCTACGTTGCTTTACATTGCTTTACGTTGCTTTACCTTGCCTTGCCTGCTTTACGTTGGTTTACTTTGCTTTACGTTGCTTTACCTTGCCTTGCCTTGCTTTACGTTGCTTTGCCTTGCTTTACATTGCTTTACGTTGCTTTACGTTACTTTACGTTGCTTTGCCTTGCCTTGGTTTACGTTGCTTTACGTTGCTTTACGTTGCTTTGCCTTGCCTTGCTTTACGTTACTTTACATTGCTTTACGTTGCCTTGTTTTACATTACTTTACGTAGCCTTGCTTTACGTTGCCTTGCTTTACGTTGCCTTGCCTTGCTTTACGTTGCCTTGCTTTACGTTGCATTGCCTTGCCTTGCCTTGCTTTACATTGCTTTACGTTGCTTTACCTTGCCTTGCCTTGCTTTACGTTGCTTTACGTTGCCTTCCCTTGCTTTACGTTGCTTTACGTTGCTTTACCTTGCCTTGCCTTGCTTTTCGTTGCTTTGCGTTGCTTTACGTTGCTTTACCTTGCCTTGACTTGCTTTATGTTGCTTTACGTTGCTTTACGTTGCTTTACGTTGCTTTACCTTGCCTTGCCTTGCTTTACGTTGCATTACGTTGCCATACGTTGTTTACCTTGCCTTGCCTTGCCTTACGTTGCTTTCTGTTCCTTTACCTTGCCTTCCCTTGCTTTACGTTGCTTTACGTTGCTTTACTTTGCTTTGCCTTGTCTTGCCTTGCTTTACGTTGCTTTACATTTCTTTACCTTGCCTTGCCTTGCTTTACGTTGCTTTACGTTGCCTTGCTTTACGTTTCTTTACGTTGCTTTGCCTTGCTTTACGTTGCTTTACGTTGCTTTAAGTTACTTTACGTTGCTTTGCCTTGCCTTGATTTACGTTGCTTTACGTTGCTTTACGTTGCTTTGCCTTGCCTTGCTTTACGTTGCTTTACTTTTCTTTACGTTGCCTTGCTTTACGTTGCTTTACGTTGCTTTAAGTTGCTTTGCCTTGCCTTGCTTTACGTTGCTTTACCTTGCTTTAGGTTGCTTTGCGTTGCTTTGCCTTGATTTGCCTTGCTTTACGTTGCTTTACGTTGATTTACGTTGCTTTACGTTGCCTTTCTTTACATTGCTTTACGTTGCTTTTCCTTGCCTTGCCTTGCTTTACGTTGCTTTACGTTGCTTTACGTTGCTTTGCCTTGCCTTGCCTTTCTTTACGTTGGTTTACGTTGCTTTACGTTGCATTGCTTTACGTTGCTTTAAGTTGCCTTGCTTTACGTTGCTTTACGTTGCTTTGCTTTACGTTGATTTACATTGCTTTATGTTGCCTTGCTTTACGTTGATTTAGGTTACTTTACGTTGCTTTACGTTGCCTTGCTTTACGTTGCTTTTTGTTGCTTTACGTTGCTTTACGTTGCTTTGCCTTGCCTTTCCTTACCTTGCTTTACATTGCTTTACGTTTCTTTAAGTTGCTTTACCTTGCCTTGCCTTGCTTTACATTGCTTTACTTTGCTTTACGTTGCTTTACCTTGCCTTGCCTTGCTTTACGTTGCTTTACGTTGCTTTACGTTGCGTTACCTTGCCTTGCCTTCCTTTACGTAGCTTTACGTTGCTTTACGTTGCTTTACCTTGCCTTGCCTTGCTTTACGTTGCTTTACGTTGCCTTGCCTTGCTTTACGTTCCTTTATGTTGCTTTACCTTGTCTTGCCTTTCTTTACGTTGCTTTGCGTTGCTTTTCGTTGCTTTACCTTGCCTTGCCTTGCTTTACGTTGCTTTACGTTGCTTTACCTTGCCTTGCTTTACGTTGCTTTACGTTGCTTTACTTTGCTTTAACTTGCCTTGCCTTGCTTTACGTTGCTTTACGTTGCTTTATGTTGCTTTATGTGGCTTTACCTTGCCTTGCCTTGCTTTACGTTGCTTTACGTTGCTTTACCTTGCCTTGCCTTGCTTTACGTTGCTTTACGTTGCTTTGCCTTGCCTTGCCTTGCTTTACGTTGCTTTACGTTGCTTTACCTTGCCTTGCCTTGCTTTAGGTTGCTTTAACTTGCTTTACGTTGCCTTGCTTTATGTTGCCTTGCCTTGCTTAACGTTGCTTTACGTTGCCTTGCTTTACGTTGCCTTGCCTTGCTTTACGTTGCTTGACGTTGCCTTGGTTTACGTTGCCTTGCCTTGCTTTACGTTGCTTTACGTTGCCTTGCTTGACGATGCTTTACTTTGCTTTACGTTGCCTTGCTTTACGTTGCTTTACGTTGCCTTGGTTTACGTTGCTTTACGTTGCCTTGCTTTACGTTGTTTTACGTTGCCTTGCTTGACGTTGCTTTACGTTGCTTTAAGTCGCCTTGCTTTACGTTGCTTTACGTTGCCTTGCTTTACGTTGCCTTTCTTTACGTTGCTTTATGTTGTCTTGCTTTACGTTGCTTTATGTTGCTTTACGTTGCGTTGCTTTACGTTGCCTTACTTTACGTTGCTTTACGTTGCCTTGCCTTGTCTTACGTTGCTTTACGTTGCTTTACGTTTCCTTGCCTTGCTTTACGTTGCTTTACCTTGCCTTGCCTTGCTTTACGTTGCTTTACGTTGCTTTACGTTGCTTTGCCTTGCCTTGATTTTTGTTGCTTTACGTTGCTTTACGTTGCTTTGCCTTACCTTGTTTAGGTTGCTTTACGTTGCTTTACGTTGCTTTACATTGCTTTGCCTTGCTTTGCCTTGCTTTACGTTGCCTTGCTTTACGTTGCTTTACGTTGCTTTGCCTTGCCTTGCTTTACGTTGCTTTACCTTGCTTTACGTTACCTTGCTTTACGTTGCTTTACGTTGCTTTACGTTGCCTTGCTTTCCGTTGCTTTACGTTGCCTTGCTTTACGTTGCCTTGCCTTGCTTTAAGTAGCTTTACGTTGCCTTGCTTTACGTTGCCTTGCCTTGCTTTACGTTGCTTTACGTTGCCTTGCTTTACGTTGCCTTGCCTTTCTTTACGTTGCTTTACGTTGCTTTACGTTGCCTTGCTTTACGTTGCTTTACGTTGCTTTGCTTTTCGTTGCCTTGCTTTACGTTGCTTGACGTTGCCTTGGTTTACGTTGCTTTACGTTGCCTTGCTTTCCGTTGCTTTACGTTGCCTTGCTTGACGTTGCTTTGCCTTGCTTTACGTTGCTTTACGTTGCTTTATGTTACTTTACGTTGCTTTATGCTGCTTTACGTTGCTTTACGTTGCTTTACCATGCCTTGCCTTGCTTTACGTTGCATTACGTTGCCATACGTTGTTTACCTTGCCTTGCCTTGCCTTACGTCGCTTTCTGTTGCTTTACCTTGCCTTCCCTTGCTTTAAGTTGCTTTACGTTGCTTTACTTTGCTTTGCCTTGACTTGCCTTGCTTTACGTTTCTTTACGTTTCTTTACCTTGCCTTGCCTTGCTTTACGTTGCTTTACGTTGCTTTACGTTGCTTTGCCTTGCCTTGCTTTACGTTGCTTTACTTTGCTTTACGTTGCCTTGCTTTACGTTGCTTTACGTTGCTTTAAGTTGCTTTGCCTTGCCTTGCTTTACGTTGCTTTACCTTGCTTTAGGTTGCTTTGCGTTGCTTTGCCTTGATTTGCCTTGATTTACGTTGCTTTACGTTGATTTACGTTGCTTTACGTTGCCTTGCTTTACATTGCTTTACGTTGCTTTACGTTGCTTTTCCTTGCCTTGCCTTGCTTTACGTTGCTTTACGTTGCTTTACGTTGCTTTGCCTTGCCTTGCCTTTCTTTACGTTGGTTTACGTTGCTTTACGTTGCTTTACGTTGCATTGCTTTACGTTGCTTTACGTTGCCTTGCTTTACGTTGCTTTACGTTGCTTTGCTTTACGTTGATTTACATTGCTTTATGTTGCCTTGCTTTACGTTGATTTAGGTTACTTTACGTTGCTTTACGTTGCCTTGCTTTACGTTGCATTATGTTGCTTTACGTTGCTTTACGTTGCTTTGCCTTGCCTTTCCTTACCTTGCTTTACATTGCTTTACGTTTCTTTAAGTTGCTTTACCTTTCCTTGCCTTGCTTTACGTTGCTTTACGTTGCTTTACGTTGCTTTACGTTGCCTTGCATTGCTTTACGTTGCTTTACGTTGCTTTACGTTGCGTTACCTTGCCTTGCCTTCCTTTACGTAGCTTTACGTTGCTTTACGTTGCTTTACCTTGCCTTGCCTTGCTTTACGTTGCTTTACGTTGCCTTTCCTTGCTTTACGTTCCTTTACGTTGCTTTACCTTGTCTTGCCATTCTTTACGTTGCTTTGCGTTGCTTTACGTTGCTTTACCTTGCCTTGCCTTGCTTTACGTTGCTTTACGTTGCTTTACCTTGCCTTGCTTTACGTTGCTTTACGTTGCTTTACTTTGCTTTACCTTGCCTTGCCTTGCTTTACGTTGCTTTACGTTGCTTTGCCTTGCCTTGCCTTTCTTTACGTTGGTTTACGTTGCTTTACGTTGCTTTACGTTGCATTGCTTTACGTTGCTTTACGTTGCCTTGCTTTACGTTGCTTTACGTTGCTTTGCTTTACGTTGATTTACATTGCTTTATGTTGCCTTGCTTTTCGTTGATTTAGGTTACTTTACGTTGCCTTGCTTTACGTTGCTTTATGTTGCTTTACGTTGCTTTACGTTGCTTTGCCTTGCCTTTCCTTACCTTGCTTTACATTGCTTTACGTTTCTTTAAGTTTCTTTACCTTTCCTTGCCTTGCTTTACGTTGCTTTACGTTGCTTTACCTTGCCTTGCATTGCTTTACGTTGCTTTACGTTGCTTTACGTTGCGTTACCTTGCCTTGCCTTCCTTTACGTAGCTATACGTTGCTTTACGTTGCTTTACCTTGCCTTGCCTTGCTTTACGTTGCTTTACGTTGCCTTGCCTTGCTTTACGTTCCTTTACGTTGCTTTACCTTGTCTTGCCTTTCTTTACGTTGCTTTGCGTTGCTTTACGTTGCTTTACCTTGCCTTGCCTTGCTTTACGTTGCTTTACGTTGCTTTACCTTGCCTTGCTTTACGTTGCTTTACGTTGCTTTACTTTGCTTTACCTTGCCTTGCCTTGCTTTACGTTGCTTTACGTTGCCTTGCCTTGCTTTACGTTGCTTTACGTTACTTTACGTTGCTTTACCTTGCCTTGCCTTGCTTTAAGTTGCTTTACGTTGCTTTATGTTGCTTTATGTGGCTTTACCTTGCCTTGCCTTGCTTTACGTTGCTTTACGTTGCTTTACCTTGCCTTGCCTTGCTTTACGTTGCTTTACGTTGCTTTGCCTTGCCTTGCCTTGCTTTACGTTGCTTTACGTTGCTTTACCTTGCCTTGCCTTGCTTTAGGTTGCTTTACGTTGCTTTACGTTGCTGTGCCTTGCATTACGTTGCTTTACGTTGCCTTGCCTTGCATTACGTTCTTTACGTTGCCTTGCTTTACGTTGCCTTGCCTTGCTTTACGTTGCTTTACGTTGCCTTGCCTTGCTTTACGTTGCTTTACGTTGATTTACGTTGCCTTGCTTTACGTTGCCTTGCCTTGCCTTGCTTTACGTTGCTTTACGTTGCCTTGCTTTACGTTGCCTTGCCCTGCTTTACGTAGCTTTACGTTGCCTTGCTTTACGTTGCCTTGCCTTGCTTTAACTTGCTTTACGTTGCCTTGCTTTATGTTGCCTTGCATTGCTTTACTTTGCTTTACGTTGCCTTGCTTTACGTTGCCTTGCCTTGCTTTACGTTGCTTTAAGTTGCCTTGCTTTACGTTGCTTGACGTTGCCTTGGTTTACGTTGCTGTACATTGCCTTGCTTTACGTTGCTTTACGTTGCCTTGCTTGACGATGCTTTACTTTGCTTTACGTTGCCTTGCTTTACGTTGCTTTACGTTGCCTAGGTTTACGTTGCTTTACGTTGCCTTGCTTTACGTTGCTTTACGTTGCTTTAAGTCGCCTTGCTTTACGTTGCTTTACGTTGCCTTGCTTTACGTTGCCTTTCTTTACGTTGCTTTATGTTGTCTTGCTTTACGTTGCTTTACGTTGCCTTGCTTTCCGTTGCTTTACGTTGCCTTGCTTTACGTTGCTTTACGTTGCCTTGCCTTGTCTTACGTTGCTTTACGTTGCTTTATGTTTCCTTGCCTTGCTTTACGTTGCTTTACCTTGCCTTGCCTTGCTTTACGTTGCTTTACGTTGCTTTGCCTTGCCTTACGTTTCTTTACGTTGCCTTGCCTTGCTTTACGTTGCTTTACGTTGTTTTACGTTGCTTTACGTTGCCTTGCCTTGCTTTACGTTGCTTTACGTTGCTTTACGTTGCCTTCCCTAGCTTTACGTTACTTTAAGTTGCTTTACCTTGCTTTACGCTGCTTTACCTTGCGTTGCCTTGCTTTAAGTTGCTTTACGTTACTTTACGTTGCTTTGCCTTGCCTTGATTTTTGTTGCTTTACGTTGCTTTACATTGCTTTGCCTTGCCTTGTTTAGGTTGCTTTACGTTGCTTTACGTTGCTTTACGTTGCTTTGCCTTGCTTTGCCATGCTTTACGTTGCCTTGCTTTACGTTGCTTTACGTTGCTTTGCCTTGCCTTGCTTTACGTTGCTTTACCTTGCTTTACGTTACCTTGCTTTACGTTGCTTTACGTTGCTTTACGTTGCCTTGCTTTCCGTTGCTTTACGTTGCCTTGCTTTACGTTGCCTTGCCTTGCTTTAAGTAGCTTTACGTTGCCTTGCTTTACGTTGCCTTGCCTTGCTTTACGTTGCTTTACGTTGCCTTGCTTTACTTTGCCTTGCCTTGCTTTACGTTGCTTTACGTTGCTTTACGTTGCCTTGCTTTACGTTGCCCTGCTTTACGTTGCTTTACGTTGCTTTGCTTTTGTTGCCTTTCTTTACGTTGCTTGACGTTGCCTTGGTTTACGTTGCTTTACGTTGCCTTGCTTTCCGTTGCTTTACGTTGCCTTGCTTGACGTTGCTTTGCCTTGCTTTACGTTGCTTTACGTTGCTTTACGTTACTTTACGTTGCTTTATGTTGCTTTACGTTGCTTTACGTTGCTTTGCCTTGCCTTGCCTAACCTTGCTTTACGTTGCTTTACGTTGCTTTACGTTGCTTTACCTTGCCTTGCCTTGCTTTACTTTGCTTTACGTTGCTTTTCGTTGCTTTACCTTGCCTTGCCTTGCTTTACGTTGCTTTACATTGCTTTACGTTGCGTTACCTTGCCTTGCCTTGCTTTACGAAGCTTTACGTTGCTTTACGTTGCTTTAACTTGCCTTGCCTTGCTTCACGTTGCTTTACGTTACTTTACGTTGCTTTACCTTGCCTTGCCTTGCTTTACGTTGCTTTACGTTGCTTTACCTTGCCTTGCCTTGCTCTACGTTGCTTTATATTGCTTTACGTTGCTTTACCTTGCCTTGCATTGTTTTACGTTGCTTTAATTTGCTTTACGTTGCTTTACATTGCTTGCCTTTCTTTACGTTGCTTTACGTTGCTTTACGTTTCTTTACTTGCCTTGCCTTGCTTATGTTGTTTTACTTTGCTTTACGTTGCTTTACCTTGCCTTGCCTTGCTTTAGGTTGCTTTACGTTGCTTTGCCTTGCTTTACGTTGCTTTACGTTGCTTTAAGTTACTTTACGTTGCTTTGCCTTGCATTGATTTACGTTGCTTTACGTTGATTTACGTTGCTTTGCCTTGCTTTGCCTTGCTTTACCTTGCCTTGCCTTGCTTTACTTTTCTTTACGTTGCTTTGCCTTGCGTTGCTTTACGTTGCTATCCTTTGCTTTACGTTGCCTTGCTTTACGATGCTTTACGTTGCTTTACGTTGCTTTACGTTGCTTTGCCTTCCCTTGCTTTATGTTGCTTTACCTTGCTTTAGGTTGCTTTACGTTGTTTAAGTTGCTTTGCCTTGCTTATCGTTGCTTTACGTTGATTTACGTTGCTTTACGTTGCCTTGCCTTGCCTTGCCTTGCTTTACGTTGCTTTACGTTGCTTTACGTTGCCTTACTTTACGTTGCTTTATGTTGCTTTACGTTGCTTTACGTTGCTTTGCCTTGCCTTGCCTAACCTTGCTTTACGTTGCTTTACATTGCTTTACATTGCTTTACCTTGCCTTGCCTTGCTTTACGTTGCTTTACGTTGCGTTACCTTGCCTTGCCTTGCGTTACGAATCTTTACGTTGCTTTACGTTGCTTTAACTTGCCTTGCCTTGCTTCACGTTGCTTTACGTTACTTCACGTTGCTTTACCTTGCCTTGCCTTGCTTTACGTTGCTTTACGTTGCTTTACCTTGCTTCCCTTGCTTTACTTTGCTTTACGTTGCCTTGCCTTGCTTTACGTTGCTTTACGTTACTTTACGTTGCTTTACCTTTCCTTGCCTTGCTTGACGTTGCTTTACGTTGCTTTACGTTGCCTTGCTTTACGTTGCTTTACGTTGCCTTGGTTTACGTTGCTTTACGTTGCCTTTGTTTACGTTTCTTTACGTTGCCTTGCTTTACGTTGTTTTACGTTGCCTTGCTTGACGTTGCTTTACGTTGCTTTACGTTGCTTTACATTGCCTTGCTTTACGTTGCATTGCTTTACGTTGCTTTACGTTGCCTTGCTTTACGTTGCCTTGCTTTACGTTGCATTACGTTGCCTTGCTTTACGTTGCTTTATGTTGCTTTACGTTGACTTGCTTTACGTTGCCTTGCTTTACTTTGCTTTATGTTGCTTTACGTTGCGTTGCTTTACGTTGCGTTTCTTTACGTTGCGTTGCTTTACGTTGCCTTGCTTTACGTTGCTTTACGTTGCCTTGCCTTGCTTTACGTTGCTTTAAGTTGCTTTACCTTGCTTTACGCTGCTTTACCTTGCCTTGCCTTGCTTTACGTGTCTTTAAGCTGCTTTACGTTGCTTTACCTTGCCTTGTCTTGCTTTACGTTGCTTTACATTGCTTTATGTTGCTTTGCCTTCGCTTGCTTTATGTTGCTTTACGTTGCTTTGCCTTGCTTTGCCTTGCTTTGCCTTGCCTTGCTTTACGTTGCTTTACGTTGCTTTACCTTGCCTTGCCTTGCTTTACGTTGCTTTACGTTGCTTTTCGTTGCGTTACCTTGCCTTGCCTTGCGTTACGAATCTTTACGTTGCTTTACGTTGCTTTAACTTGCCTTGCCTTGCTTCACGTTGCTTTACGTTACTTCACGTTGCTTTACCTTGCCTTGCCTTGCTTTACACTGCTTTACGTTGCTTTACCTTGCTTCCCTTGCTTTACTTTGCTTTACGTTGCCTTGCCTTGCTTTACGTTGCTTTGCGTTACTTTACATTGCTTTACCTTGCCTTGCCTTGCTTGACGTTGCTTTACGTTGCTTTACGTTGCCTTGCTTTACGTTGCTTTACGTTGCCTTGGTTTACGTTTCTTTACGTTGCCTTGCTTTACGTTGTTTTACGTTGCCTTGCTTGACGTTGCTTTATGTTGCTTTACGTTGCCTTGCTTTACGTTGTTTTACATTGCCTTGCTTTACGTTGCATTGCTTTACGTTGCTTTACGTTGCCTTGCTTTACGTTGCCTTGCTTTACGTTGCTTTACGTTGCCTTGCTTTACGTTGCTTTATGTTGCTTTACGTTGACTTGCTTTACGTTGCCTTGCTTTACTTTGCTTTACGTTGCTTTACGTTGCGTTGCTTTACATTGCGTTGCTTTACGTTGCCTTGCTTTACGTTGCTTTAAGTTGCCTTGCCTTGCTTTACGTTGCTTTAAGTTGCTTTACCTTGCTTTACGCTGCTTTACCTTGCCTTGCCTTGCTTTACGTGTCTTTAAGCTGCTTTACGTTGCTTTACCTTGCCTTGTCTTGCTTTACGTTGCTTTACGTTGCTTTATGTTGCTTTGCCTTGGCTTGCTTTATGTTGCTTTACGTTGCTTAACGTTGCTTTGACTTGCCTTGCTTTACGTTGCTTTACGTTGCTTTGCCTTGCTTTGCCTTGCTTTGCCTTGCCTTGCTTTACATTGCTTTACGTTGCTTTACCTTGCCTTTCCTTGCTTTACGTTGCTTTACGTTGCTTTACGTTGCTTTACCTTCCCTTGCCTTGCTCTACGTTTCTTTACATTGCTTTACGTTGCTTTACCTTGCCTTGCCTGCTTTACGTTGGTTTACTTTGCTTTACGTTGCTTTACCTTACCTTGCCTTACTTTACGTTGCTTTACGTTGCTTTGCCTTGCTTTACATTGCTTTACGTTGCTTTACGTTACTTTACGTTGCTTTGCCTTGCCTTGCTTTACGTTGCTTTACGTTTCTTTACGTTGCTTTGCCTTGCCTTGCTTTACGTTGCTTTACGTTGCTTTGCCTTGCCTTGATTTACGTTGCTTTACGTTGCTTTACGTTGCTTTGCCTTGCCTTGCTTTACGTTGCTTTATGTTGCTTTACGTTGCTTTGCCTTGCTTTGCCTTGCTTTACGTTGCCTTGCTTTACGTTGCTTTACGTTGCTTTGCCTTGCTTAGACTTGCTTTGCCTTGCCTTGCCTTGCTTTACGTTTCTTTACGTTGCTTTGCCTTGCCTTGCTTTACGTTGATTTACTTTGCTTTACGTTGCCTTGCTTTAGGTTGCTTTACGTTGCTTTGCCTTGCCTTGCTTTACGTTGCTTTACCTTGCTTTAGGTGACTTTACGTTGCTTTGCCTTTCTTTGCCTTGCTTTACGTAGATTTACGTTGCTTTACGTTGCCTTGCTTTACATTGCTTTACGTTGCCTTACGTTGCTTTACGTTGCTTTGCCTTGCCTTGCCTTGCTTTACGTTGCTTTACGTTGCTTTGCCTTGCTTTACATTGCTTTACGTTGCTTTACGTTACTTTACGTTGCTTTGCCTTGCCTTGGTTTACGTTGCTTTACGTTTCTTTACGTTGCTTTGCCTTGCCTTGATTTACGTTGCTTTACGTTGCTTTACGTTGCTTTGCCTTGCCTTGCTTTACGTTGCTTTATGTTGCTTTACGTTGCTTTGCCTTGCTTTGCCTTGCTTTACGTTGCCTTGCTTTACGTTGCTTTACGTTGCTTTGCCTTGCTTATCCTTGCTTTGCCTTGCCTTGCCTTGCTTTACGTTTCTTTACGTTGCTTTGCCTTGCCTTGCTTTACGTTGATTTACTTTGCTTTACGTTGCCTTGCTTTACGTAGCTTTACGTTGCTTTGCCTTGCCTTGCTTTACGTTGCTTTACCTTGCTTTAGGTTGCTTTACGTTGCTTTACGTTGCTTTGCCTTGCTTTTCGTTGCTTTACGTTGATTTACGTTGCTTTACGTTGCCTTGCCTTGCCTTGCCTTGCTTTACGTTGCTTTACGTTGCTTTACGTTGCATTGCTTTACGTTGCTTTACGTTGCCTTGCTTTATGTTGATTTACGTTGCTTTACGTTGCCTTGCTTTACGTTGTTTTACGTTACTTTACGTTGCTTTACGTTGCCTTACTTTACGTTGCTTTATGTTGTTTTACGTTGCTTTACGTTGCTTTGCCTTGCCTTGCCTAACCTTATTTTACGTTGCTTTACGTTGCTTTACGTTGCTTTACCTTGCCTTGCCTTGCTTTACTTTGCTTTACGTTGCTTTACGTTGCGTTACCTTGCCTTGCCTTGCGTTACGAATCTTTACGTTGCTTTACGTTGCTTTAACTTGCCTTGCCTTGCTTCACGTTGCTTTACGTTACTTTACGTTGCTTTACCTTGCCTTGCCTTGCTTTACGTTGCTTTACGTTGCTTTACCTTGCTTCCTTTGCTTTACTTTGCTTTAAGTTGCCTTGCCTTGCTTTACGTTTCTTTACGTTATTTTACGTTGCTTTACCTTGCCTTGCTTTCCTTGACGTTGCTTTACGTTGCTTTACGTTGCCTTGCTTTACGTTGCTTTACGTTGCCTTGGTTTATTTTTCTTTACGTTTCCTTGCTTTACGTTGCTTTACGTTGCCTTGCTTTACTTTGCCTTGCTTTACGTTGCTTTACGTTGCCTTGCCTTGCTTTACGTTGCTTTAAGTTGCTTTACCTTGCTTTACGCTGCTTTACCTTGCCTTGCCTTGCTTTACGTGTCTTTAAGCTGCTTTACGTTGCTTTACCTTGCCTTGTCTTGCTTTACGTTGCTTTACGTTTCTTTATGTTGCTTTGCCTTGGCTTGCTTTATGTTGCTTTACGTTGCTTAACGTTGCATTGCTTTACGTTGCTTTACGTTGCCTTGCTTTACGTTGCTTTATGTTGCTTTACGTTGCCTTGCTTTACGTTGCCTTGCTTTACGTTGCTTTACGTTGCTTTGCCTTGCTTAGCCTTGCTTTGCCTTGCCTTGCCTTGCTTTACGTTTCTTTACGTTGCTTTGCCTTGCCTTGCTTTACGTTGCTTTACTTTGCTTTACGTTGCCTTGCTTTACAATGCTTTACGTTGCTTTACGTTGCTTTGCCTTGCTTTAGGTTGCTTTACGTTGCTTTGCCTTGCTTTGCCTTGCTTTGCGTTTCCTTGATTACGTTGCTTTACGTTGCTTTACGTTGCTTTACGTTGCTTTACGTTGCCTTGCTTTACGTTGCTTTACGTTGCTTTACGTTGCTTTGCTTTACGTTGCTTTATGTTGCTTTGCCTTGCTTTGCCTTGCCTTGCCTTGCTTTACGTTTCTTTACGTTGCTCTGCCTTGCCTTGCTTTACGTTGCTTTACCTTGCTTTAGGTTGCTTTACGTTGCTTTGCCTTGCTTTGCCTTGCTTTAAGTTGCTTTACGTTGATTTACGTTGCTTTACCTTGCCTTGCTTTACATTGCTTTACGTTGCTTTACGTTGCTTTACGTTGCTTTGCCTTGCCTTGCCTTGCTTTACGTTGCTTTACGTTGCTTTACATTTAATTGCTTTACGTTGCTTTACGTTGCTTTACGTTGACTTGCTTTACGTTGCTTTACGTTGCTTTACGTTGACTTGCTTTACGTTGCTTTACGTTGCTTTGCTTTACGTTGATTTACGTTGCTTTACGTTGCCTTGCTTTACGTTGTTTTACGTTGCTTTACGTTGTTTTACGTTGCCTTGCTTTACGTTGCTTTACGTTGCTTTACGTTGCTTTGCCTTGCCTTGCCTTGCCTTACCTTGCTTTACGTTGCTTTACGTTGCTTTACCTTGCCTTGCCTTGCTTTACGTTGCTTTACATTGCTTTACGTTGCTTTAACTTGCCTTGCCTTGCTTTACGTTTCTTTACGTTGCTTTACATTGCTTTACGTTGCCTTACCTTGCCTTGCCTTGCCTTGCTTTACGTAGCTTTACTTTGCTTTACGTTGCTTTGCCTTGCCTTGCTTTACGTTGCTTTATGTTGCTTTACCTTGCCTTGCCTTGCTTTACGTTGCTTTACGTTGCTTTACGTTGCATTGCTTTAGGTTGCTTTACGTTGCCTTGCTTTACTTTGCTTTACGTTGCTTTACGTTGACTTGCTTTACGTTGCTTTACGTTGCTTTACGTTGCTTTACCTTGCCTTGCCTTGCTTTACGTTGCTTTACGTTGCTTTACGTTGCTTTGCCTTGCCTTGCTTTACGTTGCTTTACATTGCTTTAGGGTGCTTTACGTTGCTTTGCCTTGCTTTGCCTTGCTTTATGTTGTTTTACGTTGATTTACTTTGCTTTACGTTGCCTTGCTTTACAATGCTTTACGTTGCTTTACGTTGCTTTGCCTTGCCTTGCCTTGCTTTACGTAGCTTTACGTTGCTTTACGTTGCATTGCTTTACGTTGCTTTACGTTGCCTTGCTTTACGTTGCTTTACGTTGCTTTACGTTGACTTGCTTTACGTTGCTTTACGTTGCTTTACGTTGCTTTGCTTTACTTTGATTTACGGTGCTTTACGTTGCCTTGCTTTACGTTGTTCTACGTTACTTTACGTTGCTTTACGTTGCTTTGCCTTGCCTTGCCTTACCTTGCTTTACGTTGCTATACGTTGCTTTACGTTGCTTTAACTTGCCTTGCCTTACTTTACGTTGCTTTACGTTGCTTTACGTTGCGTTACCTTGCCTTGCCTGGCCTTGCCTTGCTTTACGTAGGTTTACGTTGCTTTACGTTGCTTTACCTTGCCTTGCCTTGCTTTACGTTGCTTTACGTTGCCTTGCCTTGCTTTACGTTCCTTAGGTTGCCTTGCTTTACGTTGCCTTGCCTTGCTTTACGTTGCTTTACGTTGCCTTGCCTTCCTTTACGTTGCCTTGCTTTACTTTTCCTTGCCTTGCTTTACGTTGCTTTACGTTGATTTACGTTGCCTTGCCTTACGTTGCCTTGCCTTGCCTTGCTTTACGTTGCTTTGTTTTTCGTTGCCTTGCCTTGCTTTACGTTGCTTTGTTTTTCGTTGCCTTGCCTTGCTTTACGTTGCTTTACATTGCCTTACTTTACGTTGCCTTGCTTTACGTTGCCTTGCCTTGCTTTACGTTGCTTTACGTTGCCTTGCTTTACGTTGCCTTGCTTTACATTGCTTTACATTGCCTTGCTTTACGTTGCCTTGCTTTACGTTGCTTGACGTTGCCTTGGTTTACGTTGCTGTACATTGCCTTGCTTTACGTTGCTTTACGTTGCCTTGCTTGACGTTGCTTTACGTTGCTTTACGTTGCCTTGCTTTACGTTGCTTTATGTTGCCTTGGTCTACGTAGCTTTACGTTGCCTTGCTTTACGTTGTTTTACGTTGCCTTGCTTGACGTTGCTTTACTTTGCTTTACGTTGCCTTGCTTTACGTTGCCTTGCTTTACGTTGCTTTATGTTGCTTTACGTTGCCTTGCTTTACGTTGCCTTGCTTTACGTTGCCTTGCTTTACGTTGCTTTAAGTTGCGTTGCTTTACGTTGCCTTGCTTTACGTTGCCTTGCTTTACGTTGCTTTACGTTGCCTTGACTTGCCTTACGTTGCTTTACGTTGCTTTACGTTGCTTTACCTTGCCTTGCCTTGCTTTACGTTGCTTTACGTTGTTTTACGTTGCCTTGCTTTACGTTGCTTTACGTTGCTTTACGTTGCTTTGCCTTGCCTTGCCTTACCTTGCTTTACGTTGCTTTACGTTGCTTTACCTTGCCTTGCCTTGCTTTACGTTGCTTTACGTTGCTTTACGTTGCTTTAACTTGCCTTGCCTTGCTTTACGTTTCTTTACGTTGCTTTACATTGCTTTACGTTGCGTTACCTTGCCTTGCCTTGCCTTGCTTTACGTAGCTTTACTTTGCTTTACGTTGCTTTGCCTTGCCTTGCTTTACGTTGCTTTATGTTGCTTTACCTTGCCTTGCCTTGCTTTACGTTGCTTTACGTTGCTTTACGTTGCTTTACGTTGCATTGCTTTACGTTGCTTTACGTTGCCTTGCTTTACTTTGCTTTACGTTGCTTTACGTTGACTTGCTTTACGTTGCTTTACGTTGCTTTACGTTGCTTTACCTTGCCTTGCCTTGCTTTACGTTGCTTTACGTTGCTTTCCGTTGACTTGATTTACGTTGCTTTGCCTTGCTTTGCCTTGCTTTACGTTGCTTTACGTTGATTTACGTTGTTTTACGTTGCCTTGCTTTACATTGCTTTACGTTGCTTTACGTTGCTTTACGTTGCTTTGCCTTGCCTTGCCTTGCTTTACGTTGCTTTACGTTGCTTTACGTTGCATTGCTTTACGTTGCTTTACGTTACCTTGCTTTACGTTGCTTTACGTTGCTTTACGTTGCCTTGCTTTACGTAGCTTTACGTTGCTTTACGTTGCTTTGCCTTGCCTTGCCTTGCTTTACGTTGCTTTACGTTGCTTTACATTTAATTGCTTTACGTTGCTTTACGTTGCTTTACGTTGACTTGCTTTACGTTGCTTTACGTTGCTTTGCTTTACGTTGATTTACGTTGCTTTACGTTGCCTTGCTTTACGTTGTTTTACGTTGCTTTACGTTGTTTTATGTTGCCTTGCTTTACGTTGCTTTACGTTGCTTTACGTTGCTTTGCCTTGCCTTGCCTTGCCTTACCTTGCTTTACGTTGCTTTACGTTGCTTTACCTTGCCTTGCCTTGCTTTACGTTGCTTTACGTTGCTTTACGTTGCTTTAACTTGCCTTGCCTTGCTTTACGTTTCTTTACGTTGCTTTACATTGCTTTACGTTGCCTTACCTTGCCTTGCCTTGCCTTGCTTTACGTAGCTTTACTTTGCTTTACGTTGCTTTGCCTTGCCTTGCTTTACGTTGCTTTATGTTGCTTTACCTTGCCTTGCCTTGCTTTACGTTGCTTTACGTTGCTTTACGTTGCATTGCTTTACGTTGCTTTACGTTGCCTTGCTTTACTTTGCTTTACGTTGCTTTACGTTGACTTGCTTTACGTTGCTTTACGTTGCTTTAAGTTGACTTGCTTTACGTTGCTTTACGTTGCTTTACGTTGACTTGCTTTACGTTGCTTTACGTTGCTTTGCTTTACGTTGATTTACGTTGCTTTACGTTGCCTTGCTTTACGTTGTTTTACGTTGCTTTACGTTGTTTTACGTTGCTTTGCTTTACGTTGCTTTACGTTGCTTTACGTTGCTTTGCCTTGCCTTGCCTTGCCTTACCTTGCTTTACGTTGCTTTACGTTGCTTTACCTTGCCTTGCCTTGCTTTACGTTGCTTTACGTTGCTTTACGTTGCTTTAACTTGCCTTGCCTTGCTTTACGTTTCTTTACGTTGCTTTACATTGCTTTACGTTGCCTTACCTTGCCTTGCCTTGCCTTGCTTTACGTAGCTTTACTTTGCTTTACGTTGCTTTGCCTTGCCTTGCTTTACGTTGCTTTATGTTGCTTTACCTTGCCTTGCCTTGCTTTACGTTGCTTTACGTTGCTTTACGTTGCATTGCTTTACGTTGCTTTACGTTGCCTTGCTTTACTTTGCTTTACGTTGCTTTACGTTGACTTGCTTTACGTTGCTTTACGTTGCTTTACGTTGCTTTACCTTGCCTTGCCTTGCTTTACGTTGCTTTACGTTGCTTTACGTTGCTTTGCCTTGCCTTGCTTTACGTTGCTTTACCTTGCTTTAGGTTGCTTTACGTTGCTTTGCCTTGCTTTGCCTTGCTTTATGTTGTTTTACGTTGATTTACTTTGCTTTACGTTGCCTTGCTTTACAATGCTTTACGTTGCTTTACGTTGCTTTGCCTTGCCTAGCCTTGCTTTACGTAGCTTTACGTTGCTTTACGTTGCATTGCTTTACGTTGCTTTACGTTGCCTTGCTTTACGTTGCTTTACGTTGCTTTACGTTGACTTGCTTTACGTTGCTTTACGTTGCTTTGCTTTACTTTGATTTACGTTGCTTTACGTTGCCTTGCTTTACGTTGTTCTACGTTACTTTACGTTGCTTTACGTTGCTTTGCCTTGCCTTGCCTTACCTTGCTTTACGTTGCTTTACGTTGCTTTACGTTGCTTTAACTTGCCTTGCCTTACTTTACGTTGCTTTACGTTGCTTTACGTTGCGTTACCTTGCCTTGCCTGGCCTTGCCTTGCTTTACGTAGGTTTACGTTGCTTTACGTTGATTTACCTTGCCTTGCCTTGCTTTACGTTGCTTTACGTTGCCTTGCCTTGCTTTACGTTCTTTAGGTTGCCTTGCTTTACGTTGCCTTGCCTTGCTTTACGTTGCTTTACGTTGCCTTGCCTTCCTTTACGTTGCCTTGCTTTACATTTCCTTGCCTTGCTTTACGTTGCTTTACGTTGATTTACGTTGCCTTGCTTTACGTTGCCTTGCCTTGCCTTGCTTTACGTTGCTTTGTTTTTCGTTGCCTTGCCTTGCTTTACGTTGCTTTGTTTTTCGTTGCCTTGCCTTGCTTTACGTTGCTTTACATTGCCTTACTTTACGTTGCCTTGCTTTACGTTGCCTTGCCTTGCTTTACGTTGCTTTACGTTGCCTTGCTTTACGTTGCCTTGCTTTACATTGCTTTACATTGCCTTGCTTTACGTTGCCTTGCTTTACATTGCTTGACGTTGCCTTGGTTTACGTTGCTGTACATTGCCTTGCTTTACGTTGCTTTACGTTGCCTTGCTTGACGTTGCTTTACGTTGCTTTACGTTGCCTTGCTTTACGTTGCTTTACGTTGCCTTGGTCTACGTAGCTTTACGTTGCCTTGCTTTACGTTGTTTTACGTTGCCTTGCTTGACGTTGCTTTACTTTGCTTTACGTTGCCTTGCTTTACGTTGCTTTAGGTTGCCTTGCTTTACGTTGCTTTATGTTGCTTTACGTTGCCTTGCTTTACGTTGCCTTGCTTTACGTTGCCTTGCTTTACGTTGCTTTACGTTGCGTTGCTTTACGTTGCCTTGCTTTACGTTGCCTTGCTTTACGGTGCTTTACGTTGCCTTGACTTGCCTTACGTTGCTTTACGTTGCTTTACGTTGCTTTACCTTGCCTTGCCTTGCTTTACGTTGCTTTACGTTGTTTTACGTTGCCTTGCTTTACGTTGCTTTACGTTGCTTTACGTTGCTTTGCCTTGCCTTGCCTTACCTTGCTTTACGTTGCTTTACGTTGCTTTACCTTGCCTTGCCTTGCTTTACGTTGCTTTACGTTGCTTTACGTTGCTTTAACTTGCCTTGCCTTGCTTTACGTTTCTTTACGTTGCTTTACATTGCTTTACGTTGCGTTACCTTGCCTTTCCTTGCCTTGCTTTACGTAGCTTTACTTTGCTTTACGTTGCTTTGCCTTGCCTTGCTTTACGTTGCTTTATGTTGCTTTACCTTGCCTTGCCTTGCTTTACGTTGCTTTACGTTGCTTTACGTTGCATTGCTTTACGTTGCTTTACGTTGCCTTGCTTTACTTTGCTTTACGTTGCTTTACGTTGACTTGCTTTACGTTGCTTTACGTTGCTTTACGTTGCTTTACCTTGCCTTGCCTTGCTTTACGTTGCTTTACGTTGCTTTACGTTGCTTTGCCTTGCCTTGCTTTACGTTGCTTTACCTTGCTTTAGGTTGCTTTACATTGCTTTG
The DNA here is from genome assembly GCF_032191515.1 of Phaenicophaeus curvirostris. Classification (NCBI taxonomy): domain Eukaryota; kingdom Metazoa; phylum Chordata; class Aves; order Cuculiformes; family Cuculidae; genus Phaenicophaeus; species Phaenicophaeus curvirostris. The sequence continues at coordinate 190,850 of NW_027206708.1, forward strand.
CCTTTCTTTGCCTTGCTTTATGTTGTTTTACGTTGATTTACTTTGCTTTACGTTGCCTTGCTTTACTTTGCTTTGCCTTGCTTTGCCTTGCTTTATGTTGTTTTACGTTGATTTACTTTGCTTTACGTTGCCTTGCTTTACAATGCTTTACGTTGCTTTACGTTGCTTTGCCTTGCCTTGCCTTGCTTTACGTAGATTTACGTTGCTTTACGTTGCATTGCTTTACGTTGCTTTACGTTGCCTTGCTTTACGTTGCTTTACGTTGCTTTACGTTGACTTGCTTTACGTTGCTTTACGTTGCTTTACGTTGCTTTGCTTTACTTTGATTTACGTTGCTTTACGTTGCCTTGCTTTACGTTGCTTTACGTTGCATTGCTTTACGTTGCTTTATGTTGCTTTGCCTTGCTTTGCCTTGCCTTGCCTTGCTTTACGTTTCTTTACGTTGCTCTGCCTTGCCTTGCTTTACGTTGCTTTACCTTGCTTTAGGTTGCTTTACGTTGCTTTGCCTTGCTTTGCCTTGCTTTACGTTGCTTTACGTTGATTTACGTTGCTTTACCTTGCCTTGCTTTACATTGCTTTACGTTGCTTTACGTTGCTTTACGTTGCTTTGCCTTGCCTTGCCTTGCTTTACGTTGCTTTACGTTGCTTTACGTTGCATTGCTTTACGTTGCTTTACGTTACCTTGCTTTACGTTGCTTTACGTTGCTTTACGTTGCCTTGCTTTACGTAGCTTTACGTTGCTTTACGTTGCTTTGCCTTGCCTTGCCTTACTTTACGTTGCTTTACGTTGCTTTACATTTCATTGCTTTACGTTGCTTTACGTTGCTTTAAGTTGACTTGCTTTACGTTGCTTTACGTTGCTTTACGTTGACTTGCTTTACGTTGCTTTACGTTGCTTTGCTTTACGTTGATTTACGTTGCTTTACGTTGCCTTGCTTTACGTTGTTTTACGTTGCTTTACGTTGTTTTACGTTGCCTTGCTTTACGTTGCTTTACGTTGCTTTACGTTGCTTTGCCTTGCCTTGCCTTGCCTTACCTTGCTTTACGTTGCTTTACGTTGCTTTACCTTGCCTTGCCTTGCTTTACGTTGCTTTACGTTGCTTTACGTTGCTTTAACTTGCCTTGCCTTGCTTTACGTTTCTTTACGTTGCTTTACATTGCTTTACGTTGCCTTACCTTGCCTTGCCTTGCCTTGCTTTACGTAGCTTTACTTTGCTTTACGTTGCTTTGCCTTGCCTTGCTTAACGTTGCTTTATGTTGCTTTACCTTGCCTTGCCTTGCTTTACGTTGCTTTACGTTGCATTGCTTTACGTTGCTTTACGTTGCCTTGCTTTACTTTGCATTACGTTGCTTTACGTTGACTTGCTTTACGTTGCTTTACGTTGCTTTACGTTGCTTTACCTTGCCTTGCCTTGCTTTACGTTGCTTTACGTTGCTTTACGTTGCTTTGCCTTGCCTTGCTTTACGTTGCTTTACCTTGCTTTACGTTGCTTTACGTTGCTTTACGTTGCTTTACCTTGCCTTGCCTTGCTTTACGTTGCTTTACGTTGCTTTACGTTGCTTTGCCTTGCCTTGCTTTACGTTGCTTTACCTTGCTTTAGGTTGCTTTACTTTGCTTTGCCTTGCTTTGCCTTGCTTTATGTTGTTTTAGGTTGATTTACTTTGCTTTACGTTGCCTTGCTTTACAATGCTTTACGTTGCTTTACGTTGCTTTGCCTTGCCTTGCCTTGCTTTACGTAGCTTTACGTTGCTTTGCTTTACTTTGATTTACGTTGCTTTACGTTGCCTTGCTTTACGTTGTTCTACGTTACTTTACGTTGCTTTACGTTGCTTTGCCTTGCCTTGCCTTACCTTGCTTTACGTTGCTTTACGTTGCTTTACGTTGCTTTACGTTGCTTTACGTTGCTTTAACTTGCCTTGCCTTACTTTACGTTGCTTTACGTTGCTTTACGTTGCGTTACCTTGCCTTGCCTGGCCTTGCCTTGCTTTACGTAGGTTTACGTTGCTTTACGTTGCTTTACCTTGCCTTGCCTTGCTTTACGTTGCTTTACGTTGCCTTGCCTTGCTTTACGTTCTTTAGGTTGCCTTGCTTTACGTTGCCTTGCCTTGCTTTACGTTGCTTTACGTTGCCTTGCCTTCCTTTACGTTGCCTTGCTTTACTTTTCCTTGCCTTGCTTTACGTTGCTTTACGTTGAGTTACGTTGCCTTGCTTTACGTTGCCTTGCCTTGCCTTGCTTTACGTTGCTTTGTTTTTCGTTGCCTTGCCTTGCTTTACGTTGCTTTGTTTTTCGTTGCCTTGCCTTGCTTTACGTTGCTTTACATTGCCTTACTTTACGTTGCCTTGCTTTACGTTGCCTTGCCTTGCTTTACGTTGCTTTACGTTGCCTTGCTTTACGTTGCCTTGCTTTACATTGCTTTACATTGCCTTGCTTTACGTTGCCTTGCTTTACGTTGCTTGACGTTGCCTTGGTTTACGTTGCTGTACATTGCCTTGCTTTACGTTGCTTTACGTTGCCTTGCTTGACGTTGCTTTACGTTGCTTTACGTTGCCTTGCTTTACGTTGCTTTACGTTGCCTTGGTCTACGTAGCTTTACGTTGCCTTGCTTTACGTTGTTTTACGTTGCCTTGCTTGACGTTGCTTTACTTTGCTTTACGTTGCCTTGCTTTACATTGCTTTACGTTGCCTTGCTTTACGTTGCTTTATGTTGCTTTACGTTGCCTTGCTTTACGTTGCCTTGCTTTACGTTGCCTTGCTTTACGTTGCTTTACGTTGCCTTGCTTTACGTTGCCTTGCTTTACGTTGCCTTGCTTTACGTTGCTTTACGTTGCCTTGACTTGCCTTACGTTGCTTTACGTTGCTTTACGTTGCTTTACCTTGCCTTGCCTTGCTTTACGTTGCTTTACGTTGTTTTACGTTGCCTTGCTTTACGTTGCTTTACGTTGCTTTACGTTGCTTTGCCTTGCCTTGCCTTACCTTGCTTTACGTTGCTTTACGTTGCTTTACCTTGCCTTGCCTTGCTTTACGTTGCTTTACGTTGCCTTGACTTGCCTTACGTTGCTTTACGTTGCTTTACGTTGCTTTACCTTGCCTTGCCTTGCTTTACGTTGCTTTACGTTGTTTTACGTTGCCTTGCTTTACGTTGCTTTACGTTGCTTTACGTTGCTTTGCCTTGCCTTGCCTTACCTTGCTTTACGTTTCTTTACGTTGCTTTACATTTCTTTACGTTGCGTTACCTTGCCTTGCCTTGCCTTGCTTTACGTAGCTTTACTTTGCTTTACGTTGCTTTGCCTTGCCTTGCTTTACGTTGCTTTATGTTGCTTTACCTTGCCTTGCCTTGCTTTACGTTGCTTTACGTTGCTTTACGTTGCATTGCTTTACGTTGCTTTACGTTGCCTTGCTTTACTTTGCTTTACGTTGCTTTACGTTGACTTGCTTTACGTTGCTTTACGTTGCTTTACGTTGCTTTACCTTGCCTTGCCTTGCTTTACGTTGCTTTACGTTGCTTTACGTTGCTTTGCCTTGCCTTGCTTTACGTTGCTTTACCTTGCTTTAGGTTGCTTTACATTGCTTTGCCTTTCTTTGCCTTGCTTTATGTTGTTTTACGTTGATTTACTTTGCTTTAAGTTGCCTTGCTTTACTTTGCTTTGCCTTGCTTTGCCTTGCTTTATGTTGTTTTACGTTGATTTACTTTGCTTTACGTTGCCTTGCTTTACAATGCTTTACGTTGCTTTACGTTGCTTTGCCTTGCCTTGCCTTGCTTTACGTAGCTTTACGTTGCTTTACGTTGCATTGCTTTACGTTGCTTTACGTTGCCTTGCTTTACGTTGCTTTACGTTGCTTTACGTTGACTTGCTTTACGTTGCTTTACGTTGCTTTACGTTGCTTTGCTTTACTTTGATTTACGTTGCTTTACGTTGCCTTGCTTTACGTTGCTTTACATTGAATTGCTTTACGTTGCTTTATGTTGCTTTGCCTTGCTTTGCCTTGCCTTGCCTTGCTTTACGTTTCTTTACGTTGCTCTGCCTTGCCTTGCTTTACGTTGCTTTACCTTGCTTTAGGTTGCTTTACGTTGCTTTGCCTTGCTTTGCCTTGCTTTACGTTGCTTTACGTTGATTTACGTTGCTTTACGTTGCCTTGCTTTACATTGCTTTACGTTGCTTTACGTTGCTTTACGTTGCTTTGCCTTGCCTTGCCTTGCTTTACGTTGCATTACGTTGCTTTACGTTGCATTGCTTTACGTTGCTTTACGTTACCTTGCTTTACGTTGCTTTACGTTGCTTTACGTTGCTTTACATTTAATTGCTTTACGTTGCTTTACGTTGCTTTACGTTGCTTTGCCTTGCCTTGCCTTGCCTTACCTTGCTTTACGTTGCTTTACGTTGCTTTGCTTTACGTTGATTTACGTTGCTTTACGTTGCCTTGCTTTACGTTGTTTTACGTTGCTTTACGTTGTTTTACGTTGCCTTGCTTTACGTTGCTTTACGTTGCTTTACGTTGCTTTGCCTTGCCTTGCCTTGCCTTACCTTGCTTTACGTTGCTTTACGTTGCTTTACCTTGCCTTGCCTTGCTTTACGTTGCTTTACGTTGCTTTACGTTGCTTTAACTTGCCTTGCCTTGCTTTACGTTTCTTTACGTTGCTTTACATTGCTTTACGTTGCCTTACCTTGCCTTGCCTTGCCTTGCTTTACGTAGCTTTACTTTGCTTTACGTTGCTTTGCCTTGCCTTGCTTTACGTTGCTTTATGTTGCTTTACCTTGCCTTGCCTTGCTTTACGTTGCTTTACGTTGCTTTACGTTGCATTGCTTTACGTTGCTTTACGTTGCTTTACGTTGCTTTACCTTGCCTTGCCTTGCTTTACGTTGCTTTACGTTGCTTTACGTTGCTTTGCCTTGCCTTGCTTTACGTTGCTTTACCTTGCTTTAGGTTGCTTTACGTTGCTTTGCCTTGCTTTGCCTTGCTTTATGTTGTTTTACGTTGATTTAGTTTGCTTTACGTTGCCTTGCTTTACAATGCTTTACGTTGCTTTACGTTGCTTTGCCTTGCCTTGCCTTGCTTTACGTAGCTTTACATTGCTTTACGTTGCATTGCTTTACGTTGCTTTACGTTGCCTTGCTTTACGTTGCTTTACGTTGCTTTACGTTGACTTGCTTTACGTTGCTTTACGTTGCTTTACGTTGCTTTGCTTTACTTTGATTTACGTTGCTTTACGTTGCCTTGCTTTACGTTGTTCTACGTTACTTTACGTTGCTTTACGTTGCTTTGCCTTGCCTTGCCTTACCTTGCTTTACGTTGCTTTACGATGCTTTACGTTGCTTTAACTTGCCTTGCCTTACTTTACGTTGCTTTACGTTGCTTTACGTTGCGTTACCTTGCCTTGCCTGGCCTTGCCTTGCTTTACATAGGTTTACGTTGCTTTACGTTGCTTTACCTTGCCTTGCCTTGCTTTACGTTGCTTTACGTTGCCTTGCCTTGCTTTACGTTCTTTAGGTTGCCTTGCTTTACGTTGCCTTGCCTTGCTTTACGTTGCTTTACATTGCCTTGCCTTCCTTTACGTTGCCTTGCTTTACTTTTCCTTGCCTTGCTTTACGTTGCTTTACGTTGATTTACGTTGCCTTGCTTTACGTTGCCTTGCCTTGCCTTGCTTTACGTTGCTTTGTTTTTCGTTGCCTTGCCTTGCTTTACGTTGCTTTGTTTTTCGTTGCCTTGCCTTGCTTTACGTTGCTTTACATTGCCTTACTTTACGTTGCCTTGCTTTACGTTGCCTTGCCTTGCTTTACGTTGCTTTACGTTGCCTTGCTTTACGTTGCCTTGCTTTACATTGCTTTACATTGCCTTGCTTTACGTTGCCTTGCTTTACGTTGCTTGACGTTGCCTTGGTTTACGTTGCTGTACATTGCCTTGCTTTACGTTGCTTTACGTTGCCTTGCTTGACGTTGCTTTACGTTGCTTTACGTTGCCTTGCTTTACGTTGCTTTACGTTGCCTTGGTCTACGTAGCTTTACGTTGCCTTGCTTTACGTTGTTTTACGTTGCCTTGCTTGACGTTGCTTTACTTTGCTTTACGTTGCCTTGCTTTACGTTGCTTTACGTTGCCTTGCTTTACGTTGCTTTATGTTGCTTTACGTTGCCTTGCTTTACGTTGCCTTGCTTTACGTTGCCTTGCTTTACATTGCTTTACGTTGCGTTGCTTTACGTTGCCTTGCTTTACGTTGCCTTGCTTTACGTTGCTTTACGTTGCCTTGACTTGCCTTACGTTGCTTTACGTTGCTTTACGTTGCTTTACCTTGCCTTGCCTTGCTTTACGTTGCTTTACGTTGTTTTACGTTGCCTTGCTTTACGTTGCTTTACGTTGCTTTACGTTGCTTTGCCTTGCCTTGCCTTACCTTGCTTTACGTTGCTTTACCTTGCCTTGCCTTGCTTTACGTTGCTTTACGTTGCTTTACGTTGCTTTAACTTGCCTTGCCTTGCTTTACGTTTCTTTACGTTGCTTTACATTGCTTTACTTTGCGTTACCTTGCCTTGCCTTGCCTTGCTTTACGTAGCTTTACTTTGCTTTACGTTGCTTTGCCTTGCCTTGCTTTACGTTGCTTTATGTTGCTTTACCTTGCCTTGCCTTGCTTTACGTTGCTTTACGTTGCTTTACGTTGCATTGCTTTACGTTGCTTTACGTTGCCTTGCTTTACTTTGCTTTACGTTGCTTTACGTTGACTTGCTTTACGTTGCTTTACGTTGCTTTACGTTGCTTTACCTTGCCTTGCCTTGCTTTACGTTGCTTTACGTTGCTTTGCCTTGCCTTGCTTTACGTTGCTTTACCTTGCTTTAGGTTGCTTTACATTGCTTTGCCTTTCTTTGCCTTGCTTTATGTTGTTTTACGTTGATTTACTTTGCTTTACGTTGCCTTGCTTTACTTTGCTTTGCCTTGCTTTGCCTTGCTTTATGTTGTTATACGTTGATTTACTTTGCTTTACGTTGCCTTGCTTTACAATGCTTTACGTTGCTTTACGTTGCTTTGCCTTGCCTTGCCTTGCTTTACGTAGCTTTACGTTGCTTTACGTTGCATTGCTTTACGTTGCTTTACGTTGCCTTGCTTTACGTTGCTTTACGTTGCTTTACGTTGACTTGCTTTACGTTGCTTTACGTTGCTTTACGTTGCTTTGCTTTACTTTGATTTACGTTGCTTTACGTTGCCTTGCTTTACGTTGCTTTACGTTGCATTGCTTTACGTTGCTTTATGTTGCTTTGCCTTGCTTTGCCTTGCCTTGCGTTGCTTTACGTTTCTTTACGTTGCTCTGCCTTGCCTTGCTTTACGTTGCTTTACCTTGCTTTAGGTTGCTTTACGTTGCTTTGCCTTGCTTTGCCTTGCTTTACGTTGCTTTACGTTTATTTACGTTGCTTTACGTTGCCTTGCTTTACGTTGCTTTACGTTGCTTTACGTTGCTTTACGTTGCTTTACGTTGCTTTGCCTTGCCTTGCCTTGCTTTACGTTGCTTTACGTTGCTTTACGTTGCATTGCTTTACGTTGCTTTACGTTACCTTGCTTTACGTTGCTTTACGTTGCCTTGCTTTACGTAGCTTTACGTTGCTTTACGTTTCTTTGCCTTGCCTTGCCTTGCTTTACGTTGCTTTACGTTGCTTTTCATTTCATTGCTTTACGTTGCTTTACGTTGCGTTAAGTTGACTTGCTTTACGTTGCTTTGCGTTGCTTTACGTTGACTTGCTTTACGTTGCTTTACGTTGCTTTGCTTTACGTTGATTTACGTTGCTTTACGTTGCCTTGCTTTACGTTGTTTTACTTTGCTTTACGTTGTTTTACGTTGCCTTGCTTTACGTTGCTTTACGTTGCTTTACGTTGCTTTGCCTTGCCTTGCCTTGCCTTACCTTGCTTTACGTTGCTTTACGTTGCTTTACCTTGCCTTGCCTTGCTTTACGTTGCTTTACGTTGCTTTACGTTGCTTTAACTTGCCTTGCCTTGCTTTAAGTTTCTTTACGTTGCTTTACATTGCTTTAACTTGCCTTTCCTTGCTTTACGTAGCTTTACTTTGCTTTACGTTGCTTTGCCTTGCCTTGCTTTACGTTGCTTTATGTTGCTTTACCTTGCCTTGCCTTGCTTTACGTTGCTTTACGTTGCTTTACGTTGCATTGCTTTACGTTGCTTTACGTTGCCTTGCTTTACTTTGCTTTACGTTGCTTTACGTTGCCTTGCTTTACGTTGCTTTACGTTGCTTTACGTTGCTTTACCTTGCCTTGCCTTGCTTTACGTTGCTTTACGTTGCTTTACGTTGCTTTGCCTTGCCTTGCTTTACGTTGCTTTACCTTGCTTTAGGTTGCTTTACGTTGCTTTGCCTTGCTTTGCCTTGCTTTATGTTGTTTTACGTTGATTTACTTTGCTTTACGTTGCCTTGCTTTACAATGCTTTACGTTGCTTTACGTTGCTTTGCCTTGCCTTGCCTTGCTTTACGTAGCTTTACGTTGCTTTACGTTGCATTGCTTTACGTTGCTTTACGTTGCCTTGCTTTACGTTGCTTTACGTTGCTTTACGTTGACTTGCTTTACGTTGCTTTACGTTGCTTTACGTTGCTTTGCTTTACTTTGATTTACGTTGCTTTACGTTGCCTTGCTTTACGTTGTTCTACGTTACTTTACGTTGCTTTACGTTGCTTTGCCTTGCCTTGCCTTACCTTGCTTTACGTTGCTTTACGTTGCTTTACGTTGCTTTAACTTGCCTTGCCTTACTTTACGTTGCTTTACGTTGCTTTACGTTGCGTTACCTTGCCTTGCCTGGCCTTGCCTTGCTTTACGTAGGTTTACGTTGCTTTACGTTGCTTTACCTTGCCTTGCCTTGCTTTACGTTGCTTTACGTTGCCTTGCCTTGCTTTACGTTCTTTAGGTTGCCTTGCTTTACGTTGCCTTGCCTTGCTTTACGTTGCTTTACGTTGCCTTGCCTTCCTTTACGTTGCCTTGCTTTACTTTTCCTTGCCTTGCTTTACGTTGCTTTACGTTGATTTACGTTGCCTTGCTTTACGTTGCCTTGCCTTGCCTTGCTTTACGTTGCTTTGTTTTTCGTTGCCTTTCCTTGCTTTACGTTGCTTTACATTGCCTTACTTTACGTTGCCTTGCCTTGCTTGACGTTGCTTTACGTTGCCTTGCTTTACGTTGCTTTACGTTGCCTTGCTTTACGTTGCCTTGATTTACATTGCTTAACATTGCCTTGCTTTACGTTGCCTTGCTTTACGTTGCTTGACGTTGCCTTGGTTTACGTTGCTGTACATTGCCTTGCTTTACGTTGCTTTACGTTGCCTTGCTTGACGTTGCTTTACGTTGCTTTACGTTGCCTTGCTTTACGTTGCTTTACGTTGCCTTGGTCTACGTTGCTTTACATTGCCTTGCTTTACGTTGTTTTACGTTGCCTTCCTTGACGTTGCTTTACTTTGCTTTACGTTGCCTTGCTTTACGTTGCTTTACGTTGCCTTGCTTTATGTTGCCTTGCTTTACGTTGTTTACGTTGCCTTGCTTTACGTTGCCTTGCTTTACGTTGCTTTACGTTGCCTTGCTTTACGTTGCTTTATGTTGCTTTACGTTGCCTTGCTTTACGTTGCCTTGCTTTACGTTGCCTTGCTTTACGTTGCTTTACGTTACGTTGCCTTGCCTTGCTTTACGTTGCTTTACGTTGCCTTGCCTTGCTTTACGTTGCTTTACGTTGCTTTGCCTTGCCTTACGTTGCTTTACATTGCCTTGCCTTGCTTTACGTTGCTTTACCTTGTTTTACGTTGCTTTACGTTGCCTTGTCTTGCTTTATGTTGCTTTACTTTGTTTTACGTTGCCTTGCCTTGCTTTACGTTGCTTTAAGTTGCTTTAACTTGCTTTACGCTGCTTTACCTTTCCTTGCCTTGCTTTACTTTATTTTACGTTGCTTTATGTTGCTTTGCCTTGCCTTGCTTTACGTTGCTTTACGTTGCTTTACGTTGCTTTACCTTGCCTTGACTTGCCTTGCTTTACCTTGCTTTACGTTGCTTTACTTTGCTCTGCCTTGCTTTGCCTTGCTTTGCCTTGCCTTGCTTTACGTTGCATTACGTTGTTTAACCTTGCCTTGCCTTGCTCTACGTTGCTTTACATTGATTTACGGTGCTTTACCTTGCCTTGCCTTTCTTTACGTTGCTTTACTTTGCTTTACGTTGCTTTACCTTGCCTTGCCTTGCTTTACGTTGCTTTACGTTGCTTTGCCTTGCTTTACGTTGCTTTACGTTGCTTTACGTTACTTTACGTTGTTTTGCCTTGCCTTGATTTACGTTGCTTTACGTGCTTTACGTTGCTTTGCCTTGCCTTGATTTACGTTGCTTTACGTTGCTTTACGTTGCTATGCCTTGCCTTGTTTACGTTGCTTTACGTTGCTTTACGTTGCTTTACGTTGTTTTGCCTTGCTTTGCCTTGCTTTACGTTGCCTTGCTTTACGTTGCTTTACGTTGCTTTGCCTTGCTTAGCCTTGCTTTGCCTTGCCTTGCCTTGCTTTACGTTTCTTTACTTTGCTTTGCCTTGCCTTGCTTTACGTTGCTTTACTTTGCTTTACGTTGCCTTCCTTTACGTTGCTTTACGTTGCTTTGCCTTGCCTTGCTTTACGTTGCTTTACCTTGCTTTAGGTTGCTTTACGTTGCTTTACGTTGCCTTGCTTTACGTTGCTTTACGTTGCTTTACGTTGCATTGCTTTACGTTGCTTTATGTTGCTTTGCCTTGCTTTGCCTTGCCTTGCCTTGCTTTACGTTTCTTTACGTTGCTTTGCCTTGCCTTGCTTTACGTTGCTTTACCTTGCTTTAGGTTGCTTTACGTTGCTTTGCCTTGCTTTGCCTTGCTTTACGTTGCTTTACTTTGATTTACGTTGCTTTACTTTGCCTTGCTTTACATTGCTTTATGTTGCTTTATGTTGCTTTACGTTGCTTTGCCTTGCCTTGCCTTGCTTTACGTTGCTTTACGTTGCTTTACGTTGCATTGCTTTACGTTGCTTTACGTTACCTTGCTTTACGTTGCTTTACGTTGCTTTACGTTGCCTTGCTTTACGTTGCTTTACGTTGCTTTACGTTGCTTTGCCTTGCCTTGCCTTGCTTTACGTTGCTTTATGTTGCTTTACATTTCATTGCTTTACGCTGCTTTACGTTGCTTTACGTTGACTTGCTTTACGTTGCTTTTCGCTGCTTTACGTTGACTTGCTTTACGTTGCTTTACGTTGCTTTGCTTTACGTTGATTTACGTTGCTTTACGTTGCCTTGCTTTACGTTGTTTTACGTTGCTTTACGTTGTTTTACGTTGCCTTGCTTTACGTTGCTTTATGTTGCTTTACGTTGCTTTGCCTTGCCTTGCCTTGCCTTACCTTGCTTTACGTTGCTTTACGTTGCTTTACGTTGCTTTACCTTGCCTTGCCTTGCTTTACGTTGCTTTACGTTGCTTTACGTTACTTTAACTTGCCTTCCCTTGCTTTACGTTTCTTTACGTTGCTTTACATTGCTTTACGTTGCGTTACCTTGCCTTGCCTTGCCTTGCTTTACGTAGCTTTACTTTGCTTTACGTTGCTTTACCTCCCTTGCTTTACGTTGCTTTATGTTGCTTTACCTTGCCTTGCCTTGCTTTACGTTGCTTTACGTTGCTTTACGTTGCATTGCTTTACGTTGCTTTACGTTGCCTTGCTTTACTTTGCTTTACGTTGCTTTACGTTGCCTTGCTTTACGTTGCTTTACGTTGCTTTACGTTGCTTTACCTTGCCTTGCCTTGCTTTACGTTGCTTTACGTTGCTTTGCCTTGCCTTGCTTTACGTTGCTTTACCTTGCTTTAGGTTGCTTTACGTTGCTTTGCCTTGCTTTGCCTTGCTTTATGTTGTTTTACGTTGATTTACTTTGCTTTACGTTGCCTTGCTTTACAATGCTTTACGTTGCTTTACTTTGCTTTGCCTTGCCTTGCTTTACGTAGCTTTACGTTGCTTTACGTTGCATTGCTTTACGTTGCTTTACGTTGCCTTGCTTTACGTTGTTTACGTTGCTTTACGTTGACTTGCTTTACATTGCTTTACGTTGCTTTACGTTGCTTTGCTTTACTTTGATTTACGTTGCTTTACGTTGCCTTGCTTTACGTTGTTCTACGTTACTTTACGTTGCTTTACGTTGCTTTGCTTTACGTTGTTCTACGTTACTTTACGTTGCTTTACGTTGCTTTGCCTTGCCTTGCCTTGCTTTACGTTGCTTTACGTTGCTTTACGTTGCTTTGCCTTGCCTTGCTTTACGTTGCTTTACCTTGCTTTAGGTTGCTTTACATTGCTTTGCCTTTCTTTGCCTTGCTTTATGTTGTTTTACGTTGATTTACTTTGCTTTACGTTGCCTTGCTTTACTTTGCTTTGCCTTGCTTTGCCTTGCTTTATGTTGTTTTACGTTGATTTACTTTGCTTTACGTTGCCTTGCTTTTCAATGCTTTACGTTGCTTTACGTTGCTTTGCCTTGCCTTGCCTTGCTTTACGTAGCTTTACGTTGCTTTACGTTGCATTGCTTTACGTTGCTTTACGTTGCCTTGCTTTACGTTGCTTTACGTTGCCTTGCTTTACGTTGCTTTACGTTGCTTTACGTTGACTTGCTTTACGTTGCTTTACGTGCTTTACGTTGCTTTGCCTTGCCTTGATTTACGTTGCTTTACGTTGCTTTACGTTGCTATGCCTTGCCTTGTTTACGTTGCTTTACGTTGCTTTACGTTGCTTTACGTTGTTTTGCCTTGCTTTGCCTTGCTTTACGTTGCCTTGCTTTACGTTGCTTTACGTTGCTTTGCCTTGCTTAGCCTTGCTTTGCCTTGCCTTGCCTTGCTTTACGTTTCTTTACTTTGCTTTGCCTTGCCTTGCTTTACGTTGCTTTACTTTGCTTTACGTTGCCTTCCTTTACGTTGCTTTACGTTGCTTTGCCTTGCCTTGCTTTACGTTGCTTTACCTTGCTTTAGGTTGCTTTACGTTGCTTTACGTTGCCTTGCTTTACGTTGCTTTACGTTGCTTTACGTTGCATTGCTTTACGTTGCTTTATGTTGCTTTACCTTGCTTTGCCTTGCCTTGCCTTGCTTTACGTTTCTTTACGTTGCTTTGCCTTGCCTTGCTTTACGTTGCTTTACCTTGCTTTAGGTTGCTTTACGTTGCTTTGCCTTGCTTTGCCTTGCTTTACGTTGCTTTACTTTGATTTACGTTGCTTTACTTTGCCTTGCTTTACATTGCTTTATGTTGCTTTATGTTGCTTTACGTTGCTTTGCCTTGCCTTGCCTTGCTTTACGTTGCTTTACGTTGCTTTACGTTGCATTGCTTTACGTTGCTTTACGTTACCTTGCTTTACGTTGCTTTACGTTGCTTTACGTTGCCTTGCTTTACGTTGCTTTACGTTGCTTTACGTTGCTTTGCCTTGCCTTGCCTTGCTTTACGTTGCTTTATGTTGCTTTACATTTCATTGCTTTACGCTGCTTTACGTTGCTTTACGTTGACTTGCTTTACGTTGCTTTTCGCTGCTTTACGTTGACTTGCTTTACGTTGCTTTACGTTGCTTTGCTTTACGTTGATTTACGTTGCTTTACGTTGCCTTGCTTTACGTTGTTTTACGTTGCTTTACGTTGTTTTACGTTGCCTTGCTTTACGTTGCTTTATGTTGCTTTACGTTGCTTTGCCTTGCCTTGCCTTGCCTTACCTTGCTTTACGTTGCTTTACGTTGCTTTACGTTGCTTTACCTTGCCTTGCCTTGCTTTACGTTGCTTTACGTTGCTTTACGTTACTTTAACTTGCCTTCCCTTGCTTTACGTTTCTTTACGTTGCTTTACATTGCTTTACGTTGCGTTACCTTGCCTTGCCTTGCCTTGCTTTACGTAGCTTTACTTTGCTTTACGTTGCTTTACCTCCCTTGCTTTACGTTGCTTTATGTTGCTTTACCTTGCCTTGCCTTGCTTTACGTTGCTTTACGTTGCTTTACGTTGCATTGCTTTACGTTGCTTTACGTTGCCTTGCTTTACTTTGCTTTACGTTGCTTTACGTTGACTTGCTTTACGTTGCTTTACGTTGCTTTACGTTGCTTTACATTGCCTTGCCTTGCTTTACGTTGCTTTACGTTGCTTTACGTTGCTTTGCCTTGCCTTGCTTTACGTTGCTTTACCTTGCTTTAGGTTGCTTTACGTTGCTTTGCCTTGCTTTGCCTTGCTTTATGTTGTTTTACGTTGATTTACTTTGCTTTACGTTGCCTTGCTTTACAATGCTTTACGTTGCTTTACTTTGCTTTGCCTTGCCTTGCTTTACGTAGCTTTACGTTGCTTTACGTTGCATTGCTTTACGTTGCTTTACGTTGCCTTGCTTTACGTTGTTTACGTTGCTTTACGTTGACTTGCTTTACATTGCTTTACGTTGCTTTACGTTGCTTTGCTTTACTTTGATTTACGTTGCTTTACGTTGCCTTGCTTTACGTTGTTCTACGTTACTTTACGTTGCTTTACGTTGCTTTGCTTTACGTTGTTCTACGTTACTTTACGTTGCTTTACGTTGCTTTGCCTTGCCTTGCCTTGCTTTACGTTGCTTTACGTTGCTTTACGTTGCTTTGCCTTGCCTTGCTTTACGTTGCTTTACCTTGCTTTAGGTTGCTTTACATTGCTTTGCCTTTCTTTGCCTTGCTTTATGTTGTTTTACGTTGATTTACTTTGCTTTACGTTGCCTTGCTTTACTTTGCTTTGCCTTGCTTTGCCTTGCTTTATGTTGTTTTACGTTGATTTACTTTGCTTTACGTTGCCTTGCTTTACAATGCTTTACGTTGCTTTACGTTGCTTTGCCTTGCCTTGCCTTGCTTTACGTAGCTTTACGTTGCTTTACGTTGCATTGCTTTACGTTGCTTTACGTTGCCTTGCTTTACGTTGCTTTACGTTGCTTTACGTTGACTTGCTTTACGTTGCTTTACGTTGCTTTACGTTGCTTTGCTTTACTTTGATTTACGTTGCTTTACGTTGCCTTGCTTTACGTTGTTCTACGTTACTT
The DNA here is from genome assembly GCF_032191515.1 of Phaenicophaeus curvirostris. Lineage (NCBI taxonomy): Eukaryota > Metazoa > Chordata > Aves > Cuculiformes > Cuculidae > Phaenicophaeus > Phaenicophaeus curvirostris. Next base: position 205,861 of record NW_027206708.1, read on the forward strand.
TACGTTGCTTTACGTTGCTTTGCCTTGCCTTGCCTTACCTTGCTTTACGTTGCTTTACGTTGCTTTACGTTGCTTTAACTTGCCTTGCCTTACTTTACGTTGCTTTACGTTGCTTTACGTTGCGTTACCTTGCCTTGCCTGGCCTTGCCTTGCTTTACGTAGGTTTACGTTGCTTTACCTTGCCTTGCCTTGCTTTACGTTGCTTTACGTTGCCTTGCCTTGCTTTACGTTCTTTAGGTTGCCTTGCTTTACGTTGCCTTGCCTTGCTTTACGTTGCTTTACGTTGCCTTGCCTTCCCATACGTTGCCTTGCTTTACTTTTCCTTGCCTTGCTTTACGTTGCTTTACGTTGATTTATGTTGCCTTGCTTTACGTTGCCTTGCCTTGCCTTGCTTTACGTTGCTTTGTTTTTCGTTGCCTTGCCTTGCTTTACGTTGCTTTACATTGCCTTACTTTACGTTGCCTTGCCTTGCTTTACGTTGCTTTACGTTGCCTTGCTTTACGTTGCCTTGCCTTGCTTTACGTTGCTTTACGTTGCCTTGCTTTACGTTGCCTTGCTTTACATTGCTTTACATTGCCTTGCTTTACGTTGCCTTGCTTTACGTTGCTTGACGTTGCCTTGGTTTACGTTGCTGTACATTGCCTTGCTTTACGTTGCTTTACGTTGCCTTGCTTGACGTTGCTTTACGTTGCTTTACGTTGCCTTGCTTTACGTTGCTTTACGTTGCCTTGGTCTACGTTGCTTTACGTTGCCTTGCTTTACGTTGCTTTACGTTGCCTTGCTTTATGTTGCCTTGCTTTACGTTGTTTACGTTGCCTTGCTTTACGTTGCCTTGCTTTCGTTGCTTTACGTTGCCTTGCTTTACGTTGCTTTATGTTGCTTTACGTTGCCTTGCTTTACGTTGCCTTGCTTTACGTTGCCTTGCTTTACGTTGCTTTACGTTGCGTTGCTTTACGTTGCCTTGCTTTACGTTGTCTTTCTTTACGTTGCTTTACGTTGCCTTGACTTGCCTTACGTTGCTTTACGTTGCTTTACGTTGCCTTGCCTTGCTTTACGTTGCTTTACGTTGCCTTGCCTTCCTTTACGTTGCCTTGCTTTACTTTTCCTTGCCTTGCTTTACGTTGCTTTACGTTGATTTACGTTGCCTTGCTTTACGTTGCCTTGCCTTGCCTTGCTTTACGTTGCTTTGTTTTTCGTTGCCTTTCCTTGCTTTACGTTGCTTTACATTGCCTTACTTTACGTTGCCTTGCCTTGCTTTACGTTGCCTTGCTTTACGTTGCTTTACGTTGCCTTGCTTTACGTTGCCTTGATTTACATTGCTTAACATTGCCTTGCTTTACGTTGCCTTGCTTTACGTTGCTTGACGTTGCCTTGGTTTACGTTGCTGTACATTGCCTTGCTTTACGTTGCTTTACGTTGCCTTGCTTGACGTTGCTTTACGTTGCTTTACGTTGCCTTGCTTTACGTTGCTTTACGTTGCCTTGGTCTACGTTGCTTTACATTGCCTTGCTTTACGTTGTTTTACGGTGCCTTCCTTGACGTTGCTTTACTTTGCTTTACGTTGCCTTGCTTTACGTTGCTTTACGTTGCCTTGCTTTATGTTGCCTTGCTTTACGTTGTTTACGTTGCCTTGCTTTACGTTGCCTTGCTTTACGTTGCTTTACGTTGCCTTGCTTTACATTGCTTTATGTTGCTTTACGTTGCCTTGCTTTACGTTGCCTTGCTTTATGTTGCCTTGCTTTACGTTGCTTTACGTTACGTTGCCTTGCCTTGCTTTACGTTGCTTTACGTTGCCTTGCCTTGCTTTACGTTGCTTTACGTTGCTTTGCCTTGCCTTACGTTGCTTTACATTGCCTTGCCTTGCTTTACGTTGCTTTACCTTGTTTTACGTTGCTTTACGTTGCCTTGTCTTGCTTTATGTTGCTTTACTTTGTTTTACGTTGCCTTGCCTTGCTTTACGTTGCTTTAAGTTGCTTTAACTTGCTTTACGCTGCTTTACCTTTCCTTGCCTTGCTTTACTTTATTTTACGTTGCTTTATGTTGCTTTGCCTTGCCTTGCTTTACGTTGCTTTACGTTGCTTTACGTTGCTTTACCTTGCCTTGACTTGCCTTGCTTTACCTTGCTTTACGTTGCTTTACTTTGCTCTGCCTTGCTTTGCCTTGCTTTGCCTTGCCTTGCTTTACGTTGCTTTACGTTGTTTTACCTTGCCTTGCCTTGCTCTACGTTGCTTTACATTGATTTACGGTGCTTTACCTTGCCTTGCCTTTCTTTACGTTGCTTTACCTTGCCTTGCCTTGCTTTACGTTGCTTTACGTTGCTTTGCCTTGCTTTACGTTGCTTTACGTTGCTTTACGTTACTTTACGTTGTTTTACCTTGCCTTGATTTACGTTGCTTTACGTGCTTTACGTTGCTTTGCCTTGCCTTGATTAACGTTGCTTTACGTTGCTTTACGTTGCTATGCCTTGCCTTGTTTACGTTGCTTTACGTTGCTTTACGTTGCTTTACGTTGTTTTGCCTTGCTTTGCCTTGCTTTACGTTGCCTTGCTTTACGTTGCTTTACGTTGCTTTGCCTTGCTTAGCCTTGCTTTGCCTTGCCTTGCCTTGCTTTACGTTTCTTTACTTTGCTTTGCCTTGCCTTGCTTTACGTTGCTTTACTTTGCTTTACGTTGCCTTCCTTTACGTTGCTTTACGTTGCTTTGCCTTGCCTTGCTTTACGTTGCTTTACGTTGCTTTGCCTTGCCTTGCTTTACCTTGCTTTAGGTTGCTTTACGTTTCTTTACGTTGCCTTGCTTTACGTTGCTTTACGTTGCTTTACGTTGCATTGCTTTACGTTGCTTTATGTTGCTTTGCCTTGCTTTGCCTTGCCTTGCCTTGCTTTACGTTTCCTTACGTTGCTTTGCCTTGCCTTGCTTTACGTTGCTTTACCTTGCTTTAGGTTGCTTTACGTTGCTTTGCCTTGCTTTGCGTTGCTTTACGTTGCTTTACTTTGATTTACGTTGCTTTACGTTTCCTTGCTTTACATTGCTTTATGTTGCTTTATGTTGCTTTACGTTGCTTTGCCTTGCCTTGCCTTGCTTTACGTTGCTTTACGTTGCTTTACGTTGCATTGCTTTACGTTACCTTGCTTTACGTTGCTTTACGTTGCTTTACGTTGCCTTGCTTTACGTTGCTTTACGTTGCTTTACGTTGCTTTGCCTTGCCTTGCCTTGCTTTACGTTGCTTTATGTTGCTTTACATTTCATTGCTTTACGCTGCTTTACGTTGCTTTACGTTGACTTGCTTTACGTTGCTTTTCGCTGCTTTACGTTGACTTGCTTTACGTTGCTTTACGTTGCTTTGCTTTACGTTGATTTACGTTGCTTTACGTTGCCTTGCTTTACGTTGTTTTACGTTGCTTTACGTTGTTTTACGTTGCCTTGCTTTACGTTGCTTTATGTTGCTTTACGTTGCTTTGCCTTGCCTTGCCTTGCCTTACCTTGCTTTACGTTGCTTTACGTTGCTTTACGTTGCTTTACCTTGCCTTGCCTTGCTTTACGTTGCTTTACGTTGCTTTACGTTGCTTTAACTTGCCTTCCCTTGCTTTACGTTTCTTTACGTTGCTTTACATTGCTTTACGTTGCGTTACCTTGCCTTGCCTTGCCTTGCTTTACGTAGCTTTACTTTGCTTTACGTTGTTTTACCTCCCTTGCTTTACGTTGCTTTATGTTGCTTTACCTTGCCTTGCCTTGCTTTACGTTGCTTTACGTTGCTTTACGTTGCATTGCTTTACGTTGCTTTACGTTGCCTTGCTTTACTTTGCTTTACGTTGCTTTACGTTGCCTTGCTTTACATTGCTTTACGTTGCTTTACGTTGCTTTACCTTGCCTTGCCTTGCTTTACGTTGCTTTACGTTGCTTTACGTTGCTTTGCCTTGCCTTGCTTTACGTTGCTTTACCTTGCTTTAGGTTGCTTTACGTTGCTTTGCCTTGCTTTGCCTTGCTTTATGTTGTTTTACGTTGATTTACTTTGCTTTACGTTGCCTTGCTTTACAATGCTTTACGTTGCTTTACTTTGCTTTGCCTTGCCTTGCCTTGCTTTACGTAGCTTTACGTTGCTTTACGTTGCATTGCTTTACGTTGCTTTACGTTGCCTTGCTTTACGTTGTTTACGTTGCTTTACGTTGACTTGCTTTACATTGCTTTACGTTGCTTTACGTTGCTTTGCTTTACTTTGATTTACGTTGCTTTACGTTGCCTTGCTTTACGTTGTTCTACGTTACTTTACGTTGCTTTACGTTGCTTTGCTTTACGTTGTTCTACGTTACTTTACGTTGCTTTACGTTGCTTTGCCTTGCCTTGCCTTACCTTGCTTTACGTTGCTTTACGTTGCTTTACGTTGCTTTAACTTGCCTTGCCTTACTTTACGTTGCTTTACGTTGCTTTACGTTGCCTTGCCTTGCTTTAGGTTGCTTTACGTTGCTTTACCTTGCCTTGCCTTTCTTTACGCAGCTTTGCGTTGCTTTACGTTGTTTACCTTGCCTTGCCTTGCTTTACGTTGCTTTACGTTGCTTTACGTTGCCTTGCCTTGCTTTACGTTGCTTTACGTTGCTTTACGTTGCTTTACCTTGCCTTGCCTTGCTTTACGTTTCTTTACGTGACTTCACGTTGCTTTACCTTGCCTTGCCTTACTTTACGTTGCTTTACGTTGCTTTATGTTGCTTTACCTTGCCTTGCCTTGCTTTACGTTGGTTTACGTTGCTTTACCTTGCCTTGCCTTGCTTTACGTTGCTTTACGTTGCTTTGCCTTGCCTTGCCTTTCTTTACGTTGCTTTACGTTGCTTTACCTTGCCTTGCCTTGCTTTACGTTGGTTTACGTTGCCTTGCCTTGCTTTACGTTCTTTACGTTGCCTTGCTTTACGTTGTCTTGCCTTGCTTTACGTTGCTTTACGTTGCCTTGAATTCCTTTATGTTGCCTTGCTTTACGTTTCCTTGCCTTGCTTTACGTTGCTTTACATTGATTTACCTTGCCTTGCTTTACGTTGCCTTGCCTTGCCTTACTTTACGTTGCTTTACGTTGTCTTGCTTTACATTGCCTTGCCTTGCCTTGCCTTACATTGCTTTACGTTGCTTTGTTTTACGTTGCCTTCCCTTGCTTTACGTTGCTTTACGTTGCCTTAATTTACATTGCCTTGCCTTGCTTTACGTTGCTTTACGTTGCCTTGCTTTATGTTGCCTTGCCTTGCTTTACGTTGCTTTACGTTGCCTTGCTTTACGTTGCCTTAATTTACATTGCTTTACGTTGCCTTGCTTTACATTGCTTTACGTTGCCTTGCTTTACGTTGCTTGACGTTGCCTTGGTTTACGTTGCTGTACATTGCCTTGCTTTACGTTGCTTTACGTTGCCTTGCTTGACGTTGCTTTACGTTGCATTACGTTGCCTTGCTTTACGTTGCTTTACGTTGCCTTGGTCTACGTTGCTTTACGTTGCCTTGCTTTACGTTTTTTTACGTTGCCTTGCTTGACGTTGCTATACTTTGCTTTACGTTGCCTTGCTTTACGTTGCTTTACGTTGCCTTGCTTTATGTTGCCTTGCTTTATGTTGCCTTGCTTTACGTTGCTTTACGTTGCCTTGCTTTACGTTGCCTTGCTTTACGTTGCTTTACGTTGCCTTGCTTTACGCTGCTTTATGTTGCTTTACGTTGCCTTGCTTTACGTTGCCTTGCTTTACGTTGCCTTGCTTTACGTTGCTTTACGTTGCGTTGCTTTACGTTGCCTTGCTTTACGTTGCCTTGCTTTACGTTGCTTTACGTTGCCTTGTCTTGCTTTACGTTGCTTTACGTTGTTTTATGTTGCCTTGCCTTGCTTTACGTTGCTTTAAGTTGCTTTACCTTGCTTTACGCTGCTTTACCTTTCCTTGCCTTGCTTTACTTTGCTTTACGCTGCTCTACGTTGCTTTACATTTCCTTGCCTTGCTTTACTTTGCTTTACGTTGATTTATGTTGCTTTGCCTTGCCTTGCTTTACGTTGCTTTACGTTGCGTTACGTTGCTTTACCTTGCATTGCCTTGCCTTGACTTGCCTTGCTTTACCTTGCTTTACGTTGCTTTACGTTGCTTTGCCTTGCTTTGCCTTGCCTTGCTTTACGTTGCTTTACGTTGCTTTACGTTGCTTTACCTTGCCTTGCCTTGCTCTACGTTGCTTTACATTGCTTTACGTTGCTTTACCTTGCCTTGCCTTGCTTTACGTTGCTTTACTTTGCTTTACGTTGCTTTACCTTGCCTTGCCTTGCTTTACGTTGCTTTACATTGCTTTGCCTTGCTTTACGTTGCTTTACGTTGCTTTACGTTACTTTACGTTGTTTTGCCTTGCCTTGATTTACGTTGCTTTACGTTGCTTTACGTTGCTTTGCCTTGCCTTGTTTACGTTGCTTTACGTTGCTTTACGTTGTTTTGCCTTCCTTTGCCTTGCATTACGTTGCCTTGCTTTACGTTGCTTTACGTTGCTTTACGTTGCTTTGCCTTGCTTAGCCTTGCTTTGCCTTGCCTTGCCTTGCTTTACGTTTCTTTACGTTGCTTTGCCTTGCCTTGCTTTACGTTGCTTTACTTTGCTTTACGTTGCCTTGCTTTACGTTGCTTTACGTTGCTTTGCCTTGCCTTGCTTTACGTTGCTTTACCTTGCTTTACGTTGCTTTACGTTGCTTTGCCTTGCTTTGCCTTGCTTTGCGTTGCCTTGATTACGTTGCTTTACGTTGCTTTAGGTTGCTTTACGTTGCTTTACATTGCCTTGCTTCACGTTGCTTTACGTTGCTTTACGTTGCATTGCTTTACGTTGCTTTATGTTGCTTTGCCTTGCTTAGCCTTGCCTTGCCTTGCTTTACGTTGCTTTACTTTGCTTTACGTTGCCTTGCTTTACGTTGCTTTACGTTGCTTTACGTTGCTTTACGTTGCTTTGCCTTGCCTTGCTTTACGCTGCTTTACCTTGCTTTAGGTTGCTTTACGTTGCTTTGCCTTGTTTTGCCTTGCTTTACTTTGCTTTACGTTGATTTACGTTGCTTTACGTTGCCTTGCCTTGCTTTGCCTTGCTTTACGTTGCTTTACGTTGCTTTACGTTGCCTTGCTTTACGTTGCTTTACTTTGCTTTATGTTTACTTGCTTTACGTTGCTTTACGTTGCTTTACGTTGCTTTGCTTTACCTTGATTTACATTGCTTTACGTTGCCTTGCTTTACGTTGTTTTATTTTACTTTACGTTGTTTTACGTTACTTTACGTTTTTTTATGTTGCCTTGCTTTACGTTGCTTTATGTTGCTTTACGTTGCTTTACGTTGCTTTGCCTTGCCTTGCCTTACCTTGCTTTACGTTGCTTTACGTTGCTTTACGTTGCTTTACCTTGCCTTGCTTTGCTTTACGTTCCTTTACGTTGCTTTACGTTGCTTTAACTTGCCTTGCCTTGCTTTATGTTAATTTACGTTGCTTTACGTTGCTTTGCCTTGCCTTACGTTGCTTTACGTTGCCTTGCCTTGCTTTACGTTGCTTTACGTTTTTTTACGTTGCTTTACGTTGCTTTGCCTTGCTTTACTTGCTTTACGTTGCTTTACGTTGCCTTCCCTTGCTTTACGTTGCTTTAAGTTGCTTTACCTTGCTTTACGCTGCTTTACCTTGCCTTGCCTTGCTTTACGTTGCTTTACGTTGCTTTACGTTACTTTACGTTGCTTTGCCTTGCCTAGCTTTACGTTGCTTTACGTTGCTTTACGTTGCTTTGCCTTGCCTTGCTTTACGTTGCTTTACGTTGCTTTGCCTTGCTTTGCCTTGCTTTACGTTGCCTTGCTTTACGTTGCTTTACGTTGCTTTGCCTTGCTTAGCCTTGCTTTGCCTTGCCTTGCCTTGCTTTACGTTGCTTTACTTTGCTTTACGTTGCCTTGCTTTACGTTGCTTTACGTTGCTTTACGTTGCTTTGCCTTGCCTTGCTTTACGTTGCTTTACCTTGCTTTAGGTTGCTTTACGTTGCTTTGCCTTGCTTTGCCTTGCCTTGATTACGTTGCTTTACGTTGCTTTACGTTGCTTTACGTTGCCTTGCTTTACATTGCTTTACGTTGCTTTACGTTGCTTTGCCTTGCCTTGCCTTGCTTTACTTTGCTTTACGTTACTTTACATTGCATTGCTTTACGTTGCTTTACGTTGCTTTACGTTGACTTGCTTTACGTTGCTTTACGTTGCTTTGCTTTACGTTGCTTTACGTTGCTTTACGTTGCCTTGCTTTACGTTGCTTTACGTTGCTTTACGTTGCTTTGCCTTGCCTTGCTTTACGCTGCTTTACCTTGCTTTAGGTTGCTTTACGTTGCTTTGCCTTGTTTTGCCTTGCTTTACTTTGCTTTACGTTGATTTACGTTGCTTTACGTTGCCTTGCCTTGCTTTGCCTTGCTTTACGTTGCTTTACGTTGCTTTACGTTGCTTTATGTTGACTTGCTTTACGTTGCTTTACGTTGCTTTATGTTGCTTTGCTTTACGTTGATTTACGTTGCTTTACGTTGCCTTGCTTTACGTTGCTTTACGTTGCTTTATGTTGACTTGCTTTACGTTACTTTACGTTGCTTTGCCTTGCCTACCTTTACGTTGCTTTACGTTGCTTTATGTTGCTTTGCCTTGCCTTGCTTTACGTTGCTTTATGTTGCTTTGCCTTGCTTAGCCTTGCTTTGCCTTGCCTTGCCTTGCTTTACGTTGCTTTACTTTGCTTTACGTTGCCTTGCTTTACGTTGCTTTACGTTGCTTTGCCTTGCCTTGCTTTACGCTGCTTTACCTTGCTTTAGGTTGCTTTACGTTGCTTTGCCTTGTTTTGCCTTGCTTTACTTTGCTTTACGTTGATTTACGTTGCTTTACGTTGCCTTGCTTGCTTTGCCTTGCTTTACGTTGCTTTACGTTGCTTTACGTTGCCTTGCCTTTCTTTACGTTGCTTTACGTTGCTTTATGTTGCTTTACCTTGCCTTGCCTTGCTTTACGTTGGTTTACGTTGCTTTTCCTTGCCTTGCCTTGCTTTACGTTGGTTTACGTTGCCTTGCCTTGCTTTACTTTGGTTTACGTTGCCTTGCCTTGCTTTACGTTCTTTACGTTGCCTTGCTTTACGTTGTCTTGCCTTGCTTTACGTTGCTTTACGTTGACTTGACTTCCTTTATGTTGCCTTGCTTTACGTTTCCTTGCCTTGCTTTACGTTGCTTTACATTGATTTACCTTGCCTTGGTTTACGTTGACTTGCCTTGCCTTGCTTTACGTTGCTTTACGTTGCCTTGCTTTACATTGCCTTGCCTTGCCTTGCCTTACATTGCTTTACGTTGCTTTGTTTTACGTTGCCTTCCCTTGCTTTACGTTGCTTTACGTTGCCTTAATTTACATTGCCTTGCCTTGCTTTACGTTGCTTTACGTTGCCTTGCTTTATGTTGCCTTGCCTTGCTTTACGTTGCTTTACGTTGCCTTGCTTTACGTTGCCTTAATTTACATTGCTTTACGTTGCCTTGCTTTACATTGCTTTACGTTGCCTTGCTTTACGTTGCTTTACGTTGCATTACGTTGCCTTGCTTTACGTTGCTTTACGTTGCCTTGCTTGACGTTGCTTTACGTTGCATTACGTTGCCTTGCTTTACGTTGCTTTACGTTGCCTTGGTCTACGTTGCTTTACGTTGCCTTGCTTTACGTTTTTTTACGTTGCCTTGCTTGACGTTGCTTTACTTTGCTTTACGTTGCCTTGCTTTACGTTGCTTTACGTTGCCTTGCTTTATGTTGCCTTGCTTTACGTTGCTTTACGTTGCCTTGCTTTACGTTGCCTTGCTTTACGTTGCTTTACGTTGCCTTGCTTTACGCTGCTTTATGTTGCTTTACGTTGCCTTGCTTTACGTTGCCTTGCTTTAGGTTGCCTTGCTTTACGTTGCTTTACGTTGCGTTGCTTTACGTTGCCTTGCTTTACGTTGCCTTGCTTTACGTTGCTTTACGTTGCCTTGTCTTGCTTTACGTTGCTTTACGTTGTTTTATGTTGCCTTGCCTTGCTTTACGTTGCTTTAAGTTGCTTTACCTTGCTTTACGCTGCTTTACCTTTCCTTGCCTTGCTTTACTTTGCTTTACGCTGCTCTACGTTGCTTTACATTTCCTTGCCTTGCTTTACTTTGCTTTACGTTGATTTATGTTGCTTTGCCTTGCCTTGCTTTACGTTGCTTTACGTTGCTTAACGTTGCTTTGACTTGCCTTGCTTTACGTTGCTTTACGTTGCGTTACGTTGCTTTACCTTGCATTGCCTTGCCTTGACTTGCCTTGCTTTACCTTGCTTTACGTTGCTTTACGTTGCTTTGCCTTGCTTTGCCTTGCCTTGCTTTACGTTGCTTTACGTTGCTTTACGTTGCTTTACCTTGCCTTGCCTTGCTCTACGTTGCTTTACTTTGCTTTACGTTGCTTTACCTTGCCTTGCCTTGCTTTACGTTGCTTTACATTGCTTTGCCTTGCTTTACGTTGCTTTACGTTGCTTTACGTTGCTTTACGTTGTTTTGCCTTGCCTTGATCTACGTTGCTTTACGTTGCTTTACGTTGCTTTGCCTTGCCTTGTTTACGTTGCTTTACGTTGCTTTACGTTGTTTTGCCTTCCTTTGCCTTGCATTACGTTGCCTTGCTTTACGTTGCTTTACGTTGCTTTACGTTGCTTTGCCTTGCTTAGCCTTGCTTTGCCTTGCCTTGCCTTGCTTTACGTTTCTTTATGTTGCTTTGCCTTGCCTTGCTTTACGTTGCTTTACTTTGCTTTACGTTGCCTTGCTTTACGTTGCTTTACGTTGCTTTACGTTGCTTTGCCTTGCCTTGCTTTACGTTGCTTTACCTTGCTTTACGTTGCTTTACGTTGCTTTGCCTTGCTTTGCCTTGCTTTGCGTTGCCTTGATTACGTTGCTTTACGTTGCTTTAGGTTGCTTTACGTTGCTTTACATTGCCTTGCTTTACGTTGCTTTACGTTGCTTTACGTTGCATTGCTTTACGTTGCTTTATGTTGCTTTGCCTTGCTTTGCCTTGCCTTGCCTTGCTTTACGTTGCTTTACTTTGCTTTACGTTGCCTTGCTTTACGTTGCTTTACGTTGCTTTACGTTGCTTTACGTTGCTTTGCCTTGCCTTGCTTTACGCTGCTTTACCTTGCTTTAGGTTGCTTTACGTTGCTTTGCCTTGTTTTGCCTTGCTTTACTTTGCTTTACGTTGATTTACGTTGCTTTACGTTGCCTTGCCTTGCTTTGCCTTGCTTTACGTTGCTTTACGTTGCTTTACGTTGCCTTGCTTTACGTTGCTTTACTTTGCTTTATGTTTACTTGCTTTACGTTGCTTTACGTTGCTTTACGTTGCTTTGCTTTACCTTGATTTACATTGCTTTACGTTGCCTTGCTTTACGTTGTTTTATGTTACTTTACGTTGTTTTACGTTACTTTACGTTTTTTTATGTTGCCTTGCTTTACGTTGCTTTATGTTGCTTTACGTTGCTTTACGTTGCTTTGCCTTGCCTTGCCTTACCTTGCTTTACGTTGCTTTACGTTGCTTTACGTTGCTTTACCTTGCCTTGCTTTGCTTTACGTTCCTTTACGTTGCTTTACGTTGCTTTAACTTGCCTTGCCTTGCTTTATGTTAATTTACGTTGCTTTACGTTGCTTTGCCTTGCCTTACGTTGCTTTACGTTGCCTTGCCTTGCTTTACGTTGCTTTACGTTTTTTTACGTTGCTTTACGTTGCTTTGCCTTGCTTTACTTGCTTTACGTTGCTTTACGTTGCCTTCCCTTGCTTTACGTTGCTTTAAGTTGCTTTACCTTGCTTTACGCTGCTTTACCTTGCCTTGCCTTGCTTTACGTTGCTTTACGTTGCTTTACGTTACTTTACGTTGCTTTGCCTTGCCTAGCTTTACGTTGCTTTACGTTGCTTTACGTTGCTTTGCCTTGCCTTGCTTTACGTTGCTTTACGTTGCTTTGCCTTGCTTTGCCTTGCTTTACGTTGCCTTGCTTTACGTTGCTTTACGTTGCTTTGCCTTGCTTAGCCTTGCTTTGCCTTGCCTTGCCTTGCTTTACGTTGCTTTACTTTGCTTTACGTTGCCTTGCTTTACGTTGCTTTACGTTGCTTTACGTTGCTTTGCCTTGCCTTGCTTTACGTTGCTTTACCTTGCTTTAGGTTGCTTTACGTTGCTTTGCCTTGCTTTGCCTTGCCTTGATTACGTTGCTTTACGTTGCTTTACGTTGCTTTACGTTGCCTTGCTTTACATTGCTTTACGTTGCTTTACGTTGCTTTGCCTTGCCTTGCCTTGCTTTACTTTGCTTTACGTTACTTTACATTGCATTGCTTTACGTTGCTTTACGTTGCTTTATGTTGACTTGCTTTACGTTGCTTTACGTTGCTTTGCTTTACGTTGCTTTACGTTGCTTTACGTTGCCTTGCTTTACGTTGCTTTACGTTGCTTTACGTTGCTTTGCCTTGCCTTGCTTTACGCTGCTTTACCTTGCTTTAGGTTGCTTTACGTTGCTTTGCCTTGTTTTGCCTTGCTTTACTTTGCTTTACGTTGATTTACGTTGCTTTACGTTGCCTTGCCTTGCTTTGCCTTGCTTTACGTTGCTTTACGTTGCTTTACGTTGCCTTGCTTTACGTTGCTTTACGTTGCTTTACGTTGCTTTATGTTGCTTTGCTTTACGTTGATTTACGTTGCTTTACGTTGCCTTGCTTTACGTTGCTTTACGTTGCTTTATGTTGACTTGCTTTACGTTACTTTACGTTGCTTTGCCTTCCCTACCTTTACGTTGCTTTACGTTGCTTTATGTTGCTTTGCCTTGCCTTGCTTTACGTTGCTTTATGTTGCTTTGCCTTGCTTAGCCTTGCTTTGCCTTGCCTTGCCTTGCTTTACGTTGCTTTACTTTGCTTTACGTTGCCTTGCTTTACGTTGCTTTACGTTGCTTTGCCTTGCCTTGCTTTACGCTGCTTTACCTTGCTTTAGGTTGCTTTACGTTGCTTTGCCTTGTTTTGCCTTGCTTTACTTTGCTTTACGTTGATTTACGTTGCTTTACGTTGCCTTGCTTGCTTTGCCTTGCTTTACGTTGCTTTACGTTGCTTTACGTTGCCTTGCCTTTCTTTACGTTGCTTTACGTTGCTTTATGTTGCTTTACCTTGCCTTGCCTTGCTTTACGTTGGTTTACGTTGCTTTTCCTTGCCTTGCCTTGCTTTACGTTCGTTTACGTTGCATTGCCTTGCTTTACTTTGGTTTACGTTGCCTTGCCTTGCTTTACGTTCTTTACGTTGCCTTGCTTTACGTTGTCTTGCCTTGCTTTACGTTGCTTTACGTTGACTTGACTTCCTTTATGTTGCCTTGCTTTACGTTTCCTTGCCTTGCTTTACGTTGCTTTACATTGATTTACCTTGCCTTGCTTTACGTTGCCTTGCCTTGCCTTGCTTTACGTTGCTTTACGTTGCCTTGCTTTACATTGCCTTGCCTTGCCTTGCCTTACATTGCTTTACGTTGCTTTGTTTTACGTTGCCTTCCCTTGCTTTACGTTGCTTTACGTTGCCTTAATTTACATTGCCTTGCCTTGCTTTACGTTGCTTTACGTTGCCTTGCTTTATGTTGCCTTGCCTTGCTTTACGTTGCTTTACGTTGCCTTGCTTTACGTTGCCTTAATTTACATTGCTTTACGTTGCCTTGCTTTACATTGCTTTACGTTGCCTTGCTTTACGTTGCTTGACGTTTCCTTGGTTTACGTTGCTGTACATTGCCTTGCTTTACGTTGCTTTACGTTGCCTTGCTTGACGTTGCTTTACGTTGCATTACGTTGCCTTGCTTTACGTTGCTTTACGTTGCCTTGGTCTACGTTGCTTTACGTTGCCTTGCTTTACGTTTTTTTACGTTGCCTTGCTTGACGTTGCTTTACTTTGCTTTACGTTGCCTTGCTTTACGTTGCTTTACGTTGCCTTGCTTTATGTTGCCTTGCTTTACGTTGCTTTACGTTGCCTTGCTTTACGTTGCCTTGCTTTACGTTGCTTTACGTTGCCTTGCTTTACGCTGCTTTATGTTGCTTTACGTTGCCTTGCTTTACGTTGCCTTGCTTTAGGTTGCCTTGCTTTACGTTGCTTTACGTTGCGTTGCTTTACGTTGCCTTGCTTTACGTTGCCTTGCTTTACGTTGCTTTACGTTGCCTTGTCTTGCTTTACGTTGCTTTACGTTGTTTTATGTTGCCTTGCCTTGCTTTACGTTGCTTTAAGTTGCTTTACCTTGCTTTACGCTGCTTTACCTTTCCTTGCCTTGCTTTACTTTGCTTTACGCTGCTCTACGTTGCTTTACATTTCCTTGCCTTGCTTTACTTTGCTTTACGTTGATTTATGTTGCTTTGCCTTGCCTTGTTTACGTTGCTTTACGTTGCTTTACGTTGTTTTGCCTTGCTTTGCCTTGCATTACGTTGCCTTGCTTTACGTTGCTTTACGTTGCTTTACGTTGCTTTGCGTTGCTTAGCCTTGCTTTGCCTTGCCTTGCCTTGCTTTACGTTTCTTTACGTTGCTTTGCCTTGCCTTGCTTTACGTTGCTTTACTTTGCTTTACGTTGCCTTGCTTTACGTTGCTTTACGTTGTTTGCCTTGCCTTGCTTTACGCTGCTTTACCTTGCTTTAGGTTGCTTTACGTTGCTTTGCCTTGTTTTGCCTTGCTTTACTTTGCTTTACGTTGATTTACGTTGCTTTACGTTGCCTTGCCTTGCTTTGCCTTGCTTTACGTTGCTTTACGTTGCTTTACGTTGCCTTGCTTTACGTTGCTTTACGTTGCTTTATGTTTACTTGCTTTACGTTGCTTTACGTTGCTTTACGTTGCTTTGCTTTACGTTGATTTACATTGCTTTACGTTGCCTTGCTTTACGTTGTTTTATGTTACTTTACGTTGTTTTACGTTACTTTACGTTTTTTTATGTTGCCTTGCTTTACGTTGCTTTATGTTGCTTTACGTTGCTTTACGTTGCTTTGCCTTGCCTTGCCTTACCTTGCTTTACGTTGCTTTACGTTGCTTTACGTTGCTTTACGTTGCTTTACCTTGCCTTGCTTTGCTTTACGTTGCTTTACGTTGCTTTACGTTGCTTTAACTTGCCTTGCCTTGCTTTATGTTAATTTACGTTGCTTTACATTGCTTTGCCTTGCCTTACGTTGCTTTACGTTGCCTTGCCTTGCTTTACGTTGCTTTACGTTTTTTTACGTTGCTTTACGTTGCTTTGCCTTGCTTTCCTTGCTTTACGTTGCTTTACGTTGCCTTCCCTTGCTTTACGTTGCTTTAAGATGCTTTACCTTGCTTTACGCTGCTTTACCTTGCCTTGCCTTGCTTTACGTTGCTTTACGTTGCTTTAGGTTACTTTACGTTGCTTTGCCTTGCCTAGCTTTACGTTGCTTTACGTTGCTTTACGTTGCTTTGCCTTGCCTTGCTTTACGTTGCTTTACGTTGCTTTGCCTTGCTTTGCCTTGCTTTACGTTGCCTTGCTTTACGTTGCTTTACGTTGCTTTGCCTTGCTTAGCCTTGCTTTGCCTTGCCTTGCCTTGCTTTACGTTGCTTTATTTTGCTTTACGTTGCCTTGCTTTACGTTGCTTTACGTTGCTTTACGTTGCTTTGCCTTGCCTTGCTTTACGTTGCTTTACCTTGCTTTAGGTTGCTTTACGTTGCTTTGACTTGCTTTGCCTTGCTTTGCCTTGCCTTGATTACGTTGCTTTACGTTGCTTTACGTTGCTTTACGTTGCCTTGCTTTACATTGTTTTACGTTGCTTTACGTTGCTTTGCCTTGCCTTGCCTTGCTTTACTTTGCTTTACGTTACTTTACATTGCATTGCTTTACGTTGCTTTACGTTGCTTTACGTTGACTTGCTTTACGTTGCTTTACGTTGCTTTACGTTGACTTGCTTTACGTTGCTTTACGTTGCTTTGCTTTACGTTGCTTTTCGTTGCTTTACGTTGCCTTGCTTTACGTTGTTTTACGTTTCTTTACGTTGCTTTACGTTGCCTTGCTTTACGTTGCTTTACGTTGCTTTGCCTTGCTTAGCCTTGCTTTGCCTTGCCTTGCCTTGCTTTACGTTTCTTTACGTTGCTTTTCCTTGCCTTGCTTTACGTTGCTTTACTTTGCTTTACGTTGCCTTGCTTTACGTTGCTTTACGTTGCTTTACGTTGCTTTGCCTTGCCTTGCTTTACGCTGCTTTACCTTGCTTTAGGTTGCTTTACGTTGCTTTGCCTTGTTTTGCCTTGCTTTACTTTGCTTTACGTTGATTTACGTTGCTTTACTTTGCCTTGCCTTGCTTTGCCTTGCTTTACGTTGCTTTACGTTGCTTTACGTTGCCTTGCTTTACGTTGATTTACGTTGCTTTATGTTGACTTGCTTTACGTTGCTTTACGTTGCTTTGCTTTACGTTGATTTACGTTGCTTTACGTTGCCTTGCTTTACGTTGCTTTACGTTGCTTTATGTTGACTTGCTTTACGTTACTTTACGTTGCTTTGCCTTGCCTACCTTTACGTTGCTTTACGTTGCTTTATGTTGCTTTGCCTTGCCTTGCTTTACGTTGCTTTACGTTGCTTTGCCTTGCTTAGCCTTGCTTTGCCTTGCCTTGCCTTGCTTTACGTTGCTTTACTTTGCTTTACGTTGCCTTGCTTTACGTTGCTTTACGTTGCTTTACGTTGCTTTGCCTTGCCTTGCTTTACGTTGCTTTACCTTTCTTTAGGTTGCTTTACGTTGCTTTGCCTTGCTTTGCCTTGCTTTGCCTTGCCTTGATTACGTTGCTTTACGTTGCTTTACGTTGCTTTACGTTGCTTTACGTTGCCTTGCCTTGCCTTGCCTTGCTTTACTTTGCTTTACGTTGCTTTACATTGCATTGCTTTACGTTGCTTTACGTTGCTTTACGTTGACTTGATTTACGTTGCTTTACGTTGCTTTACGTTGACTTGCTTTACGTTGCTTTACGTTGCTTTGCTTTACGTTGCTTTACGTTGCTTTACGTTGCCTTTTTTTACGTTGTTTTCGGTTGCTTTACGTTGCTTTACGTTGCCTTGCTTTACGTTGCTTTACGTTGCTTTACGTTGCTTTGCCTTGCCTTGCCTTGCCTTACCTTGCTTTACGTTGCTTTACGTTGATTTACGTTGCTTTACTTTCCCTTGCCTTGCTTTACGTTGCTTTACGTTGCTTTACGTTGCTTTAACTTGACTTGCCTTGCTTTACGTTTCTTTACGTTGCTTTACGTTGCATTACGTTGCTTTGCCTTGCTTTGCCTTGCTTTACGTTGCCTTGCTTTACGTTGCTTTACGTTGCTTTGCCTTGCTTAGCCTTGCTTTGCCTTGCCTTGCCTTGCTTTACTTTTCTTTACGTTGCTTTGCCTTGCCTTGCTGTACGTTGCTTTACTTTGCTTTACGTCACCTTGCTTTACGTTGCTTTAACTTGCTTTACGTTGCCTTGCTTTCCGTTGCTTTACGTTGCCTTGCTTTACGTTGCCTTGCCTTGCATTACGTAGCTTTACGTTGCCTTGCTTTACGTTGCCTTGCCTTGCTTTACGTTGCTTTACGTTGCCTTGCTTTACGTTGCCTTGCCATGCTTTATGTTGCTTTACGTTGCCTTGCTTTACGTTGCTTTACGTTGCCTTGCTTTACGTTGACTTGCTTTACGTTGCTTTACGTTGCTTTACTTTACGTTACTTTACCTTGCCTTGCCTTGCTTTACGTTTCTTTACGTTGATTTACGTTGCTTTACCTTGCCCTGCCTTGCTTTACGTTGCTTTACGTTGCTTTCCCTTGCCTTCCTTTACGTAGCTTTACGTTGCTTTACATTGCTTTACGTTGCTTTTCCTTGCTTTGCCTCGCTTTACGTTCCCTTGCTTTACGTTGCTTTACGTTGCTTTACGCTGCTTTACCTTTCCTTGCCTTGCTTAACGTTGCTTTACGTTGATTTACGTTGCTTTACCTTGCCTTGCCTTGCTTTACGTTGCTTTACGTTGCTTTACCTTGCCTTGCCATGCTCTACGTTGCTTTATATTGCTTTACCTTGCTTTACCTTTCCATGCATTGTTTTACGTTGCTTTAATTTGCTTTACCTTGCCTTGCCTTGCTTATGTTGTTTTACTTTACTTTACGTTGCTTTACCTTGCCTTGCCTTGCTTTACGTTGCTTTACGTTGCTTTGCCTTGCTTTACGTTGCTTTACGTTGCTTTAAGTTACTTTATGTTGCTTTGCCTTGCCTTGATTTAGGTTGCTTTACGTTGATTTACGTTGTTTTGCCTTGCCTTGCTTTACGTTGCTTTACGTTGCTTTGCCTTGCTTTGCCTTGCTTTGCCTTGCCTTGCTTTACGTTTCTTTACGTTGCTTTGCCTTGCCTTGCTTTACGTTGCTTTACGTTGCTTTACGTTGCCTTGCTTTACGATGCTTTACGTTGCTTTACGTTGCTTTACGTTGCTTTGCCTTCTCTTGCTTTATGTTCCTTTACCTTGCTTTATGTTGCTTTACGTTGCTTTACGTTGCTTTGCCTTGCTTTACGTTGCTTTACGTTGATTTACGTTGCTTTACGTTGCCTTGCCTTGTCTTGCCTTGCTTTACGTTGCT
The DNA here is from genome assembly GCF_032191515.1 of Phaenicophaeus curvirostris. Lineage (NCBI taxonomy): Eukaryota > Metazoa > Chordata > Aves > Cuculiformes > Cuculidae > Phaenicophaeus > Phaenicophaeus curvirostris. Next base: position 224,417 of record NW_027206708.1, read on the forward strand.
TTACGTTGCTTTACGTTGCATTGCTTTACGTTGCTTTACGTTGCCTTGCTTTACGTTGCTTTACGTTGCTTTACGTTGACTTGCTTTACGTTGCCTTACTTTTCTTTACGTTGCTTTGCTTTACGTTGATTTACGTTGCTTTACGTTGCCTTGCTTTACGTTGTTTTACGTTACTTTACGTTGCTTTACTTTGCCTTAATTTACGTTGCTTTATGTTGCTTTACGTTACTTTACGTTACTTTGCCTTGCCTTGCCTAACCTTGCTTTACGTTGCTTTACGTTGCTTTACGTTGCTTTACCTTGCCTTGCCTTGCTTTACGTTGCTTTACGTTGCTTTTCGTTGCTTTACCTTGCCTTGCCTTGCTTTACGTTGCTTTACGTTGCGTTACCTTGCCTTGCCTTGCTTTACGAAGCTTTACGTTGCTTTACGTTGCTTTAACTTGCCTTGCCTTGCTTCACGTTGCTTTACGTTACTTTACGTTGCTTTACCTTGCCTTGCCTTGCTTTACGTTGCTTTACGTTGCTTTACCTTGCCTTGCCTTGCTCTACGTTGCTTTATATTGCTTTACGTTGCTTTACCTTGCCTTGCATTGTTTTACGTTGCTTTAATTTGCTTTACGTTGCTTTACATTGCCTTGCCTTTCTTTACGTTGCTTTACGTTGCTTTACGTTTCTTTACCTTGCCTTGCCTTGCTTATGTTTTTTTACTTTGCTTTACGTTGCTTTACCTTGCCTTGCCTTGTTTTACGTTGCTTTACGTTGCTTTGCCTTGCTTTATGTTGCTTTACGTTGATTTAAGTTACTTTACGTTGCTTTGCCTTGCCTTGATTTACGTTGCTTTACGTTGATTTACGTTGCTTTGCCTTGCCTTGCTTTACGTTGCTTTACGTTGCTTTGCCTTGCTTTGCCTTGCTTTGATTTACGTTGCTTTACGTTGCTTTACGTTGCTTTGCCTTGCGTTGCTTTAAGTTGCTTTCCTTTGCTTTACGTTGCCTTGCTTTACGATGCTTTACGTTGCTTTACGTTGCTTTACTTTGCTTTGCCTTCCCTTGCTTTATTTTGCTTTACCTTGCTTTAGGTTGCTTTACGTTGCTTTACGTTGCTTTGCCTTGCTTTACGTTGCTTTACGTTGATTTACGTTGCTTTACGTTGCCTTGCCTTGCCTTGCCTTTCTTTACGTTGCTTTACGTTGCTTTACGTTGCATTGCTTTACGTTGCTTTACGTTGCTTTACGTTGCTTTACGTTGACTTGCTTTACGTTGCTTTACTTTTCTTTACGTTGCTTTGCTTTACGTTGATTTACGTTGCTTTACGTTGCCTTGCTTTACGTTCTTTTACGTTACTTTAAGTTGCTTTACGTTGCCTTACTTTACGTTGCTTTATGTTGCTTTACGTTGCTTTACGTTGACTTGCTTTACGTTGCTTTACTTTTCTTTACGTTGCTTTGCTTTACGTTGATTTACGTTGCTTTACGTTGCCTTGCTTTACGTTGTTTTACGTTACTTTAAGTTGCTTTACGTTGCCTTACTTTACGTTGCTTTATGTTGCTTTACGTTGCTTTACGTTGCTTTGCCTTGCCTTGCCTAACCTTGCTTTACGTTGCTTTACGTTGCTTTACGTTGCTTTACCTTGCCTTGCCTTGCTTTACGTTGCTTTACGTTGCTTTTCGTTGCTTTACCTTGCCTTGCCTTGCTTTACGAAGCTTTACGTTGCTTTACGTTGCTTTAACTTGCCTTGCCTTGCTTCACGTTGCTTTAATTTACTTTACGTTGCTTTACCTTGCCTTGCCTTGCTTTACGTTGCTTTACGTTGCTTTACCTTGCCTTGCCTTGATTTACGTTGCTTTACGTTGCTTTACCTTGCTTCCCTTGCTTTACGTTGCTTTACGTTGCCTTGCCTTGCTTTACGTTGCTTTACGTTACTTTACGTTGCTTTACCTTGCCTTGCCTTGCTTGACGTTGCTTTACGTTGCTTTACGTTGCCTTGCTTTACGTTGCTTTACGTTGCCTTGGTTTACGTTGCTTTACGTTGCCTTGCTTTACGTTGTTTTACGTTTTCTTGCTTGACGTTGCTTTACGTTGCTTTACGTTGCCTTGGTTTACGTTGTTTTATATTGCCTTGCTTTACGTTGCATTGCTTTACGTTGCCTTGCTTTACGTTGCTTTACGTTGCCTTGCTTTACGTTGCTTTATGTTGATTTACGTTGCCTTGCTTTACGTTGCCTTGCTTTACGATGCTTTACGTTGCTTTACGTTGCCTTGCTTTACGTTGCCTTGCTTTACGTTGCCTTGCTTTACGTTGCCTTGCTTTACGTTGCTTTACGTTGCCTTGCCTTGCTTTACGTTGCTTTAAGTTGCTTTACCTTGCTTTACGCTGCTTTACCTTGCCTTGCCTTGCTTTACGTTGCTTTAAGCTGCTTTACATTGCTTTACCTTGCCTTGTCTTGCTTTACGTTGCTTTACGTTGCTTTACGTTGCTATTCGCTGCTTTACCTTGCCTTGCCTTGCTTTACGTTGCTTTACGTTGCTTTACCTTGCCTTTCCTTGCTTTACGTTGCTTTACGTTGCTTTACGTTGCTTTACCTTCCCTTGCCTTGCTCTACGTTGCATTACATTGCTTTACGTTGCTTTACCTTGCCTTGCCTGCTTTACGTTGGTTTACTTTGCCTTAATTTACGTTGCTTTATGTTGCTTTACGTTACTTTACGTTACTTTGCCTTGCCTTGCCTAACCTTGCTTTACGTTGCTTTACGTTGCTTTACGTTGCTTTACCTTGCCTTGCCTTGCTTTACGTTGCTTTACGTTGCTTTTCGTTGCTTTACCTTGCCTTGCCTTGCTTTACGTTGCTTTACGTTGCGTTACCTTGCCTTGCCTTGCTTTACGAAGCTTTACGTTGCTTTACGTTGCTTTAACTTGCCTTGCCTTGCTTCACGTTGCTTTACGTTACTTTACGTTGCTTTACCTTGCCTTGCCTTGCTTTACGTTGCTTTACGTTGCTTTACCTTGCCTTGCCTTGCTCTACGTTGCTTTATATTGCTTTACGTTGCTTTACCTTGCCTTGCATTGTTTTACGTTGCTTTAATTTGCTTTACGTTGCTTTACATTGCCTTGCCTTTCTTTACGTTGCTTTACGTTGCTTTACGTTTCTTTACCTTGCCTTGCCTTGCTTATGTTTTTTTACTTTGCTTTACGTTGCTTTACCTTGCCTTGCCTTGTTTTACGTTGCTTTACGTTGCTTTGCCTTGCTTTATGTTGCTTTACGTTGATTTAAGTTACTTTACGTTGCTTTGCCTTGCCTTGATTTACGTTGCTTTACGTTGCTTTACGTTGCTTTGCCTTGCTTTGCCTTGCTTTGATTTACGTTGCTTTACGTTGCTTTACGTTGCTTTGCCTTGCGTTGCTTTAAGTTGCTTTCCTTTGCTTTACGTTGCCTTGCTTTACGATGCTTTACGTTGCTTTACGTTGCTTTACTTTGCTTTGCCTTCCCTTGCTTTATTTTGCTTTACCTTGCTTTAGGTTGCTTTACGTTGCTTTACGTTGCTTTGCCTTGCTTTATGTTGCTTTACGTTGATTTACGTTGCTTTACGTTGCCTTGCCTTGCCTTGCTTTACGTTGCTTTACGTTGCTTTACGTTGCATTGCTTTACGTTGCTTTACGTTGCTTTACGTTGCTTTACGTTGACTTGCTTTACGCTGCTTTACTTTTCTTTACGTTGCTTTGCTTTACGTTGATTTACGTTGCTTTACGTTGCCTTGCTTTACGTTCTTTTACGTTACTTTAAGTTGCTTTACGTTGCCTTACTTTACGTTGCTTTATGTTGCTTTACGTTGCTTTACGTTGACTTGCTTTACGTTGCTTTACTTTTCTTTACGTTGCTTTGCTTTACGTTGATTTACGTTGCTTTACGTTGCCTTGCTTTACGTTGTTTTACGTTACTTTAAGTTGCTTTACGTTGCCTTACTTTACGTTGCTTTATGTTGCTTTACGTTGCTTTACGTTGCTTTGCCTTGCCTTGCCTAACCTTGCTTTACGTTGCTTTACGTTGCTTTACGTTGCTTTACCTTGCCTTGCCTTGCTTTACGTTGCTTTACGTTGCTTTTCGTTGCTTTACCTTGCCTTGCCTTGCTTTACGAAGCTTTACGTTGCTTTACGTTGCTTTAACTTGCCTTGCCTTGCTTCACGTTGCTTTAATTTACTTTACGTTGCTTTACCTTGCCTTGCCTTGCTTTACGTTGCTTTACGTTGCTTTACCTTGCCTTGCCTTGATTTACGTTGCTTTACGTTGCTTTACCTTGCTTCCCTTGCTTTACGTTGCTTTACGTTGCCTTGCCTTGCTTTACGTTGCTTTACGTTACTTTACGTTGCTTTACCTTGCCTTGCCTTGCTTGACGTTGCTTTACGTTGCTTTACGTTGCCTTGCTTTACGTTGCTTTACGTTGCCTTGGTTTACGTTGCTTTACGTTGCCTTGCTTTACGTTGTTTTACGTTTTCTTGCTTGACGTTGCTTTACGTTGCTTTACGTTGCCTTGGTTTACGTTGTTTTATATTGCCTTGCTTTACGTTGCATTGCTTTACGTTGCCTTGCTTTACGTTGCTTTACGTTGCCTTGCTTTACGTTGCTTTATGTTGATTTACGTTGCCTTGCTTTACGTTGCCTTGCTTTACGATGCTTTACGTTGCTTTACGTTGCCTTGCTTTACGTTGCCTTGCTTTACGTTGCCTTGCTTTACGTTGCCTTGCTTTACGTTGCTTTACGTTGCCTTGCCTTGCTTTACGTTGCTTTAAGTTGCTTTACCTTGCTTTACGCTGCTTTACCTTGCCTTGCCTTGCTTTACGTTGCTTTAAGCTGCTTTACATTGCTTTACCTTGCCTTGTCTTGCTTTACGTTGCTTTACGTTGCTTTACGTTGCTATTCGCTGCTTTACCTTGCCTTGCCTTGCTTTACGTTGCTTTACGTTGCTTTACCTTGCCTTTCCTTGCTTTACGTTGCTTTACGTTGCTTTACGTTGCTTTACCTTCCCTTGCCTTGCTCTACGTTGCATTACATTGCTTTACGTTGCTTTACCTTGCCTTGCCTGCTTTACGTTGGTTTACTTTGCCTTATGTTGCTTTACCTTACCTTGCCTTACTTTACGTTGCTTTACGTTGCTTTGCCTTGCTTTACGTTGCTTTACGTTGCTTTACGTTACTTTACGTTGCTTTGCCTTGCCTTGGTTTACGTTGCTTTACGTTGCTTTACGTTGCTTTGCCTTGCCTTGCTTTACGTTGCTTTACGTTGCTTTGCCTTGCCTTGATTTACGTTGCTTTACGTTGCTTTACGTTGCTTTGCCTTGCCTTGCTTTACGTTGCTTTATGTTGCTTTACGTTGCTTTGCCTTGCTTTGCCTTGCTTTACGTTGCCTTGCTTTACGTTGCTTTACGTTGCTTTGCCTTGCTTAGCCTTGCTTTGCCTTGCCTTGCCTTCCTTTACGTTTCTTTACGTTGCTTTGTCTTGCCTTGCTTTACGTTGATTTACTTTGCTTTACGTTGCCTTTGTTTAGGTTGCTTTACGTTGCTTTGCCTTGCTTTGCCTTGCTTTGCCTTGCCTTGATTACCTTGCTTTACGTTGCTTTACGTTGCCTTGCTTTACGCTGATTTACGTTGCTTTACTTTGCTTTACGTTGCTTTGCCTTGCCTAGCCTTGCTTTACGTGGCTTTACGTTGCTTTACGTTGCATTGCTTTACGTTGCTTTACGTTGCTTTGCCTTGGTTTGCCTTGCCTTGCCTTGCTTTACGTTTCTTTACGTTGCTTTGCCTTGCCTTGCTTTACGTTGCTTTACTTTGATTTATGCTGCCTTGATTTACGTTGCTTTACGTTGCTTTACGTTGCTTTGCCTTGCCTTGCTTTACGTTGCTTTACCTTGCTTTAGGTGACTTTACCTTGCTTTGCCTTGCTTTGCCTTGCTTTACGTTGCTTTACGTTGATTTACGTTGCTTTACGTTGCCTTGCTTTACATTGCTTTACCTTGCTTTAGGTTGCTTTACATTGCTTTGCCTTGCTTTATGTTGTTTTACGTTGATTTACTTTGCTTTACGTTGCCTTGCTTTACAAAGCTTTACGATGCTTTACGTTGCTTTGCCTTGCCTTGCCTTGCTTTACGTAGCTTTACGTTGCATTACGTTGCATTGCTTTACGTTGCTTTACGTTGCCTTGCTTTACGTTGCTTTACGTTGCTTTACGTTGACTTGCTTTACGTTGCTTTACGTTGCTTTACGTTGCTTTGCTGTACTTTGATTTACGTTGCTTTACGTTGCTTTACGTAGCGTTACCTTGCCTTGCCTGGCCTTGTCTTGCTTTACGTAGCTTTACGTTGCTTTACGTTGCTTTACCTTGCCTTGCCTTGCTTTACGTTGCTTTACGTTGCGTTACCTTGCCTTGCCTGGCCTTGCCTTGCTTTACGTAGCTTTACGTTGCTTTACGTTGCTTTACCTTGCCATGCCTTGCTTTAGGTTGCTTTACTTTGCTTTACCTTTCCTTGCCTTGCTTTACGCAGCTTTGCGTTGCTTTACGTTGCTTTACCTTGCCTTGCCTTACTTTACGTCGCTTTACGTTGCTTTACCTTGCCTTGCCTTGCTTTACGTTGCTTTACGTTGCTTTATGTTGCTTTACCTTGCCTTGCCTTGCTTTACGTTGCTTTACGTTGCTTTACCTTGCCTTGCCTTGCTTTATGTTGCTTTACGTTGCTTTGCCTTGCCTTGCCTTTCTTTACGTTGCTTTACGTTGCTTTACCTTGCCTTGCCTTGCTTTACGTTGCTTTACGTTGCCTTGCCTTCCTTTACGTTGCCTTGCTTTACGTTTCCTTGCCTTGCTTTACGTTGCTTTACGTTGATTTACGTTGCCTTGCTTTACGTTGCCTTGCCTTGACTTGCTTTACGTTGCTTTACGTTGCCTTGCTTTACGTTGCTTTATGTTGATTTACGTTGCCTTGCTTTACGTTGCCTTGCTTTACGATGCTTTACGTTGCTTTACGTTGCCTTGCTTTACGTTGCCTTGCTTTACGTTGCCTTGCTTTACGTTGCTTTACGTTGCCTTGCCTTGCTTTACGTTGCTTTAAGTTGCTTTACCTTGCTTTACGCTGCTTTACCTTGCCTTGCCTTGCTTTACGTTGCTTTAAGCTGCTTTACATTGCTTTACCTTGCCTTGTCTTGCTTTACGTTGCTTTACGTTGCTTTACGTTGCTATTCGCTGCTTTACCTTGCCTTGCCTTGCTTTACGTTGCTTTACGTTGCTTTACCTTGCCTTTCCTTGCTTTACGTTGCTTTACGTTGCTTTACGTTGCTTTACCTTCCCTTGCCTTGCTCTACGTTGCATTACATTGCTTTACGTTGCTTTACCTTGCCTTGCCTGCTTTACGTTGGTTTACTTTGCCTTATGTTGCTTTACCTTACCTTGCCTTACTTTACGTTGCTTTACGTTGCTTTGCCTTGCTTTACGTTGCTTTACGTTGCTTTACGTTACTTTACGTTGCTTTGGTTGCCTTGGTTTACGTTGCTTTACGTTGCTTTACGTTGCTTTGCCTTGCCTTGCTTTACGTTGCTTTACGTTGCTTTGCCTTGCCTTGATTTACGTTGCTTTACGTTGCTTTACGTTGCTTTGCCTTGCCTTGCTTTACGTTGCTTTATGTTGCTTTACGTTGCTTTGCCTTGCTTTGCCTTGCTTTACGTTGCCTTCCTTTACGTTGCTTTACGTTGCTTTGCCTTGCTTAGCCTTGCTTTGCCTTGCCTTGCCTTCCTTTACGTTTCTTTACGTTGCTTTGTCTTGCCTTGCTTTACGTTGATTTACTTTGCTTTACGTTGCCTTTGTTTAGGTTGCTTTACGTTGCTTTGCCTTGCTTTGCCTTGCTTTGCCTTGATTACCTTGCTTTACGTTGCTTTACGTTGCCTTGCTTTACGCTGATTTACGTTGCTTTACTTTGCTTTACGTTGCTTTGCCTTGCCTAGCCTTGCTTTACGTGGCTTTACGTTGCTTTACGTTGCATTGCTTTACGTTGCTTTACGTTGCTTTGCCTTGGTTTGCCTTGCCTTGCCTTGCTTTACGTTTCTTTACGTTGCTTTGCCTTGCCTTGCTTTACGTTGCTTTACTTTGATTTATGCTGCCTTGATTTACGTTGCTTTACGTTGCTTTACGTTGCTTTGCCTTGCCTTGCTTTACGTTGCTTTACCTTGCTTTAGGTGACTTTACCTTGCTTTGCCTTGCTTTGCCTTGCTTTACGTTGCTTTACGTTGATTTACGTTGCTTTACGTTGCCTTGCTTTACATTGCTTTACCTTGCTTTAGGTTGCTTTACATTGCTTTGCCTTGCTTTATGTTGTTTTACGTTGATTTACTTTGCTTTACGTTGCCTTGCTTTACAAAGCTTTACGATGCTTTACGTTGCTTTGCCTTGCCTTGCCTTGCTTTACGTAGCTTTACGTTGCATTACGTTGCATTGCTTTACGTTGCTTTACGTTGCCTTGCTTTACGTTGCTTTACGTTGCTTTACGTTGACTTGCTTTACGTTGCTTTACGTTGCTTTACGTTGCTTTGCTGTACTTTGATTTACGTTGCTTTACGTTGCTTTACGTAGCGTTACCTTGCCTTGCCTGGCCTTGTCTTGCTTTACGTAGCTTTACGTTGCTTTACGTTGCTTTACCTTGCCTTGCCTTGCTTTACGTTGCTTTACGTTGCGTTACCTTGCCTTGCCTGGCCTTGCCTTGCTTTACGTAGCTTTACGTTGCTTTACGTTGCTTTACCTTGCCATGCCTTGCTTTAGGTTGCTTTACTTTGCTTTACCTTTCCTTGCCTTGCTTTACACAGCTTTGCGTTGCTTTACGTTGCTTTACCTTGCCTTGCCTTACTTTACGTCGCTTTACGTTGCTTTACCTTGCCTTGCCTTGCTTTACGTTGCTTTACGTTGCTTTATGTTGCTTTACCTTGCCTTGCCTTGCTTTACGTTGCTTTACGTTGCTTTACCTTGCCTTGCCTTGCTTTATGTTGCTTTACGTTGCTTTGCCTTGCCTTGCCTTTCTTTACGTTGCTTTACGTTGCTTTACCTTGCCTTGCCTTGCTTTACGTTGCTTTACGTTGCCTTGCCTTCCTTTACGTTGCCTTGCTTTACGTTTCCTTGCCTTGCTTTACGTTGCTTTACGTTGATTTACGTTGCCTTGCTTTACGTTGCCTTGCCTTGACTTGCTTTACGTTGCTTTACGTTGCCTTGCTTTACGTTGCTTTATGTTGATTTACGTTGCCTTGCTTTACGTTGCCTTGCTTTACGATGCTTTACGTTGCTTTACGTTGCCTTGCTTTACGTTGCCTTGCTTTACGTTGCCTTGCTTTACGTTGCTTTACGTTGCCTTGCCTTGCTTTACGTTGCTTTAAGTTGTTTTACCTTGCTTTACGCTGCTTTACCTTGCCTTGCCTTGCTTTACGTTGCTTTAAGCTGCTTTACATTGCTTTACCTTGCCTTGTCTTGCTTTACGTTGCTTTACGTTGCTTTACGTTGCTATTCGCTGCTTTACCTTGCCTTGCCTTGCTTTACGTTGCTTTACGTTGCTTTACCTTGCCTTTCCTTGCTTTACGTTGCTTTACGTTGCTTTACGTTGCTTTACCTTCCCTTGCCTTGCTCTACGTTGCATTACATTGCTTTACGTTGCTTTACCTTGCCTTGCCTGCTTTACGTTGGTTTACTTTGCCTTATGTTGCTTTACCTTACCTTGCCTTACTTTACGTTGCTTTACGTTGCTTTGCCTTGCTTTACGTTGCTTTACGTTGCTTTACGTTACTTTACGTTGCTTTGCCTTGCCTTGGTTTACGTTGCTTTACGTTGCTTTACGTTGCTTTGCCTTGCCTTGCTTTACGTTGCTTTACGTTGCTTTGCCTTGCCTTGATTTACGTTGCTTTACGTTGCTTTACGTTGCTTTGCCTTGCCTTGCTTTACGTTGCTTTATGTTGCTTTACGTTGCTTTGCCTTGCTTTGCCTTGCTTTACGTTGCCTTCCTTTACGTTGCTTTACGTTGCTTTGCCTTGCTTAGCCTTGCTTTGCCTTGCCTTGCCTTCCTTTACGTTTCTTTACGTTGCTTTGTCTTGCCTTGCTTTACGTTGATTTACTTTGCTTTACGTTGCCTTTGTTTAGGTTGCTTTACGTTGCTTTGCCTTGCTTTGCCTTGCTTTGCCTTGCCTTGATTACCTTGCTTTACGTTGCTTTACGTTGCCTTGCTTTACGCTGATTTACGTTGCTTTACTTTGCTTTACGTTGCTTTGCCTTGCCTAGCCTTGCTTTACGTGGCTTTACGTTGCTTTACGTTGCATTGCTTTACGTTGCTTTACGTTGCTTTGCCTTGGTTTGCCTTGCCTTGCCTTGCTTTACGTTTCTTTACGTTGCTTTGCCTTGCCTTGCTTTACGTTGCTTTACTTTGATTTATGCTGCCTTGATTTACGTTGCTTTACGTTGCTTTACGTTGCTTTGCCTTGCCTTGCTTTACGTTGCTTTACCTTGCTTTAGGTGACTTTACCTTGCTTTGCCTTGCTTTGCCTTGCTTTACGTTGCTTTACGTTGATTTACGTTGCTTTACGTTGCCTTGCTTTACATTGCTTTACCTTGCTTTAGGTTGCTTTACATTGCTTTGCCTTGCTTTATGTTGTTTTACGTTGATTTACTTTGCTTTACGTTGCCTTGCTTTACAAAGCTTTACGATGCTTTACGTTGCATTACGTTGCATTGCTTTACGTTGCTTTACGTTGCCTTGCTTTACGTTGCTTTACGTTGCTTTACGTTGACTTGCTTTACGTTGCTTTACGTTGCTTTACGTTGCTTTGCTGTACTTTGATTTACGTTGCTTTACGTTGCTTTACGTAGCGTTACCTTCCCTTGCCTGGCCTTGCCTTGCTTTACGTAGCTTTACGTTGCTTTACGTTGCTTTACCTTGCCTTGCCTTGCTTTACGTTGCTTTACGTTGCGTTACCTTGCCTTGCCTGGCCTTGCCTTGCTTTACGTAGCTTTACGTTGCTTTACGTTGCTTTACCTTGCCATGCCTTGCTTTAGGTTGCTTTACTTTGCTTTACCTTTCCTTGCCTTGCTTTACGCAGCTTTGCGTTGCTTTACGTTGCTTTACCTTGCCTTGCCTTGCTTTACGTCGCTTTACGTTGCTTTACCTTGCCTTGCCTTGCTTTACGTTGCTTTACGTTGCTTTATGTTGCTTTACCTTGCCTTGCCTTGCTTTACGTTGCTTTACGTTGCTTTACCTTGCCTTGCCTTGCTTTATGTTGCTTTACGTTGCTTTGCCTTGCCTTGCCTTTCTTTACGTTGCTTTACGTTGCTTTACCTTGCCTTGCCTTGCTTTACGTTGCTTTACGTTGCCTTGCCTTCCTTTACGTTGCCTTGCTTTACGTTTCCTTGCCTTGCTTTACGTTGCTTTACGTTGATTTACGTTGCCTTGCTTTACGTTGCCTTGCCTTGACTTGCTTTACGTTGCTTTACGTTTCCTTGCTTTACATAGCCTTGCCTTGCCTTGCCTTACATTGCTTTACGTTGCTTTGTTTTACGTTGCCTTGCCTTGCTTTACGTTGCTTTACGTTGCCTTACTTTACGTTGCCTTGCCTTGCTTTACGTTGCTTTACGTTGCCTTGCTTTACGTTGCCTTGCCTTGCTTTACGTTGATTTACGTTGCCTTGCTTTACGTTGCCTTGCTTTACATTGCTTTACGTTGCCTTGCTTTACGTTGCCTTGCTTTACGTTGCTTTACGTTGCCTTGCTTTACGTTGGTTTACTTTGCTTTACGTTGCCTTGCTTTACGTTGCTTTACATTGCCTTGCTTTATGTTGCCTTGCTTTACGTTGCTTTACGTTGCCTTGCTTTACGTTGCCTTGCTTTATGTTGCTTTACGTTGCCTTGCTTTACGTTGCTTTATGTTGCTTTACGTTGCCTTGCTTTACGTTGCTTTACGTTGCCTTGCTTTACGTTCCTTTACGTTGCTTTACCTTGCCTTGACTTGCCTTGCTTTACCTTCCTTTACGTTGCTTTACGTTGCTTTGCCTTGCTTTGCCTTGCCTTGCTTTACGTTGCTTTACATTGCTTTACGTTGCTTTACCTTGCCTTGCCTTGCTCTACGTTGCTTTACATTGCTTTACGTTGCTTTACCTTGCCTTGCCTTGCTTTACGTTGCTTTACTTTGCTTTACGTTGCTTTACCTTGCCTTGCCTTGCTTTACGTTGCTTTCCGTTGCTTTGCCTTGCTTTACGTTGCTTTACGTTGCTTTACGTTACTTTACGTTGTTTTCCCTTGCCTTGATTTACGTTGCTTTACGTGCTTTACGTTGCTTTGCCTTCCCTTGATTTACGTTGCTTTACGTTGCTTTACGTTGCTTTGCCTGGCCTTGTTTACGTTGCTTTACGTTGCTTTACGTTGCTTTACATTGTTTTGCCTTGCTTTGCCTTGCTTTACGTTGCCTTGCTTTACGTTGCTTTACGTTGCTTTGCCTTGCTTTGCCTTGCCTTGCCTTGCTTTACGTTTCTTTACGTTGCTTTGCCTTGCCTTGTTTTACGTTGCTTTACTTTGCTTTACGTTTCCTTGCTTTACGTTGCTTTACGTTGCTTTACGTTGCTTTGCCTTGCCTTGTTTAAGTTGCTTTACCTTGCTTTAGCTTGCTTTACGTTGCTTTGCCTTGCTTTGCCTTGCTTTGCGTTGCCTTGATTACGTTGCTTTACGTTGCTTTACGTTGCTTTACGTTGCCTTGCTTTACGTTGCTTTGCGTTGCTTTACGTTGTATTGCTTTACGTTGCTTTATGTTGCTTTGACTTGCTTTGCCTTGCCTTGCCTTGCTTTACGTTTCTTTACGTTGCTTTTGCCTTGCCTTGCTTTACGTTGCTTTACTTTGCTTTACGTTGCCTTGCTTTACGTTGCTTTACGTTGCTTTGCCTTGCCTTGCTTTAAGTTGCTTTACCTTGCTTTAGGTTGCTTTACGTTGCTTTGCCTTGCTTTGCCTTGCTTTACGTTGCTTTACGTTGATTTACGTTGCTTTACGTTGCCTTGCTTTACGTTGCTTTACGTTGCTTTACGTTGCTTTACGTTGCTTTGCCTTGCCTTGCCTTGCTTTACGTTGCTTTACGTTGCTTTACGTTGCATTGCTTTACGTTGCTTTACGTTGCCTTGCTTTACATTTACTTACTTTACGTTGTCTTCCTTTACGTTGCCTTGCCTTGCCTTGCTTTACGTTGCCTTGCTTTTCGTAGCTTTACGTTTCCTTGCTTTACGTTGCCTTGCTTTACGTTTCCTTGCTTTACGTTGCTTTACGTGGCCTTGCTTTACGTTGCCTTGCTTTACGTTGCTTAAGTTGCCTTGGTTTAAGTTTCCTTGCTTTACGTTGCTTTACGTTGCCTGGCTTTACGTTGCTTTACGTTGCCTTGCTTTAGGTTGCATTACGTTGCCTTTCTTTACGTTGCCTTACTTAACTTTGCCTTGCTTTACGTTGCTTTACGTTGCCCTGCTTTACGTTGCCTGACTTGCTTTGCTTTACGTTGCCTTGCCTTGCCTTGCTTTACGTTGCCTTGCCTTGACTTGCTTTACGTTGCTTTACGTTGCCTTGCTTTACATTGCCTTGCCTTGCTTTACTTTGCCTTGTTTTACGTTGCTTTTCATTGCCTTGCTTTACGTTGCTTTACGTTGCCTTGCGTTGTCTTGCTTTTCTTGGTTTACGTTGCCTTGCTTTACATTGCTTTACATTGCCTTGCTTTACGTTGCCTTGCCTTCCCTTGCTTTACGTTTCTTTACGTTGCTTTGCTTTACGTTGCTTTACGTTGCCTTGCTTTACGTTGCCTTGCTTTACGTTGTCTTCCTTTACGTTGCCTTGCCTTGCCTTGCTTTACGTTGCCTTGCTTTTCGTAGCTTTACGTTTCCTTGCTTTACGTTGCCTTGCTTTACGTTTCCTTGCTTTACGTTGCTTTACGTGGCCTTGCTTTACGTTGCCTTGCTTTACGTTGCTTAAGTTGCCTTGGTTTAAGTTTCCTTGCTTTACGTTGCTTTACGTTGCCTTGCTTTACGTTGCTTTACGTTGCCTTGCTTTAGGTTGCATTACGTTGCCTTTCTTTACGTTGCCTTACTTAACTTTGCCTTGCTTTACGTTGCTTTACGTTGCCCTGCTTTACGTTGCCTGACTTGCTTTGCTTTACGTTGCCTTGCCTTGCCTTGCTTTACGTTGCCTTGCCTTGACTTGCTTTACGTTGCTTTACGTTGCCTTGCTTTACGTTGCCTTGCCTTGCTTTACTTTGCCTTGTTTTACGTTGCTTTTCATTGCCTTGCTTTACGTTGCTTTACGTTGCCTTGCGTTGTCTTGCTTTTCTTGGTTTACGTTGCCTTGCTTTACGTTGCTTTTCATTGCCTTGCTTTACGTTGCTTTACGTTGCCTTGCGTTGTCTTGCTTTTCTTGGTTTACGTTGCCTTGCTTTACATTGCTTTACATTGCCTTGCTTTACGTTGCCTTGCCTTCCCTTGCTTTACGTTTCTTTACGTTGCTTTGCTTTACGTTGCTTTACGTTGCCTTGCTTTACGTTGCCTTGCTTTACGTTGCCTTGCTTTACGTTGCCTTGCTTTGCCTTACTTTACGTTGTCTTGCTTTACGTTGCTTTAAGTTGCGTTGCTTTACGTTGCCTTGATTAACGTTGCCTTGATTTACGTTCTTTACGTTGCCTTACTTTACGTTGCCTTACGTTGCTTTACGTTGCCTTACTTTACGTTGCTTTACGTTGCCTTACGTTGCCTTGCTTTACGTTGCCTTGCTTTACGTTGCTTTACGTTGCCTTGCTTTACGTTGCCTTGCTTTACGTTGCTTTACGTTGCTTTACGTTGCGTTGCTTTACGTTGCCTTGCTTTACCTTGACTTGCTTTACGTTGCTTTACGTTGCCTTGCCTTGCTTTACGTTGCTTTAAGTTTCTTTACCTTGCTTTACGCTGCTTTACCTTGCCTTGCCTTGCTTTACGTTGCTTTAAGCTGCTTTACGTTGCTTTACCTTGCCTTGTCTTGCTTTACGTTGCTTTACGTTGCTTTATGTTGCTTTGCCTTGGCTTGCTTTATGTTGCTTTACGTTGCTTAACGTTGCTTTGACTTGCCTTGCTTTACGTTGCTTTACGTTGCTTTACGTTGCTTTGCCTTGCTTTGCCTTGCTTTGCCTTGCCTTGCTTTACGTTGCTTTACGTTGCTTTCTGCTGCTTTACCTTGCCTTGCCTTTCTTTACGTTGCTTTACATGCTTTACCTTGCCTTTCCTTGCTTTACGTTGCTTTACGTTGCTTTACCTTCCCTTGCCTTGCTCTACGTTGCTTTACATTGCTTTACGTTGCTTTACCTTGCCTTGCCTGTTTACGTTGGTTTACTTTGCCTTACGTTGCTTTACTTTGCTTTGCCTTGCTTTAAGTTGCTTTACGTTGCTTTACGTTACTTTACGTTGCTTTGCCTTGCCTTGGTTTACTTTGCTTTACGTTGCTTTACGTTGTTTTGTCTTGCCTTGCTTTACGTTGCTTTACGTTGCTTTGCCTTGCCTTGATTTACGTTGCTTTACGTTGCTTTACGTTGCTTTGCCTTGCCTTGCTTTACGTTGCTTTATGTTGCTTTACGTTGCTTTGCCTTGCTTTGCCTTGCTTTACGTTGCCTTGCTTTACGTTGCTTTACGTTGCTTTGCCTTGCTTAGCCTTGCTTTGCCTTGCCTTGCCTTGCTTTATGTTTCTTTACGTTGCTTTGCCTTGCCTTGCTTTACGTTGATTTACTTTGCTTTACGTTGCCTTTCTTTAGGTTGCTTTACGTTGCTTTGCCTTGCTTTGCCTTGCTTTGCCTTGCCTTTATTACCTTGCTTTACGTTGCTTTACGTTGCTTTACGTTGCCTTGCTTTACGCTGATTTACATTGCTTTACGTTGCTTTGCCTTGCCTAGCCTTGCTTTACGTGGCTTTGCGTTGCTTTACGTTGCATTGCTTTACGTTGCTTTACGTTGCTTTGCCTTGGTTTGCCTTGCCTTGCCTTGCTTTACGTTTCTTTACGTTGCTTTGCCTTGCCTTGCTTTATGTTGCTTTACTTTGATTTATGTTGCCTTGCTTTACGTTGCTTTACGTTGCTTTACGTTGCTTTGCCTTGCCTTGCTTTACGTTGCTTTACCTTGCTTTATGTGACTTTACGTTGCTTTGCCTTGCTTTGCCTTGCTTTACGTTGCTTTACGTTGATTTACGATGCTTTACGTTGCCTTGCTTTACATTGCTTTACGTTGCTTTACGTTGCTTTACGTTGCTTTGCCTTGCCTTGCCTTGCTTTACGTTGCTTTACGTTGCTTTACGTTGCATTCCTTTACGTTGCTTTACGTTGCCTTGCTTTACTTTGCTTTACGTTGCTTTACGTTGACTTGCTTTACGTTTCTTTATGTTGCTTTACGTT
The DNA here is from genome assembly GCF_032191515.1 of Phaenicophaeus curvirostris. NCBI lineage: Eukaryota > Metazoa > Chordata > Aves > Cuculiformes > Cuculidae > Phaenicophaeus > Phaenicophaeus curvirostris. Next base: position 240,842 of record NW_027206708.1, read on the forward strand.
GCTTTAATTTGCATTACGTTGCCTTGCTTTACGTTGCTTTACGTTGCTTTGCCTTGCCTTGTTTTACGTTGCTTTACCTTGCTTTAGGTTGCTTTACATTGCTTTGCCTTGCTTTGCCTAGCTTTATGTTGTTATACGTTGATTTACTTTGCTTTACGTTGCCTTGCTTTACAATGCTTTACGTTGCTTTACGTTGCTTTGCCTTGCCTTGCCTTGCTTTACGTAGCTTTACGTTGCTTTACGTTGCATTGCTTTACGTTGCTTTACGTTGCCTTGCTTTACGTTGCTTTACGTTGCTTTACGTTGACTTGCTTTACGTTGCTTTACTTTGCTTTACGTTGCTTTGCTGTACTTTGATTTACGTTGCTTTACGTTGCGATACGTTGCGTTACCTTGCCTTGCCTGGCCTTGCCTTGCTTTACGTAGCTTTACGTTGCTTTACGTTGCTTTACCTTGCCTTGCCTTGCTTTAGGTTGCTTTACGTTGCCTTGCCTTGCTTTATGTTGCTTTACGTTGCTTTACCTTGCCTTGCCTTGCTTTACGCAGCTTTGAGTTGCTTTACGTTGCTTTACCTTGCCTTGCCTTTCTTTACGTTGCTTTACGTTGCTTTACCTTGCCTTGCCTTGCTTTACGTTGCTTTACGTTGCCTTGCGTTCCTTTACGTTGCCTTGCTTTACGTTTCCTTGCCTTGCTTTACGTTGCTTTACGTTGATTTACGTTGCCTTGCTTTACGTTGCCTTGCCTTGCCTTGCTTTACGTTGCTTTACGTTGCCTTGCTTTACATTGCTTTGCCTTGCCTCATATTGCTTTACGTTGCTTTGTTTTACGTTGCCTTGCCTTGCTTTACGTTGCTTTACGTTGCCTTACTTTACGTTGCCTTCCCTTGCTTTACGTTGCTTTACGTTGCCTTGCTTTACGTTGCTTTACGTTGCCTTGCTTTACGTTGCCTTGCCTTGCTTTACGTTGCTTTACGTTGCCTTGCTTTACGTTGCCTTGCTTTACATTGCCTTGCTTTACGTTGCCTTGCTTTACGTTGCTTGACGTTGCCTTGGTTTACGTTGCTGTACATTGCCTTGCTTTACGTTGCTTTACGTTGCCTTGCTTGACGTTGCTTTACGTTGCTTTACGTTGCCTTGCTTTACGTTGCTTTACGTTGCCTTGGTCTACGTTATTTTACGTTGCCTTGCTTTACGTTGTTTTACGTTGCCTTGCTTGACGTTGCTTTACTTTGCTTTACGTTGCCTTTCTTTACGTTGCTTTACGTTGCCTTGATTTATGTTGCCTTGCTTTACGTTGCTTTACGTTGCCTTGCTTTACGTTGCCTTGCTTTACGTTGCTTTACGTTGCCTTGCTTTACGTTGCTTTACGTTGCCTTGCCTTGCCTTACGTTGCTTTACGTTGCTTTACGTTGCCTTGCCTTGCTTTACGTTGCTTTACGTTGCCTTGCCTTGCTTTACGTTGCTTTACGTTGCTTTGCCTTTCCTTACGTTGTTTTACGTTGCCTTGCCTTGCTTTACGTTGCTTTAAGTTGCTTTACCTTGCTTTACGCTGCTTTACCTTTCCTTGCCTTGCTTTACTTTGCTTTATGTTGCTTTATGTTGCTTTGCCTTGCCTTGCTTTACGTTGCTTTACGTTGCTTAACGTTGCTTTGACTTGCCTTGCTTTACGTTGCTTTACGTTGCTTTACGTTGCTTTACCTTGCCTTGACTTGCCTTGCTTTACCTTGCTTTACGTTGCTTTACGTTGCTTTGCCTTGCTTTGCCTTGCTTTGCCTTGCCTTGCTTTACGTTGCTTTACGTTGCTTTACCTTGCCTTGCCTTGCTCTACGTTGCTTTACATTGCTTTACGTTGCTTTACCTTGCCTTGCCTTGCTTTACGTTGCTTTAGTTTGCTTTACGTTGCTTTACCTTGCCTTGCCTTGCTTTACGTTGCTTTACGTTGCTTTGCCTTGCTTTACGTTGCTTTACGTTGCTTTACGTTGCTTTACGTTGTTTTGCCTTGCCTTGATTTACGTTGCTTTACGTGCTTTACGTTGCTTTGCCTTGCCTTGATTTACGTTGCTTTACATTGCTTTACGTTGCTTTGCCTTGCCTTATTTACGTTGCTTTACGTTGCTTTACAGAATAACAGAATAACAGAATAACAGAATAACAGAATAACAGAATAACCAGGTTGGAAGAGACCCACCGGATCACCGAGTCCAACTGTTCCTACCAAACACTAAACCATATCCCTCAGCACCTCGTCCACCCGTGCCTTAAACACCTCCAGGGAAGGTGACTCAACCACCTCCCTGGGCAGCCTGTTCCAGTGCCCAGTGACCCTTTCTGTAAAGAATTTTTTCCTAACGTCTAGCCTAAACCTCCCCTGTCGGAGCTTGAGGCCATTCCCTCTTGTCCTGTCCCCTGTCACTTGGGAGAAGAGGCCAGCACCCTCCTCTCTACAACGTCCTTTCAGGTAGTTGTAGAGAGCAATGAGGTCACCCCTCAGCCTCCTCTTCTCCAGGCTAAACAACCCCAGCTCTCTCAGCCGCTCCTCATAAGGCCTGTTCTCCAGCCCTTTCACCAGCTTTGTTGCTCTTCTCTGTACTCTCTCCAGAGCCTCAACATCCTTCTTGTGGTGAGGGGCCCAGAACTGAACACAGTATTCGAGGAGCGGTCTCACCAGTGCCGAGTACAGAGGGAGGATAACCTCCCTGGACCTGCTGGTCACGCTGTTTCTGATACAAGCCAAGATGCCATTGGCCTTCTTGGCCACCTGGGCACACTGCTGGCTCATATTCAGTCGGCTGTCAACCAACACCCCCAGGTCCCTCTCCTCCAGGCAGCTTTCTAGACAGACTTCTCCCAGTCTGTAGCACTGCATAGGGTTGTTGTGCCCCAAGTGCAGGACCCGGCATTTGGCCTTGTTAAACCTCATGCCATTGGACCCTGCCCAGCGGTCCAGCCTGTTCAGATCCCTTTGCAGAGCCTCCCGACCCTCCAGCAGATCGACACTTCCACCCAGCTTAGTGTCATCCGCAAACTTGCTAAGGGTGCATTCGATGCCTTCATCCAGGTCATTTACGTTGCTTTACATTGTTTTGCCTTGCTTTGCCTTGCTTTACGTTGCCTTGCTTTACGTTGCTTTACGTTGCTTTGCCTTGCTTAGCCTTGCTTTGCCTTGCCTTGCCTTGCTTTACGTTTCTTTACGTTGCTTTGCCTTGCCTTGCTTTACGTTGCTTTACTTTGCTTTACGTTGCCTTACTTTACGTTGCTTTACGTTGCTTTAAGTTGCTTTGCCTTGCCTTGCTTTACGTTGCTTTACCTTGCTTTAGGTTGCTTTGCGTTGCTTTGCCTTGCTTTGCCTTGCTTTGCGTTGCCTTGATTACGTTGCTTTACGTTGCTTTACGTTGCTTTACGTTGCTTTACGTTGCCTTGCTTTACGTTGCTTTACGTTGCTTTACGTTGCATTGCTTTACGTTGCTTTATGTTGCTTTGCCTTGCTTTGCCTTGCCTTGCCTTGCTTTACGTTTCTTTACGTTGCTTTGCCTTGCCTTGCTTTACGTTGCTTTACTTTGCTTTACGTTGCCTTGCTTTACGTTGCTTTACGTTGCTTTGCCTTGCCTTGCTTTACGTTGCTTTACCTTGCTTTAGGTTGCTTTACGTTGCTTTGCCTTGCTTTGCCTTGCTTTACGTTGATTTACGTCGCTTTACGTTGCCTTGCTTTACATTGCTTTACGTTGCTTTACGTTGCTTTACGTTGCTTTGCCTTGCCTTGCCTTGCTTTACGTTGCTTTACGTTGCTTTACGTTGCTTTACGTTGCCTTGCTTTACATTTACTTACTTTACGTTGCCTTCCTTTACGTTGCCTTGCCTTGCCTTGATTTACGTTGCCTTGCTTTTCGTAGCTTTAAGTTTCCTTGCTTTACGTTGCCTTCCTTTACGATGATTTACGTTGCCTTGCTTTACGTTGCCTTGCTTTACGTTTCCTTGCTTTACGTTGCTTTACGTTGCCTTGCTTTACGTTGCCTTTCTTTACGTTGCTTTACGTTGCTTTACGTTGCGTTGCTTTACGTTGCCTTGCTTTACCTTGCCTTGCTTTACGTTGCTTTACGTTGCTTTACGTTGCTTTAAGTTTCTTTACCTTGCTTTACGCTGCTTTACCTTGCCTTGCCTTGCTTTACGTTGCTTTAAGCTGCTTTACGTTGCTTTACCTTGCCTTGTCTTGCTTTACGTTGCTTTACGTTGCTTTATGTTGCTTTGCCTTGGCTTGCTTTATGTTGCTTTACGTTGCTTAACGTTGCTTTGAGTTGCCTTGCTTTACGTTGCTTTACGTTGCTTTACGTTGCTTTGCCTTGCTTTGCCTTGCTTTGCCTTGCCTTGCTTTACGTTGCTTTACGTTGCTTTATGCTGCTTTACCTTGCCTTGCCTTTCTTTACGTTGCTTTACATGCTTTACCTTGCCTTTCCTTGCTTTACGTTGCTTTACGTTGCTTTACGTTGCTTTACCTTCCCTTGCCTTGCTCTACGTTGCTTTACATTGCTTTACGTTGCTTTACCTTGCCTTGCCTGTTTACGTTGGTTTACTTTGCCTTACGTTGCTTTACTTTGCTTTGCCTTGCTTTATGTTGCTTTACGTTGCTTTACGTTACTTTACGTTGCTTTGCCTTGCCTTGGTTTACTTTGCTTTACGTTGCTTTACGTTGCTTTGCCTTGCCTTGCTTTACGTTGCTTTACGTTGCTTTACGTTGCTTTGCCTTGCCTTGCTTTACGTTGCTTTATGTTGCTTTAATTTGCATTACGTTGCCTTGCTTTACGTTGCTTTACGTTGCTTTGCCTTGCCTTGTTTTACGTTGCTTTACCTTGCTTTAGGTTGCTTTACATTGCTTTGCCTTGCTTTGCCTTGCTTTATGTTGTTTTACGTTGATTTACTTTGCTTTACGTTGCCTTGCTTTACAATGCTTTACGTTGCTTTACGTTGCTTTGCCTTGCCTTGCCTTGCTTTACGTAGCTTTACGTTGCTTTACGTTGCATTGCTTTACGTTGCTTTACGTTGCCTTGCTTTACGTTGCTTTACGTTGCTTTACGTTGACTTGCTTTACGTTGCTTTACTTTGCTTTACGTTGCTTTGCTGTACTTTGATTTACGTTGCTTTACGTTGCGATACGTTGCGTTACCTTGCCTTGCCTGGCCTTGCCTTGCTTTACGTAGCTTTACGTTGCTTTACGTTGCTTTACCTTGCCTTGCCTTGCTTTAGGTTGCTTTACGTTGCCTTGCCTTGCTTTATGTTGCTTTACGTTGCTTTACCTTGCCTTGCCTTGCTTTACGCAGCTTTGAGTTGCTTTACGTTGCTTTACCTTGCCTTGCCTTGCTTTACGTTGCTTTACGTTGCTTTACCTTGCCTTGCCTTGCTTTACGTTGCTTTACGTTGCCTTGCGTTCCTTTACGTTGCCTTGCTTTACGTTTCCTTGCCTTGCTTTACGTTGCTTTACGTTGATTTACGTTGCCTTGCTTTACGTTACCTTGCCTTGCCTTGCTTTACGTTGCTTTACGTTGCCTTGCTTTACATTGATTTGCCTTGCCTCACATTGCTTTACGTTGCTTTGTTTTACGTTGCCTTGCCTTGCTTTACGTTGCTTTACGTTGCCTTACTTTACGTTGCCTTGCCTTGCTTTACGTTGCTTTACGTTGCCTTGCTTTACGTTGCTTTACGTTGCCTTGCTTTACGTTGCCTTGCTTTACATTGCTTTACGTTGCCTTGCTTTACGTTGCCTTGCTTTACGTTGCTTGACGTTGCCTTGGTTTACGTTGCTGTACATTGCCTTGCTTTACGTTGCTTTACGTTGCCTTGCTTGACGTTGCTTTACGTTGCTTTACGTTGCCTTGCTTTACATTGCTTTACGTTGCCTTGGTCTACGTTACTTTACGTTGCCTTGCTTTACGTTGTTTTACGTTGCCTTGCTTGACGTTGCTTTAGTTTGCTTTACGTTGCCTTGCTTTACGTTGCTTTACGTTGCCTTGATTTATGTTGCCTTGCTTTACGTTGCTTTACGTTGCCTTGCTTTACGTTGCCTTGCTTTACGTTGCTTTACGTTGCCTTGCTTTACGTTGCTTTACGTTGCCTTGCCTTGCCTTACGTTGCTTTACGTTGCTTTACGTTGCCTTGCCTTGCTTTACGTTGCTTTACGTTGCTTTGCCTTTCCTTACGTTGTTTTACGTTGCTTTAAGTTGCTTTGCCTTGCCTTGCTTTACGTTGCTTTACCTTGCTTTAGGTTGCTTTGCGTTGCTTTGCCTTGCTTTGCCTTGCTTTGCGTTGCCTTGATTACGTTGCTTTACGTTGCTTTACGTTGCTTTACGTTGCTTTACGTTGCCTTGCTTTACGTTGCTTTACGTTGCTTTACGTTGCATTGCTTTACGTTGCTTTATGTTGCTTTGCCTTGCTTTGCCTTGCCTTGCCTTGCTTTACGTTTCTTTACGTTGCTTTGCCTTGCCTTGCTTTACGTTGCTTTACTTTGCTTTACGTTGCCTTGCTTTACGTTGCTTTACGTTGCTTTGCCTTGCCTTGCTTTACGTTGCTTTACCTTGCTTTAGGTTGCTTTACGTTGCTTTGCCTTGCTTTGCCTTGCTTTACGTTGATTTACGTCGCTTTACGTTGCCTTGCTTTACATTGCTTTACGTTGCTTTACGTTGCTTTACGTTGCTTTGCCTTGCCTTGCCTTGCTTTACGTTGCTTTACGTTGCTTTACGTTGCTTTACGTTGCCTTGCTTTACATTTACTTACTTTACGTTGCCTTCCTTTACGTTGCCTTGCCTTGCCTTGATTTACGTTGCCTTGCTTTTCGTAGCTTTAAGTTTCCTTGCTTTACGTTGCCTTCCTTTACGATGATTTACGTTGCCTTGCTTTACGTTGCCTTGCTTTACGTTTCCTTGCTTTACGTTGCTTTACGTTGCCTTGCTTTACGTTGCCTTTCTTTACGTTGCTTTACGTTGCTTTACGTTGCGTTGCTTTACGTTGCCTTGCTTTACCTTGCCTTGCTTTACGTTGCTTTACGTTGCTTTACGTTGCTTTAAGTTTCTTTACCTTGCTTTACGCTGCTTTACCTTGCCTTGCCTTGCTTTACGTTGCTTTAAGCTGCTTTACGTTGCTTTACCTTGCCTTGTCTTGCTTTACGTTGCTTTACGTTGCTTTATGTTGCTTTGCCTTGGCTTGCTTTATGTTGCTTTACGTTGCTTAACGTTGCTTTGAGTTGCCTTGCTTTACGTTGCTTTACGTTGCTTTACGTTGCTTTGCCTTGCTTTGCCTTGCTTTGCCTTGCCTTGCTTTACGTTGCTTTACGTTGCTTTATGCTGCTTTACCTTGCCTTGCCTTTCTTTACGTTGCTTTACATGCTTTACCTTGCCTTTCCTTGCTTTACGTTGCTTTACGTTGCTTTACGTTGCTTTACCTTCCCTTGCCTTGCTCTACGTTGCTTTACATTGCTTTACGTTGCTTTACCTTGCCTTGCCTGTTTACGTTGGTTTACTTTGCCTTACGTTGCTTTACTTTGCTTTGCCTTGCTTTATGTTGCTTTACGTTGCTTTACGTTACTTTACGTTGCTTTGCCTTGCCTTGGTTTACTTTGCTTTACGTTGCTTTACGTTGCTTTGCCTTGCCTTGCTTTACGTTGCTTTACGTTGCTTTACGTTGCTTTGCCTTGCCTTGCTTTACGTTGCTTTATGTTGCTTTAATTTGCATTACGTTGCCTTGCTTTACGTTGCTTTACGTTGCTTTGCCTTGCCTTGTTTTACGTTGCTTTACCTTGCTTTAGGTTGCTTTACATTGCTTTGCCTTGCTTTGCCTTGCTTTATGTTGTTTTACGTTGATTTACTTTGCTTTACGTTGCCTTGCTTTACAATGCTTTACGTTGCTTTACGTTGCTTTGCCTTGCCTTGCCTTGCTTTACGTAGCTTTACGTTGCTTTACGTTGCATTGCTTTACGTTGCTTTACGTTGCCTTGCTTTACGTTGCTTTACGTTGCTTTACGTTGACTTGCTTTACGTTGCTTTACTTTGCTTTACGTTGCTTTGCTGTACTTTGATTTACGTTGCTTTACGTTGCGATACGTTGCGTTACCTTGCCTTGCCTGGCCTTGCCTTGCTTTACGTAGCTTTACGTTGCTTTACGTTGCTTTACCTTGCCTTGCCTTGCTTTAGGTTGCTTTACGTTGCCTTGCCTTGCTTTATGTTGCTTTACGTTGCTTTACCTTGCCTTGCCTTGCTTTACGCAGCTTTGAGTTGCTTTACGTTGCTTTACCTTGCCTTGCCTTGCTTTACGTTGCTTTACGTTGCTTTACCTTGCCTTGCCTTGCTTTACGTTGCTTTACGTTGCCTTGCGTTCCTTTACGTTGCCTTGCTTTACGTTTCCTTGCCTTGCTTTACGTTGCTTTACGTTGATTTACGTTGCCTTGCTTTACGTTACCTTGCCTTGCCTTGCTTTACGTTGCTTTACGTTGCCTTGCTTTACATTGATTTGCCTTGCCTCACATTGCTTTACGTTGCTTTGTTTTACGTTGCCTTGCCTTGCTTTACGTTGCTTTACGTTGCCTTACTTTACGTTGCCTTGCCTTGCTTTACGTTGCTTTACGTTGCCTTGCTTTACGTTGCTTTACGTTGCCTTGCTTTACGTTGCCTTGCTTTACATTGCTTTACGTTGCCTTGCTTTACGTTGCCTTGCTTTACGTTGCTTGACGTTGCCTTGGTTTACGTTGCTGTACATTGCCTTGCTTTACGTTGCTTTACGTTGCCTTGCTTGACGTTGCTTTACGTTGCTTTACGTTGCCTTGCTTTACATTGCTTTACGTTGCCTTGGTCTACGTTACTTTACGTTGCCTTGCTTTACGTTGTTTTACGTTGCCTTGCTTGACGTTGCTTTAGTTTGCTTTACGTTGCCTTGCTTTACGTTGCTTTACGTTGCCTTGATTTATGTTGCCTTGCTTTACGTTGCTTTACGTTGCCTTGATTTATGTTGCCTTGCTTTACGTTGCTTTACGTTGCCTTGCTTTACGTTGCTTTACGTTGCCTTGCCTTGCCTTACGTTGCTTTACGTTGCTTTACGTTGCCTTGCCTTGCTTTACGTTGCTTTACGTTGCTTTGCCTTTCCTTACGTTGTTTTACGTTGCCTTGCCTTGCTTTACGTTGCTTTAAGTTGCTTTACCTTGCTTTACGCTGCTTTACCTTTCCTTGCCTTGCTTTACTTTGCTTTATGTTGCTTTATGTTGCTTTGCCTTGCCTTGCTTTACGTTGCTTTACGTTGCTTAACGTTGCTTTGACTTGCCTTGCTTTACGTTGCTTTACGTTGCTTTACGTTGCTTTACCTTGCCTTGACTTGCCTTGCTTTACCTTGCTTTACGTTGCTTTACGTTGCTTTGCCTTGCTTTGCCTTGCTTTGCCTTGCCTTGCTTTACTTTGCTTTACGTTGCTTTACCTTGCCTTGCCTTGCTCTACGTTGCTTTACATTGCTTTACGTTGCTTTACCTTGCCTTGCCTTGCTTTACGTTGCTTTAGTTTGCTTTACGTTGCTTTACCTTGCCTTGCCTTGCTTTACGTTGCTTTACGTTGCTTTGCCTTGCTTTACGTTGCTTTACGTTGCTTTACGTTGTTTTGCCTTGCCTTGATTTACGTTGCTTTACATTGCTTTACGTTGCTTTGCCTTGCCTTATTTACGTTGCTTTACGTTGCTTTACAGAATAACAGAATAACAGAATAACAGAATAACTGAATAACCAGGTTGGAAGAGACCCACCGGATCACCGAGTCCAACCGTTCCTACCAAACACTAAACCATATCCCTCAGCACCTCGTCCACCCGTGCCTTAAACACCTCCAGGGAAGGTGACTCAACCACCTCCCTGGGCAGCCTGTTCCAGTGCCCAGTGACCCTTTCTGTAAAGAATTTTTTCCTAACGTCTAGCCTAAACCTCCCCTGTCGGAGCTTGAGGCCATTCCCTCTTGTCCTGTCCCCTGTCACTTGGGAGAAGAGGCCAGCACCCTCCTCTCTACAACGTCCTTTCAGGTAGTTGTAGAGAGCAATGAGGTCACCCCTCAGCCTCCTCTTCTCCAGGCTAAACAACCCCAGCTCTCTCAGCCGCTCCTCATAAGGCCTGTTCTCCAGCCCTTTCACCAGCTTTGTTGCTCTTCTCTGTACTCTCTCCAGAGCCTCAACATCCTTCTTGTGGTGAGGGGCCCAGAACTGAACACAGTATTCGAGGAGCGGTCTCACCAGTGCCGAGTACAGAGGGAGGATAACCTCCCTGGACCTGCTGGTCACGCTGTTTCTGATACAAGCCAAGATGCCATTGGCCTTCTTGGCCACCTGGGCACACTGCTGGCTCATATTCAGTCGGCTGTCAACCAACACCCCCAGGTCCCTCTCCTCCAGGCAGCTTTCTAGACAGACTTCTCCCAGTCTGTAGCACTGCATAGGGTTGTTGTGCCCCAAGTGCAGGACCCGGCATTTGGCCTTGTTAAACCTCATGCCATTGGACCCTGCCCAGCGGTCCAGCCTGTTCAGATCCCTTTGCAGAGCCTCCCGACCCTCCAGCAGATCGACACTTCCACCCAGCTTAGTGTCATCCGCAAACTTGCTAAGGGTGCATTCGATGCCTTCATCCAGGTCATTTACGTTGCTTTACATTGTTTTGCCTTGCTTTGCCTTGCTTTACGTTGCCTTGCTTTACGTTGCTTTACGTTGCTTTGCCTTGCTTAGCCTTGCTTTGCCTTGCCTTGCCTTGCTTTACGTTTCTTTACGTTGCTTTGCCTTGCCTTGCTTTACGTTGCTTTACTTTGCTTTACGTTGCCTTACTTTACGTTGCTTTACGTTGCTTTAAGTTGCTTTGCCTTGCCTTGCTTTACGTTGCTTTACCTTGCTTTAGGTTGCTTTGCGTTGCTTTGCCTTGCTTTGCCTTGCTTTGCGTTGCCTTGATTACGTTGCTTTACGTTGCTTTACGTTGCTTTACGTTGCTTTACGTTGCCTTGCTTTACGTTGCTTTACGTTGCTTTACGTTGCATTGCTTTACGTTGCTTTATGTTGCTTTGCCTTGCTTTGCCTTGCCTTGCCTTGCTTTACGTTTCTTTACGTTGCTTTGCCTTGCCTTGCTTTACGTTGCTTTACTTTGCTTTACGTTGCCTTGCTTTACGTTGCTTTACGTTGCTTTGCCTTGCCTTGCTTTACGTTGCTTTACCTTGCTTTAGGTTGCTTTACGTTGCTTTGCCTTGCTTTGCCTTGCTTTACGTTGATTTACGTCGCTTTACGTTGCCTTGCTTTACATTGCTTTACGTTGCTTTACGTTGCTTTACGTTGCTTTGCCTTGCCTTGCCTTGCTTTACGTTGCTTTACGTTGCTTTACGTTGCTTTACGTTGCCTTGCTTTACATTTACTTACTTTACGTTGCCTTCCTTTACGTTGCCTTGCCTTGCCTTGATTTACGTTGCCTTGCTTTTCGTAGCTTTAAGTTTCCTTGCTTTACGTTGCCTTCCTTTACGATGATTTACGTTGCCTTGCTTTACGTTGCCTTGCTTTACGTTTCCTTGCTTTACGTTGCTTTACGTTGCCTTGCTTTACGTTGCCTTTCTTTACGTTGCTTTACGTTGCTTTACGTTGCGTTGCTTTACGTTGCCTTGCTTTACCTTGCCTTGCTTTACGTTGCTTTACGTTGCTTTACGTTGCTTTAAGTTTCTTTACCTTGCTTTACGCTGCTTTACCTTGCCTTGCCTTGCTTTACGTTGCTTTAAGCTGCTTTACGTTGCTTTACCTTGCCTTGTCTTGCTTTACGTTGCTTTACGTTGCTTTATGTTGCTTTGCCTTGGCTTGCTTTATGTTGCTTTACGTTGCTTAACGTTGCTTTGAGTTGCCTTGCTTTACGTTGCTTTACGTTGCTTTACGTTGCTTTGCCTTGCTTTGCCTTGCTTTGCCTTGCCTTGCTTTACGTTGCTTTACGTTGCTTTATGCTGCTTTACCTTGCCTTGCCTTTCTTTACGTTGCTTTACATGCTTTACCTTGCCTTTCCTTGCTTTACGTTGCTTTACGTTGCTTTACGTTGCTTTACCTTCCCTTGCCTTGCTCTACGTTGCTTTACATTGCTTTACGTTGCTTTACCTTGCCTTGCCTGTTTACGTTGGTTTACTTTGCCTTACGTTGCTTTACTTTGCTTTGCCTTGCTTTATGTTGCTTTACGTTGCTTTACGTTACTTTACGTTACTTTACGTTGCTTTGCCTTGCCTTGGTTTACTTTGCTTTACGTTGCTTTACGTTGCTTTGCCTTGCCTTGCTTTACGTTGCTTTACGTTGCTTTACGTTGCTTTGCCTTGCCTTGCTTTACGTTGCTTTATGTTGCTTTAATTTGCATTACGTTGCCTTGCTTTACGTTGCTTTACGTTGCTTTGCCTTGCCTTGTTTTACGTTGCTTTACCTTGCTTTAGGTTGCTTTACATTGCTTTGCCTTGCTTTGCCTTGCTTTATGTTGTTTTACGTTGATTTACTTTGCTTTACGTTGCCTTGCTTTACAATGCTTTACGTTGCTTTACGTTGCTTTGCCTTGCCTTGCCTTGCTTTACGTAGCTTTACGTTGCTTTACGTTGCATTGCTTTACGTTGCTTTACGTTGCCTTGCTTTACGTTGCTTTACGTTGCTTTACGTTGACTTGCTTTACGTTGCTTTACTTTGCTTTACGTTGCTTTGCTGTACTTTGATTTACGTTGCTTTAGGTTGCGATACGTTGCGTTACCTTGCCTTGCCTGGCCTTGCCTTGCTTTACGTAGCTTTACGTTGCTTTACGTTGCTTTACCTTGCCTTGCCTTGCTTTAGGTTGCTTTACGTTGCCTTGCCTTGCTTTATGTTGCTTTACGTTGCTTTACCTTGCCTTGCCTTGCTTTACGCAGCTTTGAGTTGCTTTACGTTGCTTTACCTTGCCTTGCCTTGCTTTACGTTGCTTTACGTTGCTTTACCTTGCCTTGCCTTGCTTTACGTTGCTTTACGTTGCCTTGCGTTCCTTTACGTTGCCTTGCTTTACGTTTCCTTGCCTTGCTTTACGTTGCTTTACGTTGATTTACGTTGCCTTGCTTTACGTTACCTTGCCTTGCCTTGCTTTACGTTGCTTTACGTTGCCTTGCTTTACATTGATTTGCCTTGCCTCACATTGCTTTACGTTGCTTTGTTTTACGTTGCCTTGCCTTGCTTTACGTTGCTTTACGTTGCCTTACTTTACGTTGCCTTGCCTTGCTTTACGTTGCTTTACGTTGCCTTGCTTTACGTTGCTTTACGTTGCCTTGCTTTACGTTGCCTTGCTTTACATTGCTTTACGTTGCCTTGCTTTACGTTGCCTTGCTTTACGTTGCTTGACGTTGCCTTGGTTTACGTTGCTGTACATTGCCTTGCTTTACGTTGCTTTACGTTGCCTTGCTTGACGTTGCTTTACGTTGCTTTACGTTGCCTTGCTTTACATTGCTTTACGTTGCCTTGGTCTACGTTACTTTACGTTGCCTTGCTTTACGTTGTTTTACGTTGCCTTGCTTGACGTTGCTTTAGTTTGCTTTACGTTGCCTTGCTTTACGTTGCTTTACGTTGCCTTGATTTATGTTGCCTTGCTTTACGTTGCTTTACGTTGCCTTGCTTTACGTTGCCTTGCTTTACGTTGCTTTACGTTGCCTTGCTTTACGTTGCTTTACGTTGCCTTGCCTTGCCTTACGTTGCTTTACGTTGCTTTACGTTGCCTTGCCTTGCTTTACGTTGCTTTACGTTGCTTTGCCTTTCCTTACGTTGTTTTACGTTGCCTTGCCTTGCTTTACGTTGCTTTAAGTTGCTTTACCTTGCTTTACGCTGCTTTACCTTTCCTTGCCTTGCTTTACTTTGCTTTATGTTGCTTTATGTTGCTTTGCCTTGCCTTGCTTTACGTTGCTTTACGTTGCTTAACGTTGCTTTGACTTGCCTTGCTTTACGTTGCTTTACGTTGCTTTACGTTGCTTTACCTTGCCTTGACTTGCCTTGCTTTACCTTGCTTTACGTTGCTTTACGTTGCTTTGCCTTGCTTTGCCTTGCTTTGCCTTGCCTTGCTTTACTTTGCTTTACGTTGCTTTACCTTGCCTTGCCTTGCTCTACGTTGCTTTACATTGCTTTACGTTGCTTTACCTTGCCTTGCCTTGCTTTACGTTGCTTTAGTTTGCTTTACGTTGCTTTACCTTGCCTTGCCTTGCTTTACGTTGCTTTACGTTGCTTTGCCTTGCTTTACGTTGCTTTACGTTGCTTTACGTTGTTCTGCCTTGCCTTGATTTACGTTGCTTTACGTGCTTTACGTTGCTTTGCCTTGCCTTGATTTACGTTGCTTTACATTGCTTTACGTTGCTTTGCCTTGCCTTATTTACGTTGCTTTACGTTGCTTTACAGAATAACAGAATAACAGAATAACAGAATAACTGAATAACCAGGTTGGAAGAGACCCACCGGATCACCGAGTCCAACCGTTCCTACCAAACACTAAACCATATCCCTCAGCACCTCGTCCACCCGTGCCTTAAACACCTCCAGGGAAGGTGACTCAACCACCTCCCTGGGCAGCCTGTTCCAGTGCCCAGTGACCCTTTCTGTAAAGAATTTTTTCCTAACGTCTAGCCTAAACCTCCCCTGTCGGAGCTTGAGGCCATTCCCTCTTGTCCTGTCCCCTGTCACTTGGGAGAAGAGGCCAGCACCCTCCTCTCTACAACGTCCTTTCAGGTAGTTGTAGAGAGCAATGAGGTCACCCCTCAGCCTCCTCTTCTCCAGGCTAAACAACCCCAGCTCTCTCAGCCGCTCCTCATAAGGCCTGTTCTCCAGCCCTTTCACCAGCTTTGTTGCTCTTCTCTGTACTCTCTCCAGAGCCTCAACATCCTTCTTGTGGTGAGGGGCCCAGAACTGAACACAGTATTCGAGGAGCGGTCTCACCAGTGCCGAGTACAGAGGGAGGATAACCTCCCTGGACCTGCTGGTCACGCCGTTTCTGATACAAGCCAAGATGCCATTGGCCTTCTTGGCCACCTGGGCACACTGCTGGCTCATATTCAGTCGGCTGTCAACCAACACCACCAGGTCCCTCTCCTCCAGGCAGCTTTCTAGACAGACTTCTCCCAGTCTGTAGCACTGCATAGGGTTGTTGTGCCCCAAGTGCAGGACCCGGCATTTGGCCTTGTTAAACCTCATGCCATTGGACCCTGCCCAGCGGTCCAGCCTGTTCAGATCCCTTTGCAGAGCCTCCCGACCCTCCAGCAGATCGACACTTCCACCCAGCTTAGTGTCATCCGCAAACTTGCTAAGGGTGCATTCGATGCCTTCATCCAGGTCATTTACGTTGCTTTACATTGTTTTGCCTTGCTTTGCCTTGCTTTACGTTGCCTTGCTTTACGTTGCTTTACGTTGCTTTGCCTTGCTTAGCCTTGCTTTGCCTTGCCTTGCCTTGCTTTACGTTTCTTTACGTTGCTTTGCCTTGCCTTGCTTTACGTTGCTTTACTTTGCTTTACGTTGCCTTACTTTACGTTGCTTTAAGTTGCTTTGCCTTGCCTTGCTTTACATTGCTTTACCTTGCTTTAGGTTGCTTTGCGTTGCTTTGCCTTTCTTTGCCTTGCTTTGCGTTGCCTTGATTACGTTGCTTTACGTTGCTTTACGTTGCTTTACGTTGCCTTGCTTTACGTTGCTTTACGTTGCTTTACGTTGCATTGCTTTACGTTGCTTTATGTTGCTTTGCCTTGCTTTGCCTTGCCTTGCCTTGCTTTACGTTTCTTTACGTTGCTTTGCCTTGCCTTGCTTTACGTTGCTTTACTTTGCTTTACGTTGCCTTGCTTTACGTTGCTTTACGTTGCTTTGCCTTGCCTTGCTTTACGTTGCTTTACCTTGGTTTAGGTTGCTTTACGTTGCTTTGCCTTGCTTTGCCTTGCTTTACGTTGATTTACGTTGCTTTACGTTGCCTTGCTTTACATTGCTTTACGTTGCTTTACGTTGCTTTACGTTGCTTTGCCTTGCCTTGCCTTGCTTTACATTGCTTTACGTTGCTTTACGTTGCTTTACGTTGCCTTGCTTTACATTTACTTACTTTACGTTGCCTTCCTTTACGTTGCCTTGCCTTGCCTTGATTTACGTTGCCTTGCTTTTCGTAGCTTTACGTTTCCTTGCTTTACGTTGCCTTCCTTTACGATGATTTACGTTGCCTTGCTTTACGTTGCCTTGCTTTACGTTTCCTTGCTTTACGTTGCTTTACGTGGCCTTGCTTTACGTTGCCTTGCTTTACATTGCTTAAGTTGCCTTGGTTTACGTTTCCTTGCTTTACGTTGCTTTACGTTGCCTTGCTTTACGTTGCTTTACGTTGACTAGCTTTAAGTTGCATTACGTTGCCTTTCTTTACGTTGCCTTACTTTACGTTTCCTTGCTTTACGTTCCTTTAGGTTGCCTTGCTTTACGTTCCTTTACGATGCCTTGCTTTACGTTGCCGTGCTTTACGTTGCTTTACCTTGCTTTGCCTTGCCTTGCTTTACCTTGCTTTACGTTGCTTTACGTTGCCTTGCTTTACCTTGCTTTACCTTGATTTACATTGCTTTACCTTGCTTTACTTTGCTTTACGTTGCTTTGTCTTGCTTTACCTTGCTTTACGTTGCCTTGCTTTACGTTGCCTTGCTTTACGTTGCTTTACGTTTCCTTCCTTTACGTTGCCTTGCTTTACGTTGCTTTACTTTGCCTTGATTTACCTTGCTTTACGTTGCTTTACGTTGCTTTACTTTACGTTGCTTTACGTTACCTTGCTTTACTTTGCTATATGTTGCCTTGCTTTACGTTGACTTACGTTGCCTTACTTTACATTTCCTTGATTTACATTGCCTTACGTTGCCTTAATTTACGTTGCCTTTCTTTACGTTGCTTTACGTGGCCTTGCTTTACGTTGCCTTGCTTTACGTTGCTTAAGTTGCCTTGGTTTACGTTTCCTTGCTTTACGTTGCTATACGTTGCCTTGCTTTACGTTGCTTTACGTTGACTAGCTTTAAGTTGCATTACGTTGCCTTTCTTTACGTTGCCTTACTTTACGTTTCCTTGCTTTACGTTCCTTTAGGTTGCCTTGCTTTACGTTCCTTTACGATGCCTTGCTTTATGTTGCCTTGCTTTACGTTGCTTTACCTTGCTTTGCCTTGCCTTGCTTTACCTTGCTTTACGTTGCTTTACGTTGCCTTGCTTTACCTTGCTTTACGTTGCTTTACGTTGCCTTGCTTTACCTTGCTTTACCTTGATTTACATTGCTTTACCTTGCTTTACCTTGCTTTACGTTGCTTTGTCTTGCTTTACCTTGCTTTACGTTGCCTTGCTTTACGTTGCCTTGCTTTACGTTGCTTTACGTTTCCTTCCTTTACGTTGCCTTGCTTTACGTTGCTTTACTTTGCCTTGATTTACCTTGCTTTACATTGCTTTACGTTGCTTTACTTTACGTTGCTTTACGTTACCTTGCTTTACTTTGCTATATGTTGCCTTGCTTTACGTTGACTTACGTTGCCTTACTTTACGTTTCCTTGATTTACATTGCCTTACGTTGCCTTAATTTACGTTGCCTTTCTTTACGTTGCTTTACGTTGCCTTGCTTTACGTTGCCTTGATTTACGTTGCCTTGCTTTACGTTGCTTTACGTTGCTTTACTTTACGTTGCTTTATGTTGCCTCGCTTTACGTTGCCTTGCTTTACGTTGCCTTTCTTTACGTTGCTTTACCTTGCCTTACTTTACGTTGTCTTGCTTTACGTAGCTTTACGTTGCCTTGCTTTACGTTACCTTGCTTTACGTTGCTTTACGTTGCCTTGCTTTACATTTCCTTGCTTTACGTTGCTTTACGTTGCCTTACTTTATGTTGCCTTGCTTTACGTTGCTTTACGTTGCCTTACGTTGCCTTGCTTTACGTTGCCGTGCCTTGCCTTGCTTTACGTTGGTTTACGTTGCCTTGTTTTACATTGCTTTACGTTGCCTTGCTTTACGTTGCTTTACGTTGTCTTGCTTTATGTTGCCTTACCTTGCCTTGCTTTACGTTGGTTTACGTTGCCTTGCTATACGTTGCCTTGCCTTGCCTTGCTTTACGTTGCCTTGCTTACGTTGCTTTTTGTTGCCTTGCTTTACGTTGCCTTACTTTACGTTTCCTTGCTTTACGTTCCTTTACGTAGCCTTGCTTTACGTTCCTTTACGTTGCCTTGCTTTGCGTTGCTTTACGTTGCCTTACTTTACGTTGCTTTACGTTGCCTTACGTTGCCTTTCTTTAAGTTGCCTTGCTTTACATTTCTTTACGTTGCCTTGCTTTACCTTTTCTTGCTTTACTTTGCTTTACGTTGCCTTACGTTGCCTTGCTTTACGTTGCCTTGCTTTATTTGCTTTACGTTGCCTTGCTTTACGTTGCCTTGCTTTACGTTGCCTTGATTTAAGTTGCTTTACGTTGCCTTGCTTTACGTTGCCTTGCTTTACGTTGCCTTGCTTTACGTTGCCTTGCTTTACGATGCTTTACGTTGCATTACGTTGTCTTGCTTTACGTTGCCTTGCTTTACGTTCCTTTACGTTTCCTTTCTTTACGTTGCTTTACGTTGCCATGCTTTACGTTGCCTTACTTTACGTTGCCTTGCTTTACATTGCTTTACATTGCCTTGCTTTACGTTGCCTTGCTTTACTTTGCCTTGCTTTACGTTGCCTTACGTGGCCTTGCTTTACGTTGCTTTAAGTTGCCTTGTTTTAGGTTGCCTTGCTTTTTGTTGCTTTACGTTGCCTTAATTTACGTTGCCTTGCTTTACGTAGCTTTACGTTGCCTTGATTTACGTTGCCTTCCTTTACGATGATTTACGTTGCCTTGCTTTACGTTGCCTTGCTTTACGTTTCCTTACTTTACGTTGCTTTACGTGGCCTTGCTTTACGTTGCCTTGGTTTACGTTGCTTTAAGTTGCCTTAATTTACGTTGCCTTGCTTTAGGTTGTATTACGTTGCCTTGCTTTACGTTGCCTTACTTTACGTTTCCTTGCTTTACGTTCCTTTACGATGCCTTGCTTTACGTTGCCTTGCTTTACGTTGCTTTACCTTGCTTTGCCTTGCCTCGCTTTACCTTGCTTTACGTTGCTTTACGTTGCCCAGCTTTACCTTGATTTACCTTGCTTTACCTTGCATTGCTTTACCTTGCTTTACGTTGCTTTACGTTGCCTTGCTTTACCTTGCATTACCTTGCTTTACATTGCTTTACCTTGCTTTACCTTGCTTTACGTTGCTTTGTCTTGCTTTACCTTGCCTTGCTTTACCTTGCTTTACGTTGCTTTGCCTTGCTTTACCTTACTTTACGTTGCCTTGCTTTACCTTGACTTACGTTGCTTTGCCTTTCTTTACCTTGCTTTACGTTGCCTTGCTTTACGTTGCTTTACGTTGCCTTGATTTGCCTTGTTTACGTTGCTTTACGTTGCTTTACGTTGCCTTGCTTTACGTTGCTTTACGTTGCCATGCTTTACCTTTATTTACGTTGCCTTGCTCTACAGTGCTTTACGTTGCTTTACGTTGCTTTACGTTGCTTTACGTTGCCTTGCTTTACGATACTTTAGTTTGCCTTGCTTTACGTTGCCTTCCTTTACGATACTTTACTTTGCCTTGCTTTACGTTGCCTTGCTTTATGTTTCCTTGCTTTACGTTGCTTTACGTTGCCTTAATTTACGTAGCCTTACGATGCTTTACGTTGCCTTCCTTTACGTTACCTTACGTTGCTTTAAGTTGCCTTGCTTTATGTTGCTTTACGTTGCCTTACGTTTCCTTGCTTTACGTTGCCTTGCTTTATGTTGCTTTACGTTGCCTTGCTTTACGTTGCCTTACGTTGCCTTGCTTTACGTTGCTTTACGTTGCCTTGCTTTACTTTGCCTTCCTTTACGTTGCCTTACGTTGGCTTGCTTTACGTTGCCTTGCTTTACGTTGCCTTGCTTTACGTTGCTTTACGTTGCCTTGCTTTACGTTGCCTTGCTTTACGTTGCCTTGCTTTACGTTGCCTTGCTTTACGATACTTTACTTTGCCTTGCTTTACGTTGCCTTGCTTTACGTTTCCTTGCTTTACGTTGCTTTACGTTGCCTTAATTTACGTTGCCTTACGTTGCTTTACGTTGCCTTACTTTACGTTGCCTTGCTTTACGTTGCTTTACGTTGCCTTACTTAACTTTGCCTTGCTTTACGTTGCTTTACGTTGCTTTGCTTTACGTTGGTTTACGTTTCCTTGCTTTACGTTGCCTTGTCTTGCTTTGCTTTACGTTTCCTTGCCTTGCCTTGCTTTATGTTGCCTTGCCTTGCTTTACGTTGCAATACGTTGCCTTGCTTTACGTTGCCTTGCCTTGTCTTGCTTTACGGTGCCTTGCCTTGTCTTGCTTTACGGTGCCTTGCCTTGTCTTGCTTTTCTTGGTTTACGTTGCCTTGCCTTGCCTTGCTTTACGTTGCTTTACATTGCCTTGCTTTACGTTGTCTTGCCTTGCTTTACGTTGCTTTACGTTGCCTTGCTTTACATTGCTTTACATTGCCTTGCTTTACGTTGCCTTGCCTTCCCTTGCTTTACGTTTCTTTACGTTGCTTTGCATTACGTTGCTTTACGTTGCCTTGATTTACGTTGCCTTGCTTTACGTTGCCTTGCTTTACGTTGCCTTGATTTACGTTGCCTTGATTTACGTTGCTTTACGTTGCCTTACTTTACGTTGCCTTACGTTGCTTTACGTTGTCTTACTTTACGTTGCCTTGCTTTACGTTGCTTTACGTTGCCTTACTTTACGTTGCCTTGCTTTACGTTGCTTTACGTTGCCTTACTTAACTTTGCCTTGCGTTACGTTGCTTTACGTTGCCTTGCTTTACGTTGCTTTACGTTGCCTTGATTTACGTTGCCTTGCCTTGCCTTGCTTTACGTTGCTTTACGTTGCCTTGCTTTACGTTGCTTTACAATGCCTTGCTTTACGTTGCCTTCCTTTACGTTACCTTACGTTGCTTTAAGTTGCCTTTCTTTATGTTGCTTTACGTTGCCTTACGTTTCCTTGCTTTACGTTGCCTTGCTTTATGTTGCTTTACGATGCCTTGCTTTACGTTGCCTTACGTTGCCTTGCTTTACGTTGCTTTACGTTGCCTTGCTTTACTTTGCCTTCCTTTACGTTGCCTTGCTTTACGTTGCCTTGCTTTACGTTGCCTTGCTTTACGTTGCTTTACGTTGCCTTGCTTTACGTTGCCTTGCTTTACGTTGCTTTACGTTGCCTTGCTTTACGTTGCCTTGCTTTACGATACTTTACGTTGCCTTGCTTTACGTTGCTTTACGTTGCATTGCTTTACGTTGCCTTGCCTTGCTTTACGTTGCCTTGCCTTGCCTTGCTTTACGTTGGTTTACGTTGCCTTGTTTTACATTGCTTTACGTTGCCTTGCTTTACGTTGCTTTACGTTGTCTTGCTTTACGTTGCCTTACCTTGCCTTACTTTACGTTGGTTTATGTTGCCTTGCTTTACGTTGCTTTACGTTGCCTTGCTTTACGTTGCCTTGACTTGCCTTGCTTTACGTTGCTTTACGTTGCCTTGCTTTACGTTGCCTTGACTTGCCTTGCTTTACGTTGCTTTACGTTGCCTTGCTTTACATTGCCTTGCCTTGCCTTGCTTTACGTTGCCTTGCTTTACGTTGCTTTATGTTGCCTTGCTTTACTTTGCCTTACTTTACGTTTCCTTGCTTTACGTTCCTTTACGTTGCCTTGCTTTACGTTCCTTTACCTTGCCTTGCTTTGCGTTGCTTTACGTTGCCTTACTTTACGTTGCTTTACGTTGCCTTACGTTGCCTTTCTTTAAGTTGCCTTGCTTTACATTTCTTTACGTTGCCTTGCTTTACGTTTTCTTGCTTTACGTTGCTTTACGTTGCTTACGTTGCCTTGCTTTACGTTGCCTTGCTTTACTTTGCTTTACGTTGCCTTGCTTTACGTTGCCTTGCTTTACGTTGCCTTGATTTAAGTTGCTTTACGTTGCCTTGCTTTACGTTGCCTTGCTTTACGTTGCCTTACGTTGCGTAGTTTTATGTTGCCTTGCTTTACGTTGCTTTACGTTGCCTAGCTTTACGATGCTTTACGTTCCTTTACGTTTCCTTGCTTTACGTTGCTTTACGTTGCCATGCTTTACATTGCCTTACTTTACGTTGTCTTGCTTTACGTTGCTTTACATTGCCTTGCTTTACGTTGCTTTACGTTGCCTAGCTTTACGATGCTTTACGTTCCTTTACGTTTCCTTGCTTTACGTTGCTTTACGTTGCCATGCTTTACGTTGCCTTACTTTACGTTGTCTTGCTTTACGTTGCTTTACATTGCCTTGCTTTACGTTGCTTTACGTTGCCTTGCTTTACGTTGCCTTGCTTTACGTTGCCTTGCATTGCCTTGCTTTTCGTTGCTTTACGTTGCCTTGCTTTAACTTGCCTTGTTTTACGTTACCTTACGTTGCCTTGCTTTACGTTGCCTTGCTTTACGTTGCTTTACGTTGCCTTACGTTGCCTTATTTTAAGTTGCCTTGCTATACATTGCTTTACGTTTCCTTTCTTTACTTTGCCTTGCTTTAAGTTGCGTTGCTTTACGTTGCCTTCCTTTACGTTGCCTTACTTTACTTTGCTTTACGTTGCCTTCCTTTACGTTGCCTTGCTTTACGTTGCATTACGTTGCCTTACTTTACGTTGCCTTGCTTTACGTTGCTTTACGTTGCCTTACTTAACTTTGCCTTGCGTTACGTTGCTTTACGTTGCCTTGCTTTACGTTGCTTTACGTTGCCTTGATTTACGTTGCCTTGCCTTGCCTTGCTTTACGTTGCTTTACGTTGCCTTGCTTTACGTTGATTTACAATGCCTTGCTTTACGTTGCCTTCCTTTACGTTACCTTACGTTGCTTTAAGTTGCCTTTCTTTATGTTGCTTTACGTTGCCTTACGTTTCCTTGCTTTACGTTGCCTTGCTTTATGTTGCTTTACGATGCCTTGCTTTACGTTGCCTTACGTTGCCTTGCTTTACGTTGCTTTACGTTGCCTTGCTTTACTTTGCCTTCCTTTACGTTGCCTTGCTTTACGTTGCCTTGCTTTACGTTGCCTTGCTTTACGTTGCCTTGCTTTACGTTGCTTTACGTTGCCTTGCTTTACGTTGCCTTGCTTTACGATACTTTACGTTGCCTTGCTTTACGTTGCTTTACGTTGCATTGCTTTACGTTGCCTTGCCTTGCTTTACGTTGCCTTGCCTTGCCTTGCTTTACGTTGGTTTACGTTGCCTTGTTTTACATTGCTTTACGTTGCCTTGCTTTACGTTGCTTTACGTTGTCTTGCTTTACGTTGCCTTACCTTGCCTTACTTTACGTTGGTTTACGTTGCCTTGCTTTACGTTGCTTTACGTTGCCTTGCTTTACGTTGCCTTGACTTGCCTTGCTTTACGTTGCTTTACGTTGCCTTGCTTTACGTTGCCTTGACTTGCCTTGCTTTACGTTGCTTTACGTTGCCTTGCTTTACATTGCCTTGCCTTGCCTTGCTTTACGTTGCCTTGCTTTACGTTGCTTTATGTTGCCTTGCTTTACTTTGCCTTACTTTACGTTTCCTTGCTTTACGTTCCTTTACGTTGCCTTGCTTTACGTTCCTTTACCTTGCCTTGCTTTGCGTTGCTTTACGTTGCCTTACTTTACGTTGCTTTACGTTGCCTTACGTTGCCTTTCTTTAATTTGCCTTGCTTTACATTTCTTTACGTTGCCTTGCTTTACGTTTTCTTGCTTTACGTTGCTTTACGTTGCCTTACGTTGCCTTGCTTTACGTTGCCTTGCTTTACTTTGCTTTACGTTGCCTTGCTTTACGTTGCCTTGCTTTACGTTGCCTTGATTTAAGTTGCTTTACGTTGCCTTGCTTTACGTTGCCTTGCTTTACGTTGCCTTACGTTGCGTAGTTTTATGTTGCCTTGCTTTACGTTGCTTTACGTTGCCTAGCTTTACGATGCTTTACGTTCCTTTACGTTTCCTTGCTTTACGTTGCTTTACATTGCCTTGCTTTACGTTGCTTTACGTTGCCTTGCTTTACGTTGCCTTGCTTTACGTTGCCTTGCATTGCCTTGCTTTTCGTTGCTTTACGTAGCCTTGCTTTAACTTGTCTTGTTTTACGTTACCTTACGTTGCCTTGCTTTACGTTGCCTTGCTTTACGTTGCTTTACGTTGCCTTACGTTGCCTTATTTTAAGTTGCCTTGCTATACATTGCTTTACGTTTCCTTTCTTTACTTTGCCTTGCTTTAAGTTGCGTTGCTTTACGTTGCCTTCCTTTACGTTGCCTTACTTTACTTTGCTTTACGTTGCCTTCCTTTACGTTGCCTTGCTTTACGTTGCCTTGCTTTACGTTGCCTTTCTTTACGTTGCTTTACGTTGCCTTGCTTTAGGTTGCCTTGCTTTATGTTGCTTTACGTTGCCTTGCTTTACGTAGCCTTCCTATACGTTGATTTACGTTTCCTTGCTTTACGTTGCCTTGCTTTACGTTTCCTTACTTTAGGTTGCTTTACGTGGCCTTGCTTTACGTTGCCTTGGTTTACGTTGCTTTAAGTTGCCTTGGTTTACGTTGCCTTGCTTTACGTTGCTTTACATTGCCTGGCTTTACGTTGCTTTACGTTGCCTTGCTTTAGGTTGCATTATGTTGCCTTGCTTTACGTTGCCTTACTTTACGTTTCCTTGCTTTACGTTCCTTTACGTTGCCTTGCTTTACGTTCCTTTACGATGCCTTGCTTTAAGTTGCCTTGCTTTACGTTGCTTTACCTTGCTTTGCCTAGCCTTGCTTTACCTTGCTTTACGTTGATTTACGTTGCCTTGCTTTACCTTGCATTACCTTGCTTTACATTGCTTTACCTTTCTTTACCTTGCTTTACGTTGCTTTGTCTTGCTTTACCTTGCCTTGCTTTACCTTGCTTTACGTTGCTTTGCCTTGCTTTACCTTACTTTATGTTGCCTTGCTTTACCTTGCCTTACGTTGCTTTGCCTTTCTTTACCTTGCTTTACGTTGCCTTGCTTTACGTTGCTTTAAGTTGCCTTGATTTGCCTTGCTTTACGTTGCTTTACGTTGCTTTACGTTGCCTTGCTTTACGTTGCTTTACGTTGCCATGCTTTACCTTTATTTATGTTGCCTTTCTTTACGTTGCTTTATGTTGCTTTACGTTGCTTTACGTTGCCTTGCTTTACGTTGCCTTCCTTTACCTTGCTTTGCATTGCCTTGCTTTACCTTGCTTTACGTTGCTTTATGTTGCTTTACGTTGCCTTGCTGTACGTTGCTTTACGTTGCCTTGCTCTACGTTGCTTTACGTTGCTTTACGTTGCTTTACGTTGCTTTACGTTGCCTTGCTTTACGATACTTTACTTTGCCTTGCTTTACGTTGCCTTGCTTTACGTTGCTTTACGTTGCCTTACTTTACGTTGCCTTACGTTGCTTTACGTTGCCTTACTTTACGTTGCCTTGCTTTACGTTGCTTTACGTTGCCTTACTTAACTTTGCCTTGCTTTACGTTGCTTTACGTTGCCTTGCTTTACGTTGCTTTACGTTTCCTTGCTTTACGTTGCCTTGCCTTGCTTTGCTTTACGTTGCCTTGACTTGCCTTGATTTATGTTCCCTTGCCTTGCTTTACGTTTCTTTAAGTTGCATTGCTTTACGTTGCTTTGCTTTACGTTGCCTTGCCTTGCCTTGCTTTACTTTGCCTTGCTTTACGTTGCTTTTAATTGCCTTGCTTTACGTTGCTTTACGTTGCCTTGCTTTACGTTGCCTTGCCTTGTCTTGCTTTACGTTGCCTTGCGTTGTCTTACTTTTCTTGGTTTACGTTGCCTTGCTTTACGTTGCCTTGCCTTGCCTTGCTTTACGTTGCTTTACATTGCCTTGCTTTACGTTGCCTTGCCTTCCCTTGCTTTACGTTGCTTTTCGCTGCCTTGCTTTACGTTGCTTTACTTTGCCTTGCTTTACGTTGCCTTTCTTTACGTTGCCTTGCTTTGCCTTACTTTACGTTGTCTTGCTTTACGTTGCATTAAGTTTTCTTGCTTTACGTTTCCTTGCTTTATGTTGCTTTACGTTGCCTTAATTTACGTTGCTTTATATTGCCTTGCTTTACGTTGCCTTGCCTTCCCTTGCTTTACGTTGCTTTTCGCTGCCTTGCTTTACGTTGCTTTACGTTGCCTTGCTTTACGTTGCCTTGCTTTACGTTGCCTTGCTTTGCCTTACTTTACGTTGTCTTGCTTTACGTTGCATTAAGTTTTCTTGCTTTACGTTTCCTTGCTTTATGTTGCTTTACGTTGCCTTACTTTACGTTGCCTTACGTTGCTTTACGTTGCCTTACTTTACGTTGCCTTGCTTTACGTTGCCTTACGTTATGTTGCCTTGCTTTACTTTGCTTTACGTTGCCTTACTTAACTTTGCCTTGCGTTACGTTGCTTTACGTTGCCTTGCTTTACGTTGCTTTACGTTGCCTTGATTTACGTTGCCTTGCCTTGCCTTGCTTTACGTTGCTTTACGTTGCTTTGCTTTACGTTGCTTTACAATGCCTTGCTTTACGTTGCCTTCCTTTACGTTACCTTACGTTGCTTTAAGTTGCCTTGCTTTATGTTGCTTTACGTTGCCTTACGTTCCCTTGCTTTACGTTGCCTTGCTTTATGTTGCTTTACGTTGACTTGCTTTACGTTGCCTTACGTTGCCTTGCTTTACGTTGCTTTACGTTGCCTTGCTTTACGTTGCCTTGCTTTACGTTGCCTTCCTTTACGTTGCCTTACGTTGGCTTGCTTTACGTTGCCATGTTTATGTTGCCTTGCTTTACGTTGCCTTGCTTTACATTGATTTACGTTGCCTTGCTTTACGTTGCCTTGCTTTACGTTGCTTTACTTTGCCTTACGTTGCCTTATTTTAAGTTGCCTTGCTATACATTGCTTTACGTTTCCTTTCTTTACTTTGCCTTGCTTTAAGTTGCGTTGCTTTACGTTGCCTTCCTTTACGTTGCCTTACTTTACTTTGCTTTACGTTGCCTTCCTTTACGTTGCCTTGCTTTACGTTGCCTTGCTTTACGTTGCCTTTCTTTACGTTGCTTTACGTTGCCTTGCTTTAGGTTGCCTTGCTTTATGTTGCTTTACGTTGCCTTGCTTTACGTAGCCTTCCTATACGTTGATTTACGTTGCCTTGCTTTACATTGCCTTGCTTTACGTTTCCTTACTTTAGGTTGCTTTACGTGGCCTTGCTTTACGTTGCCTTGGTTTACGTTGCTTTAAGTTGCCTTGGTTTACGTTGCCTTGCTTTACGTTGCTTTACGTTGCCTGGCTTTACGTTGCTTTACGTTGCCTTGCTTTAGGTTGCATTACGTTGCCTTGCTTTACGTTGCCTTACTTTACGTTTCCTTGCTTTACGTTCCTTTACGTTGCCTTGCTTTACGTTCCTTTACGATGCCTTGCTTTAAGTTGCCTTGCTTTACGTTGCTTTACCTTGCTTTGCCTTGCCTTGCTTTACCTTGCTTTACGTTGATTTACGTTGCCTTGCTTTACCTTGCATTACCTTTCTTTACATTGCTTTACCTTTCTTTACCTTGCTTTACGTTGCTTTGTCTTGCTTTACCTTGCCTTGCTTTACCTTGCTTTACGTTGCCTTGACTTGCCTTGCTTTACGTTGCTTTACGTTGCCTTGCTTTACGTTGCCTTGCCTTGCCTTGCTTTACGTTGCCTTGCTTTACGTTGCTTTATGTTGCCTTGCTTTATTTTGCCTTACTTTACGTTTCCTTGCTTTACGTTCCTTTACGTTGCCTTGCTTTACGTTGCTTTACGTTGCCTTGCTTTGCGTTGCTTTACGTTGCCTTACTTTACGTTGCTTTACGTTGCCTTACGTTGCCTTTCTTTAAGTTGCCTTGCTTTACATTTCTTTACGTTGCCTTGTTTTACGTTTTCTTGCTTTACGTTGCTTTACGTTGCCTTACGTTGCCTTGCTTTACGTTGCCGTGCCTTGCCTTGCTTTACGTTGGTTTACGTTGCCTTGTTTTACATTGCTTTACGTTGCCTTTCTTTACGTTGCTTTACGTTGTCTTGCTTTATGTTGCCTTACCTTGCCTTGCTTTACGTTGGTTTACGTTGCCTTGCTTTACATTGCCTTGCTTTACGTTGCCTTGACTTGCCTTGCTTTACGTTGCTTTACGTTGCCTTGCTATACGTTGCCTTGCCTTGCCTTGCTTTACGTTGCCTTGCTTTACGTTGCTTTTTGTTGCCTTGCTTTACGTTGCCTTACTTTACGTTTCCTTGCTTTACGTTCCTTTACGTAGCCTTGCTTTACGTTCCTTTACGTTGCCTTGCTTTGCGTTGCTTTACGTTGCCTTACTTTACGTTGCTTTACGTTGCCTTACGTTGCCTTTCTTTAAGTTGCCTTGCTTTACATTTCTTTACGTTGCCTTGCTTTACATTTTCTTGCTTTACTTTGCTTTACGTTGCCTTACGTTGCCTTGCTTTACGTTGCCTTGCTTTATTTGCTTTACGTTGCCTTGCTTTACGTTGCCTTGCTTTACATTGCCTTGCTTTACGTTGCCTTGCTTTAAGTTGCTTTACGTTGCCTTGCTTTAAGTTGCTTTACGTTGCCTTGCTTTACGTTGCCTTGCTTTACGTTGCCTTGCTTTACGTTGCCTTGCTTTACGATGCTTTACGTTGCATTACGTTGTCTTGCTTTACGTTGCCTTGCTTTACGTTTCTTTTACGTTTCCTTGCTTTACGTTGCTTTACGTTGCCATGCTTTACGTTGCCTTACTTTACGTTGCCTTGCTTTACATTGCTTTACATTGCCTTGCTTTACGTTGCCTTGCTTTAAGTTGCTTTACATTGCCTTGCTTTACGTTGCCTTGCTTTACTTTGCCTTGCTTTACGTTGCCTTACGTGGCCTTGCTTTACGTTGCTTTAAGTTGCCTTGTTTTAGGTTGCCTTGCTTTATATTGCTTTACGTAGCCTTACTTTACGTTGCCTTGCTTTACGTAGCTTTACGTTGCCTTGATTTACGTTGCCTTCCTTTACGATGATTTACATTGCCTTGCTTTACGTTGCCTTGCTTTACGTTTCCTTACTTTACGTTGCTTTACGTGGCCTTGCTTTACGTTGCCTTGGTTTACGTTGCTTTAAGTTGCCTTAATTTACGTTGCCTTGCTTTACGTTGCTTTACGTTGCCTTGCTTTACGTTGCCTTACTTTACGTTTCCTTGCTTTACGTTCCTTTACGATGCCTTGCTTTACGTTGCCTTGCTTTACGTTGCTTTACCTTGCTTTGCCTTGCCTCGCTTTACCTTGCTTTACGTTGCTTTACGTTGCCCAGCTTTACCTTGATTTACCTTGCTTTACCTTGCATTGCTTTACCTTGCTTTTCGTTGCTTTACGTTGCCTTGCTTTACCTTGCATTACCTTGCTTTACATTGCTTTACCTTGCTTTACCTTGCTTTACGTTGCTTTGTCTTGCTTTACCTTGCCTTGCTTTACCTTGCTTTACGTTGCTTTGCCTTGCTTTACCTTACTTTACATTGCCTTGCTTTACCTCGACATACGTTGCTTTGCCTTTCTTTACCTTGCTTTACGTTGCCTTGCTTTACGTTGCTTTACGTTGCCTTGATTTGCCTTGTTTACGTTGCTTTACGTTGCTTTACGTTGCTTTACGTTGCTTTACGTTGCCATGCTTTACCTTTATTTACGTTGCCTTGCTCTACGTTGCTTTACGTTGCTTTACGTTGCTTTACGTTGCTTTACGTTGCCTTGCTTTACGATACTTTACTTTGCCTTGCTTTACGTTGCCTTGCTTTACGTTTCCTTGCTTTACGTTGCTTTACGTTGCCTTAATTTACGTTGCCTTACGTTGCTTTACGTTGCCTTCCTTTACGTTACCTTACGTTGCTTTAAGTTGCCTTGCTTTATGTTGCTTTACGTTGCCTTACGTTTCCTTGCTTTACGTTGCCTTGCTTTATGTTGCTTTACGTTGCCTTGCTTTACGTTGCCTTACGTTGCCTTGCTTTACGTTGCTTTACGTTGCCTTGCTTTACTTTGCCTTCCTTTACGTTGCCTTACGTTGGCTTGCTTTACGTTGCCTTGCTTTACGTTGCCTTGCTTTACGTTGCCTTGCTTTACGTTGCTTTACGTTGCCTTGCTTTACGTTGCCTTGCTTTACGTTGCCTTGCTTTACGTTGCCTTGCTTTACGATACTTTACTTTGCCTTGCTTTACGTTTCCTTGCTTTACGTTGCTTTACGTTGCCTTTAATTTACGTTGCCTTACGTTGCTTTACGTTGCCTTACTTTACGTTGCCTTGCTTTACGTTGCTTTACGTTGCCTTACTTAACTTTGCCTTGCTTTACGTAGCTTTACGTTGCCTTGCTTTACGTTGGTTTACGTTTCCTTGCTTTACGTTGCCTTGTCTTGCTTTGCTTTACGTTTCCTTGCCTTGCCTTGCTTTATGTTGCCTTGCCTTGCTTTACGTTGCAATACGTTGCCTTGCTTTACGTTGCCTTGCCTTGTCTTGCTTTACGGTGCCTTGCCTTGTCTTGCTTTTCTTGGTTTACGTTGCCTTGCCTTGCCTTGCATTACGTTGCTTTACATTGCCTTGCTTTACGTTGCCTTGCCTTGCTTTACGTTGCTTTACGTTGCCTTGCTTTACATTGCTTTACATTGCCTTGCTTTACGTTGCCTTGCTTTACGTTTCTTTACGTTGCCTTGCCTTGCTTTACGTTGCTTTACGTTGCTTTGCCTTGCCTTACGTTGCTTTACGTTGCCTTGCCTTGCTTTACGTTGCTTTACGTTGTTTTACGTTGCTTTACGTTGCCTTGCCTTGCTTTACGTTGCTTTACGTTGCTTTACGTTGCCTTCCCTTGCTTTACGTTACTTTAAGTTGCTTTACCTTGCTTTACGCTGCTTTACCTTGCGTTGCCTTGCTTTAAGTTGCTTTACGTTGCTTTACGTTACTTTACGTTGCTTTGCCTTGCCTTGATTTTTGTTGCTTTACGTTGCTTTACGTTGCTTTGCCTTGCCTTGTTTAGGTTGCTTTACGTTGCTTTACGTTGCTTTACGTTGCTTTGCCTTGCTTTGCCTTGCTTTACGTTGCCTTGCTTTACTTTGCCTTGCTTTACGTTGCTTTACGTTGCTTTGCCTTGCCTTGCTTTACGTTGCTTTACCTTGCTTTACGTTACCTTGCTTTACGTTCCTTTACGTTGCTTTACGTTGCCTTGCTTTCCGTTGCTTTACGTTGCCTTGCTTTACGTTGCTTTACGTTGCCTTGCTTTACGTTGCCTTGCCTTGCTTTAAGTAGCTTTACGTTGCCTTGCTTTACGTTGCCTTGCCTTGCTTTACGTTGCTTTACGTTGCCTTGCTTTACGTTGCCTTGCCTTGCTTTACGTTGCTTTACGTTGCCTTGCTTTACGTTGCCTTTCGTTACGTTGCTTTACGTTGCTTTGCTTTTCGTTGCCTTGCTTTACGTTGCTTGACGTTGCCTTGGTTTACGTTGCTTTACGTTGCCTTGCTTTCCGTTGCTTTACGTTGCCTTGCTTGACGTTGCTTTGCCTTGCTTTACGTTGCTTTACGTTGCTTTACGTTACTTTACGTTGCTTTATGTTGCTTTACGTTGCTTCACGTTGCTTTGCCTTGCCTTGCCTAACCTTGCTTTACGTTGCTTTACGTTGCTTTACGTTGCTTTACCTTGCCTTGCCTTGCTTTACTTTGCTTTACATTGCTTTACGTTGCGTTACCTTGCCTTGCCTTGCTTTACGAAGCTTTACGTTGCTTTACGTTGCTTTAACTTGCCTTGCCTTGCTTCACGTTGCTTTACGTTACTTTACGTTGCTTTACCTTGCCTTGCCTTGCTTTACGTTGCTTTACGTTGCTTTACCTTGCCTTGCCTTGATCTACGTTGCTTTATATTGCTTTACGTTGCTTTACCTTGCCTTGCATTGTTTTACGTTGCTTTAATTTGCTTTACGTTGATTTACATTGCCTTGCCTTTCTTTACGTTGCTTTACGTTGCTTTACGTTTCTTTACTTGCCTTGTTTTGCTTATGTTGTTTTACTTTGCTTTACGTTGCTTTACCTTGCCTTGCCTTGCTTTAGGTTGCTTTACGTTGCTTTGCCTTGCACTGATTTACGTTGCTTTACGTTGGTTTACGTTGCTTTGCCTTGCTTTGCCTTGCTTTACCTTGCCTTGCCTTGCTTTACTTTTCTTTACGTTGCTTTGCCTTGCGTTGCTTTATGTTGCTTTCCTTTGCTTTACGTTGCCTTGCTTTATGATGCTTTAGGTTGCTTTACGTTGTTTACGTTGCTTTGCCTTGCTTATCGTTGCTTTACGTTGATTTACGTTGCTTTACGTTGCCTTGCCTTGCCTTGCCTTGCTTTACGTTGCTTTACGTTGCTTTACGTTGCCTTGCTTTATGTTGATTTACGTTGCTTTACGTTGCCTTGCTTTACGTTGTTTTACGTTACTTTACGTTGCTTTACGTTGCCTTAATTTACGTTGTTTTATGTTGCTTTATGTTGCTTTACGTTGCTTTGCCTTGCCTTGCCTAACCTTGCTTTACGTTGCTTTACGTTGCTTTACGTTGCTTTACCTTGCCTTGCCTTGCTTTACGTTGCTTTACGTTGCTTTACGTTGTGTTACCTTGCCTTGCCTTGCGTTACGAATCTTTACGTTGCTTTACGTTGCTTTAACTTGCCTTGTCTTGCTTCACGTTGCTTTACGTTACTTCACGTTGCTTTACCTTGCCTTGCCTTGCTTTACGTTGCTTTACGTTGCTTTACCTTGCCTTGCCTTGATCTACGTTGCTTTATATTGCTTTACGTTGCTTTACCTTGCCTTGCATTGTTTTACGTTGCTTTAATTTGCTTTACGTTGTTTTACATTGCCTTGCCTTTCTTTACGTTGCTTTACGTTGCTTTACGTTTCTTTACTTGCCTTGTTTTGCTTATGTTGTTTTACTTTGCTTTACGTTGCTTTACCTTGCCTTGCCTTGCTTTAGGTTGCTTTACGTTGCTTTGCCTTGCTTTACGTTGCTTTACGTTGCTTTAAGTTACTTTACGTTGCTTTGCCTTGCACTGATTTACGTTGCTTTACGTTGATTTACGTTGCTTTGCCTTGCTTTGCCTTGCTTTACCTTGCCTTGCCTTGCTTTACTTTTCTTTACGTTGCTTTGCCTTGCGTTGCTTTATGTTGCTTTCCTTTGCTTTACGTTGCCTTGCTTTACGATGCTTTACGTTGCTTTACGTTGCTTTACGTTGCTTTGCCTTCCCTTGCTTTATGTTGCTTTACCTTGCTTTAGGTTGCTTTACGTTGTTTACGTTGCTTTGCCTTGCTTATCGTTGCTTTACGTTGATTTACGTTGCTTTACGTTGCCTTGCCTTGCCTTGCTTTACGTTGCTTTACGTTGCTTTACGTTGCCTTGCTTTATGTTGATTTACGTTGCTTTACGTTGCCTTGCTTTACGTTGTTTTACGTTACTTTAAGTTGCTTTACGTTGCCTTAATTTACGTTGTTTTATGTTGCTTTATGTTGCTTTACGTTGCTTTGCCTTGCCTTGCCTAACCTTGCTTTACGTTGCTTTACGTTGCTTTACGTTGCTTTACCTTGCCTTGCCTTGCTTTACGTTGCTTTACGTTGCTTTACGTTGCGTTACCTTGCCTTGCCTTGCGTTACGAATCTTTACGTTGCTTTACGTTGCTTTAACTTGCCTTGCCTTGCTTCACGTTGCTTTACGTTACTTCACGTTGCTTTACCTTGCCTTGCCTTGCTTTACGTTGCTTTACGTTGCTTTACCTTGCTTCCCTTGCTTTACTTTGCTTTACGTTGCCTTGCCTTGCTTTACGTTGCTTTACGTTATTTTACGTTGCTTTACCTATCCTTGCCTTGCTTGACGTTGCTTTACGTTGCTTTACATTGCCTTGCTTTACGTTGCTTTACGTTGCCTTGGTTTATGTTTCTTTACGTTGCCTTGCTTTACGTTGTTTTACGTTGCCTTGCTTGACGTTGCTTTACATTGCTTTACGTTGCCTTGCTTTACGTTGCTTTACATTGCCTTGCTTTACGTTGCATTGCTTTACGTTGCTTTACGTTGCCTTGCTTTACGTTGCCTTGCTTTACGTTGCTTTACGTTGCCTTGCTTTACGTTGCTTTATGTTGCTTTACGTTGACTTGCTTTATGTTGCCTTGCTTTACTTTGCTTTACGTTGCTTTACGTTGCGTTGCTTTACGTTGCGTTGCTTTACGTTGCCTTGCTTTACGTTGCTTTACGTTGCCTTGCCTTGCTTTACGTTGCTTTAAGTTGCTTTACCTTGCTTTACGCTGCTTTACCTTGCCTTGCCTTGGTTTACGTGTCTTTAAGCTGCTTTACGTTTCTTTACCTTGCCTTGTCTTGCTTTACGTTGCTTTACATTGCTTTATGTTTCTTTGCCTTCGCTTGCTTTATGTTGCTTTACGTTGCTTTGCCTTGCTTTGCCTTGCTTTGCCTTGCCTTGCTTTACGTTGCTTTACGTTGCTTTACCTTGCCTTGCCTTGCTTTACGTTGCTTTACGTTGCTTTACGTTGCGTTACCTTGCCTTGCCTTGCGTTACGAATCTTTACGTTGCTTTACCTTGCTTCCCTTGCTTTACTTTGCTTTACGTTGCCTTGCCTTGCTTTACGTTGCTTTACGTTATTTTACGTTGCTTTACCTATCCTTGCCTTGCTTGACGTTGCTTTACGTTGCTTTACATTGCCTTGCTTTACGTTGCTTTACGTTGCCTTGGTTTATGTTTCTTTACGTTGCCTTGCTTTACGTTGTTTTACGTTGCCTTGCTTGACGTTGCTTTACATTGCTTTACGTTGCCTTGCTTTACGTTGCTTTACATTGCCTTGCTTTACGTTGCATTGC
Source organism: Phaenicophaeus curvirostris (assembly GCF_032191515.1). NCBI lineage: Eukaryota > Metazoa > Chordata > Aves > Cuculiformes > Cuculidae > Phaenicophaeus > Phaenicophaeus curvirostris. Next base: position 275,709 of record NW_027206708.1, read on the forward strand.
TTTACGTTGCTTTACGTTGCCTTGCTTTACGTTGCCTTGCTTTACGTTGCTTTACGTTGCCTTGCTTTACGTTGCTTTATGTTGCTTTACGTTGACTTGCTTTATGTTGCCTTGCTTTACTTTGCTTTACGTTGCTTTACGTTGCGTTGCTTTACGTTGCGTTGCTTTACGTTGCCTTGCTTTACGTTGCTTTACGTTGCCTTGCCTTGCTTTACGTTGCTTTAAGTTGCTTTACTTTACGTTGCTTTATGTTGCTTTACGTTGACTTGCTTTATGTTGCCTTGCTTTACTTTGCTTTACGTTGCTTTACGTTGCGTTGCTTTACGTTGCGTTGCTTTACGTTGCCTTGCTTTACGTTGCTTTACGTTGCCTTGCCTTGCTTTACGTTGCTTTAAGTTGCTTTACCTTGCTTTACGCTGCTTTACCTTGCCTTGCCTTGGTTTACGTGTCTTTAAGCTGCTTTACGTTTCTTTACCTTGCCTTGTCTTGCTTTACGTTGCTTTACATTGCTTTATGTTTCTTTGCCTTGCCTTGTCTTGCTTTACGTTGCTTTACATTGCTTTATGTTTCTTTGCCTTCGCTTGCTTTATGTTGCTTTACGTTGCTTTGCCTTGCTTTGCCTTGCTTTGCCTTGCCTTGCTTTACGTTGCTTTACGTTGCTTTACCTTGCCTTGCCTTACTTTACGTTGCTTTACGTTGCTTTACGTTGCGTTACCTTGCCTTGCCTTGCGTTACGAATCTTTACGTTGCTTTACGTTGCTTTAACTTGCCTTGCCTTGCTTCACGTTGCTTTACGTTACTTCATGTTGCTTTACCTTGCCTTGCCTTGCTTTACGTTGCTTTACGTTGCTTTACCTTGCTTCCCTTGCTTTACTTTGCTTTACGTTGCCTTGCCTTGCTTTACGTTGCTTTACGTTACTTTACGTTGCTTTACCTTGCCTTGCCTTGCTTGACGTTGCTTTACGTTGCTTTACGTTGCCTTGCTTTACGTTGCTTTACGTTGCCCTGGTTTACGTTTCTTTACGTTGCCTTGCTTTACGTTGTTTTACGTTGCCTTGCTTGACGTTGCTTTACGTTGCTTTACGTTGCCTTGCTTTACGTTGCTTTACATTGCCTTGCTTTACGTTGCATTGCTTTACGTTGCTTTACGTTGCCTTGCTTTACGTTGCCTTGCTTTACGTTGCTTTACGTTGCCTTGCTTTACGTTGCTTTATGTTGCTTTACGTTGACTTGCTTTACGTTGCCTTGCTTTACTTTGCTTTACGTTGCTTTACGTTGCGTTGCTTTACGTTGCGTTGCTTTACGTTGCCTTGCTTTACGTTGCTTTTCGTTGCCTTGCTTTACTTTGCTTTACGTTGCTTTACGTTGCGTTGCTTTACGTTGCGTTGCTTTACGTTGCCTTGCTTTACGTTGCTTTACGTTGCCTTGCCTTGCTTTACGTTGCTTTAAGTTGCTTTACCTTGCTTTACGCTGCTTTACCTTGCCTTGCCTTGCTTTACGTGTCTTTAAGCTGCTTTACGTTGCTTTACCTTGCCTTGTCTTGCTTTACGTTGCTTTACATTGCTTTATGTTGCTTTGCCTTCGCTTGCTTTTTGTTGCTTTACGTTGCTTAACGTTGCTTTGACTTGCCTTGCTTTACGTTGCTTTACGTTGCTTTGCCTTGCTTTGCCTTGCTTTGCCTTGCCTTGCTTTACGTTGCTTTATGTTGCTTTACCTTGCCTTTCCTTTCTTTACGTTGCTTTACGTTGCTTTACGTTGCTTTACCTTCCCTTGCCTTGCTCTACGTTGCTTTACATTGCTTTACGTTGCTTTACCTTGCCTTGCCTGCTTTACGTTGGTTTACTTTGCTTTACGTTGCTTTACCTTGCCTTGCCTTGCTTTACGTTGCTTTACGTTGCTTTACGTTACTTTACGTTGCTTTGCCTTGCCTTGGTTTACGTTGCTTTACGTTTCTTTACGTTGCTTTGCCTTGCCTTGCTTTACGTTGCTTTACGTTGCTTTGCCTTGCCTTGATTTACGTTGCTTTACGTTGCTTTACGTTGCTTTGCCTTGCATTGCTTTACGTTGCTTTATGTTGCTTTACGTTGCTTTGCCTTGCTTTGCCTTGCTTTACGTTGCCTTGCTTTACGTTGCTTTACGTTGCTTTGCCTTGCTTAGCCTTGCTTTGCCTTGCCTTGCTTTACGTTTCTTTACGTTGCTTTGCCTTGCCTTGCTTTACGTTGATTTACTTTGCTTTACGTTGCCTTGCTTTACGTTGCTTTACGTTGCTTTGCCTTGCCTTGCTTTACGTTGCTTTACCTTGCTTTAGGTTGCTTTACGTTGCTTTACGTTGCTTTGCCTTGCTTTTCGTTGCTTTACGTTGATTTACGTTGCTTTACGTTGCCTTGCCTTGCCTTGCCTTGCTTTACGTTGCTTTACGTTGCTTTACGTTGCCTTGCTTTATGTTGATTTACGTTGCTTTACGTTGCCTTGCTTTACGTTGTTTTACGTTACTTTACGTTGCTTTACGTTGCCTTACTTTACGTTGTTTTATGTTGCTTTACGTTGCTTTACGTTGCTTTGCCTTGCCTTGCCTAACCTTGCTTTAGGTTGCTTTACGTTGCTTTACTTTGCTTTACGTTGCGTTACCTTGCCTTGCCTTGCGTTACGAATCTTTACGTTGCTTTACGTTGCTTTAACTTGCCTTGCCTTGCTTCACGTTGCTTTACGTTACTTTACGTTGCTTTACATTGCCTTGCCTTGCTTGACGTTGCTTTACGTTGCGTTACGTTGCCTTGCTTTACGTTGCTTTACGTTGCCTTGGTTTACGTTTCTTTACGTTGCCTTGCTTTACGTTGTTTTACGTTGGCTTGCTTGACGTTGCTTTACGTTGCTTTACGTTGCCTTGCTTTACGTTGCTTTACGTTGCCTTGCTTTACGTTGCTTTATGTTGCTTTACGTTGACTTGCTTTACGTTGCCTTGCTTTACGTTGCTTTACGTTGCTTTACGTTGCGTTGCTTTACGTTGCCTTGCTTTACGTTGCTTTACGTTGCCTTGGCTTGCTTTACGTTGCTTTAAGTTGCTTTACCTTGCTTTACGCTGCTTTACCTTGCCTTGCCTTGCTTTACGTGTCTTTAAGCTGCTTTACTTTGCTTTACCTTGCCTTGTCTTGCTTTACGTTGCTTTACGTTGCTTTATGTTGCTTTGCCTTGGCTTGCTTTATGTTGCTTTACGTTGCTTAACGTTGCTTTGACTTGCCTTGCTTTACGTTGCTTTACGTTGCTTTGCCTTGCTTTGCCTTGCTTTGCGTTGCCTTGCTTTACGTTGCTTTACGTTGCTTTACCTTGCCTTTCCTTGCTTTACGTTGCTTTACGTTGCTTTACGTTGCTTTACCTTTCCTTGCCTTGCTTGACGTTGCTTTACGTTGCTTTACATTGCCTTGCTTTACGTTGCTTTACGTTGCCTTGGTTTATGTTTCTTTACGTTGCCTTGCTTTACGTTGTTTTACGTTGCCTTGCTTGACGTTGCTTTACATTGCTTTACGTTGCCTTGCTTTACGTTGCTTTACATTGCCTTGCTTTACGTTGCATTGCTTTACGTTGCTTTACGTTGCCTTGCTTTACGTTGCCTTGCTTTACGTTGCTTTACGTTGCCTTGCTTTACGTTGCTTTATGTTGCTTTACGTTGACTTGCTTTATGTTGCCTTGCTTTACTTTGCTTTACGTTGCTTTACGTTGCGTTGCTTTACGTTGCGTTGCTTTACGTTGCCTTGCTTTACGTTGCTTTACGTTGCCTTGCCTTGCTTTACGTTGCTTTAAGTTGCTTTACTTTACGTTGCTTTATGTTGCTTTACGTTGACTTGCTTTATGTTGCCTTGCTTTACTTTGCTTTACGTTGCTTTACGTTGCGTTGCTTTACGTTGCGTTGCTTTACGTTGCCTTGCTTTACGTTGCTTTACGTTGCCTTGCCTTGCTTTACGTTGCTTTAAGTTGCTTTACCTTGCTTTACGCTGCTTTACCTTGCCTTGCCTTGGTTTACGTGTCTTTAAGCTGCTTTACGTTTCTTTACCTTGCCTTGTCTTGCTTTACGTTGCTTTACATTGCTTTATGTTTCTTTGCCTTGCCTTGTCTTGCTTTACGTTGCTTTACATTGCTTTATGTTTCTTTGCCTTCGCTTGCTTTATGTTGCTTTACGTTGCTTTGCCTTGCTTTGCCTTGCTTTGCCTTGCCTTGCTTTACGTTGCTTTACGTTGCTTTACCTTGCCTTGCCTTGCTTTACGTTGCTTTACGTTGCTTTACGTTGCGTTACCTTGCCTTGCCTTGCGTTACGAATCTTTACGTTGCTTTACGTTGCTTTAACTTGCCTTGCCTTGCTTCACGTTGCTTTACGTTACTTCATGTTGCTTTACCTTGCCTTGCCTTGCTTTACGTTGCTTTACGTTGCTTTACCTTGCTTCCCTTGCTTTACTTTGCTTTACGTTGCCTTGCCTTGCTTTACGTTGCTTTACGTTACTTTACGTTGCTTTACCTTGCCTTGCCTTGCTTGACGTTGCTTTACGTTGCTTTACGTTGCCTTGCTTTACGTTGCTTTACGTTGCCTTGGTTTACGTTTCTTTACGTTGCCTTGCTTTACGTTGTTTTACGTTGCCTTGCTTGACGTTGCTTTACGTTGCTTTACGTTGCCTTGCTTTACGTTGCTTTACATTGCCTTGCTTTACGTTGCATTGCTTTACGTTGCTTTACGTTGCCTTGCTTTACGTTGCCTTGCTTTACGTTGCTTTACGTTGCCTTGCTTTACGTTGCTTTATGTTGCTTTACGTTGACTTGCTTTACGTTGCCTTGCTTTACTTTGCTTTACGTTGCTTTACGTTGCGTTGCTTTACGTTGCGTTGCTTTACGTTGCGTTGCTTTACGTTGCTTTACGTTGCCTTGCTTTACGTTGCTTTACGTTGCTTTACGTTGCGTTGCTTTACGTTGCGTTGCTTTACGTTGCCTTGCTTTACGTTGCTTTACGTTGCCTTGCCTTGCTTTACGTTGCTTTAAGTTGCTTTACCTTGCTTTACGCTGCTTTACCTTGCCTTGCCTTGCTTTACGTGTCTTTAAGCTGCTTTACGTTGCTTTACCTTGCCTTGTCTTGCTTTACGTTGCTTTACATTGCTTTATGTTGCTTTGCCTTCGCTTGCTTTTTGTTGCTTTACGTTGCTTAACGTTGCTTTGACTTGCCTTGCTTTACGTTGCTTTACGTTGCTTTGCCTTGCTTTGCCTTGCTTTGCCTTGCCTTGCTTTACGTTGCTTTATGTTGCTTTACCTTGCCTTTCCTTTCTTTACGTTGCTTTACGTTGCTTTACGTTGCTTTACCTTCCCTTGCCTTGCTCTACGTTGCTTTACATTGCTTTACGTTGCTTTACCTTGCCTTGCCTGCTTTACGTTGGTTTACTTTGCTTTACGTTGCTTTACCTTGCCTTGCCTTGCTTTACGTTGCTTTACGTTGCTTTACGTTACTTTACGTTGCTTTGCCTTGCCTTGGTTTACGTTGCTTTACGTTTCTTTACGTTGCTTTGCCTTGCCTTGCTTTACGTTGCTATACGTTGCTTTGCCTTGCCTTGATTTACGTTGCTTTACGTTGCTTTACGTTGCTTTGCCTTGCATTGCTTTACGTTGCTTTATGTTGCTTTACGTTGCTTTGCCTTGCTTTGCCTTGCTTTACGTTGCCTTGCTTTACGTTGCTTTACGTTGCTTTGCCTTGCTTAGCCTTGCTTTGCCTTGCCTTGCTTTACGTTTCTTTACGTTGCTTTGCCTTGCCTTGCTTTACGTTGATTTACTTTGCTTTACGTTGCCTTGCTTTACGTTGCTTTACGTTGCTTTGCCTTGCCTTGCTTTACGTTGCTTTACCTTGCTTTAGGTTGCTTTACGTTGCTTTACGTTGCTTTGCCTTGCTTTTCGTTGCTTTACGTTGATTTACGTTGCTTTACGTTGCCTTGCCTTGCCTTGCCTTGCTTTACGTTGCTTTACGTTGCTTTACGTTGCATTGCTTTACGTTGCTTTACGTTGCCTTGCTTTATGTTGATTTACGTTGCTTTACGTTGCCTTGCTTTACGTTGTTTTACGTTACTTTACGTTGCTTTACGTTGCCTTACTTTACGTTGTTTTATGTTGCTTTACGTTGCTTTACGTTGCTTTGCCTTGCCTTGCCTAACCTTGCTTTAGGTTGCTTTACGTTGCTTTACTTTGCTTTACGTTGCGTTACCTTGCCTTGCCTTGCGTTACGAATCTTTACGTTGCTTTACGTTGCTTTAACTTGCCTTGCCTTGCTTCACGTTGCTTTACGTTACTTTACGTTGCTTTACCTTGCCTTGCCTTGCTTGACGTTGCTTTACGTTGCTTTACGTTGCCTTGCTTTACGTTGCTTTACGTTGCCTTGGTTTACGTTTCTTTACGTTGCCTTGCTTTACGTTGTTTTACGTTGGCTTGCTTGACGTTGCTTTACGTTGCTTTACGTTGCCTTGCTTTACGTTGCTTTACGTTGCCTTGCTTTACGTTGCTTTATGTTGCTTTACGTTGACTTGCTTTACGTTGCCTTGCTTTACGTTGCTTTACGTTGCTTTACGTTGCGTTGCTTTACGTTGCCTTGCTTTACGTTGCTTTACGTTGCCTTGGCTTGCTTTACGTTGCTTTAAGTTGCTTTACCTTGCTTTACGCTGCTTTACCTTGCCTTGCCTTGCTTTACGTGTCTTTAAGCTGCTTTACTTTGCTTTACCTTGCCTTGTCTTGCTTTACGTTGCTTTACGTTGCTTTATGTTGCTTTGCCTTGGCTTGCTTTATGTTGCTTTACGTTGCTTAACGTTGCTTTGACTTGCCTTGCTTTACGTTGCTTTACGTTGCTTTGCCTTGCTTTGCCTTGCTTTGCGTTGCCTTGCTTTACGTTGCTTTACGTTGCTTTACCTTGCCTTTCCTTGCTTTACGTTGCTTTACGTTGCTTTACGTTGCTTTACCTTTCCTTGCCTTGCTCTACGTTGCTTTACATTGCTTTACGTTGCTTTACCTTGCCTTGCCTGCTTTACGTTGGTTTACTTTGCTTTACGTTGCTTTACCTTGCCTTGCCTTGCTTTACGTTGCTTTACGTTGCTTTGCCTTGCTTTACATTGCTTTACGTTGCTTTACGTTACTTTACGTTGCTTTGCCTTGCCTTGCTTTACGTTGCTTTACGTTTCTTTACGTTGCTTTGCCTTGCCTTGCTTTACGTTGCTTTACGTTGCTTTGCCTTGCCTTGATTTACGTTGCTTTACGTTGCTTTACGTTGCTTTGCCTTGCCTTGCTTTACGTTGCTTTATGTTGCTTTACGTTGCTTTGCCTTGCTTTGCCTTGCTTTACGTTGCCTTGCTTTACGTTGCTTTACGTTGCTTTGCCTTGCTTAGCCTTGCTTTGCCTTGCCTTGCCTTGCTTTACGTTTCTTTACGTTGCTTTGCCTTGCCTTGCTTTACGTTGATTTACTTTGCTTTACGTTGCCTTGCTTTAGGTTGCTTTACGTTGCTTTGCCTTGCCTTGCTTTACGTTGCTTTACCTTGCTTTAGGTGACTTTACGTTGCTTTGCCTTTCTTTGCCTTGCTTTACGTAGATTTACGTTGCTTTACGTTTCCTTGCTTTACATTGCTTTACGTTGCCTTACGTTGCTTTACGTTGCTTTGCCTTGCCTTGCCTTGCTTTACGTTGCTTTACGTTGCTTTACGTTGCATTCCTTTACGTTGCTTTACGTTGCCTTGCTTTACTTTGCTTTACGTTGCTTTACGTTGACTTGCTTTACGTTGCTTTACGTTGCTTTACGTTGCTTTAATTTGCATTACGTTGCCTTGCTTTACGTTGCTTTACGTTGCTTTACGTTGCTTTGCCTTGCCTTGCTTTACGTTGCTTTACCTTGCTTTAGGTTGCTTTACGTTGCTTTGCCTTGCTTTGCCTTGCTTTATGTTGTTTTACGTTGATTTACTTTGCTTTACATTGCCTTGCTTTACAATGCTTTACGTTGCTTTACGTTGCTTTGCCTTGCCTTGCCTTGCTTTACGTAGCTTTACGTTGCTTTACGTTGCATTGCTTTACGTTGCTTTACGTTGCCTTGCTTTACGTTGCTTTACGTTGCTTTACGTTGACTTGCTTTACGTTGCTTTACGTTGCTTTACGTTGCCTTGCCTTGCCTTGCCTTGCTTTACGTTGCTTTACGTTGCTTTACGTTGCATTGCTTTACGTTGCTTTACGTTGCCTTGCTTTATGTTGATTTACGTTGCTTTACGTTGCCTTGCTTTACGTTGTTTTACGTTACTTTACGTTGCTTTACGTTGCCTTACTTTACGTTGCTTTATGTTGCTTTACGTTGCTTTACGTTGCTTTGCCTTGCCTTGCCTAACCTTATTTTACGTTGCTTTACGTTGCTTTACGTTGCTTTACCTTGCCTTGCCTTGCTTGACGTTGCTTTACGTTGCTTTACGTTGCCTTGCTTTACGTTGCTTTACGTTGCCTTGGTTTACGTTTCTTTACGTTGCCTTGCTTTACGTTGTTTTACGTTGCCTTGCTTGACGTTGCTTTACGTTGCTTTACATTGACTTGCTTTACGTTGCTTTACGTTGACTTGCTTTACGTTGCTTTACGTTGCCTTGCTTTACGTTGCTTTTTGTTGCTTTACGTTGACTTGCTTTACGTTGCCTTGCTTTACGTTGCTTTACGTTGCTTTACGTTGCCTTGCTTTACGTTGCCTTGATTTACGTTGCTTTACGTTGCCTTGCCTTGCTTTACGTTGCTTTAAGTTGCTTTACCTTGCTTTACGCTGCTTTACCTTGCCTTGCCTTGCTTTACGTGTCTTTAAGCTGCTTTACGTTGCTTTACCTTGCCTTGTCTTGCTTTACGTTGCTTTACGTTGCTTTATGTTGCTTTGCCTTGGCTTGCTTTATGTTGCTTTACGTTGCTTAACGTTGCTTTGACTTGGCTTGCTTTACCTTGCTTTACGTTGCTTTGCCTTGCTTTGCCTTGCTTTGCCTTGCCTTGCTTTACGTTGCTTTACGTTGCTTTACCTTGCCTTTCCTTGCTTTACGTTGCTTTACGTTGCTTTACGTTGCTTTACCTTCCCTTGCCTTGCTCTACGTTGCTTTACATTGCTTTACGTTGCTTTACCTTGCCTTGCCTGCTTTACGTTGGTTTACTTTGCTTTACGTTGCTTTACCTTGCCTTGCTTTACGTTGCTTTACGTTGCTTTGCCTTGCCTTGCTTTACGTTGCTTTACGTTTCTTTACGTTGCTTTGCCTTGCCTTGCTTTACGTTGCTTTACGTTGCTTTGCCTTGCCTTGATTTACGTTGCTTTACGTTGCTTTACGTTGCTTTGCCTTGCCTTGCTTTACGTTGCTTTATGTTGCTTTACGTTGCTTTGCCTTGCTTTACCTTGCTTTACGTTGCCTTGCTTTACGTTGCTTTACGTTGCTTTGCCTTGCTTAGCCTTGCTTTGCCTTGCCTTGCCTTGCTTTACGTTTCTTTACGTTGCTTTGCCTTGCCTTGCTTTACGTTGATTTACTTTGCTTTACGTTGCCTTGCTTTAGGTTGCTTTACGTTGCTTTGCCTTGCCTTGCTTTACGTTGCTTTGCCTTGCTTTAGGTGACTTTACGTTGCTTTGCCTTTCTTTGCCTTGCTTTACGTAGATTTACGTTGCTTTACGTTGCCTTGCTTTACATTGCTTTACGTTGCCTTACGTTGCTTTACGTTGCTTTGCCTTGCCTTGCCTTGCTTTACGTTGCTTTACGTTGCTTTACGTTGCATTCCTTTACGTTGCTTTACGTTGCCTTGCTTTACTTTGCTTTACGTTGCTTTAAGTTGACTTGCTTTACGTTGCTTTACGTTGCTTTACGTTGCTTTAATTTGCATTACGTTGCCTTGCTTTACGTTGCTTTACGTTGCTTTACTTTGCTTTACCTTGCCTTGCCTTGCTTTAGGTTGCTTTACGTTGCCTTGCCTTGCTTTATGTTGCTTTACGTTGCTTTACCTTGCCTTACCTTTCCTTACGCAGCTTTGCGTTGCTTTACGTTGCTTTACCTTGCCTTGCCTTGCTTTACGTTGCTTTACGTTGCTTTACCTTGCCTTGCCTTGTTTTACGTTGCTTTACGTTGCTTTACCTTGCCTTGCCTTTCTTTATGTTGCTTTACGTTGCTTTACGTTGCGTTACCTTGCCTTACCTTGCTTTACTTTGCTTTACGTTGCTTTACATTGCCTTGCCTTGCTTTACGTTGCTTTGCGTTGCCTTGCCTTGCTTTACGTTCTTTAGGTTGCCTTGCTTTACGTTGCCTTGCCTTGCTTTACGTTGCTTTACGTTGCCTTGCCTTCCTTTACGTTGCCTTGCTTTACGTTTCCTTGCCTTGCTTTACGTTGCATTACGTTGATTTACGTTGCCTTGCTTTACGTTGCCTTGCATTGACTTGCTTTACGTTGCTTTGTTTTTCGTTGCCTTGCCTTGCTTTACGTTGCTTTACGTTGCCTTGCTTTACGTTGCCTTGCTTTACATTGCTTTACCTTGCCTTGCTTTACGTTGCCTTGCTTTACGTTGCTTGACGTTGCCTTGGTTTACGTTGCTGTACATTGCCTTGCTTTACGTTGCATTGCTTTACATTGCTTTACGTTGCCTTGCTTTACGTTCCCTTGCTTTACGTTGCTTTACGTTGCCTTGCTTTACGTTGCTTTATGTTGCTTTACGTTGACTTGCTTTACGTTGCCTTGCTTTACGTTGCTTTACGTTGCTTTACGTTGCGTTGCTTTACGTTGCCTTGCTTTACGTTGCCTTGCTTTACTTTGCTTTACGTTGCCTTGCTTTACGTTGCTTTAAGTTGCTTTACCTTGCTTTACGCTGTTTTACCTTGCCTTGCCTTGCTTTACGTGTCTTTAAGCTGCTTTACGTTGCTTTACCTTGCCTTGCTTTACGTTGCTTTACGTTGCTTTGCCTTGCTTTGCCTTGCTTTACGTTGCCTTGCTTTACGTTGCTTTACGTTGCTTTGCCTTGCTTAGCCTTGCTTTGCCTTGCCTTGCCTTGCTTTACGTTTCTTTACGTTGCTTTACGTTGCTTTGCCTTGCCTTGCTTTACGTTGCTTTACCTTGCTTTAGGTTGCTTTACGTTGCTTTACGTTGCTTTGCCTTGCTTTTCGTTGTTTTACGTTGATTTACGTTGCTTTAAGTTGCCTTGCCTTGCCTTGCCTTGCTTTACGTTGCTTTACGTTGCTTTACGTTGCATTGCTTTACGTTGCTTTACGTTGCCTTGCTTTATGTTGATTTACGTTGCTTTACGTTGCCTTGCTTTACGTTGTTTTACGTTACTTTACGTTGCTTTACGTTGCCTTACTTTACGTTGCTTTATGTTGCTTTACGTTGCTTTACGTTGCTTTGCCTTGCCTTGCCTAACCTTATTTTACGTTGCTTTACGTTGCTTTACGTTGCTTTACCTTGCCTTGCCTTGCTTGACGTTGCTTTACGTTGCTTTACGTTGCCTTGCTTTACGTTGCTTTACGTTGCCTTGGTTTACGTTTCTTTACGTTTCCTTGCTTTACGTTGCTTTACGTTGCCTTGCTTTACTTTGCCTTGCTTTACGTTGCTTTACGTTGCCTTGCCTTGCTTTACGTTGCTTTAAGTTGCTTTACCTTGCTTTACGCTGCTTTACCTTGCCTTGCCTTGCTTTACGTGTCTTTAAGCTGCTTTACGTTGCTTTACCTTGCCTTGTCTTGCTTTACGTTGCTTTACGTTGCTTTATGTTGCTTTGCCTTGGCTTGATTTATGTTGCTTTACGTTGCTTAACGTTGCTTTGACTTGCCTTGCTTTACGTTGCTTTACGTTGCTTAGCCTTGCTTTGCCTTGCTTTGCCTTGCCTTGCTTTACGTTGCTTTACGTTGCTTTATGCTGCTTTACCTTGCCTTGCCTTGCTTTACGTTGCTTTACTTTGCTTTACCTTGCCTTTCCTTGCTTTACGTTGCTTTACGTTGCTTTACGTTGCTTTACCTTCCCTTGCCTTTCTCTACGTTGCTTTACATTGCTTTACGTTGCTTTACCTTGCCTTGCCTGCTTTACGTTGGTTTACTTTGCTTTACGTTGCTTTACCTTGCCTTGCCTTGCTTTACGTTGCTTTACGTTGCTTTGCCTTGCTTTACATTGCTTTACGTTGCTTTACGTTACTTTACGTTGCTTTGCCTTGCCTTGCTTTACGTTGCTTTACGTTTCTTTACGTTGCTTTGCCTTGCCTTGCTTTACTTTGCTTTACGTTGCTTTGCCTTGCCTTGATTTACGTTGCTTTACGTTGCTTTACGTTGCTTTGCCTTGCCTTGCTTTACGTTGCTTTATGGTGCTTTAAGTTGCTTTGCCTTGCTTTGCCTTGCTTAAGTTGCCTTGCTTTACGTTGCTTTACGTTGCTTTGCCTTGCTTAGCCTTGCTTTGCCTTGCCTTGCCTTGCTTTACGTTTCTTTACGTTGCTTTGCCTTGCCTTGCTTTACGTAGATTTATGTTGCTTTACGTTGACTTGCTTTACATTGCTTTACGTTTCCTTACGTTGCTTTACGTTGCTTTGCCTTGCCTTGCCTTGCTTTACGTTGCTTTACGTTGCATTCCTTTACGTTGCTTTACGTTGCCTTGCTTTACGTTGCTTTACGTTGCTTTACGTTGCGTTGCTTTACGTTGCGTTGCTTTACGTTGCCTTGCTTTACGTTGCTTTACGTTGCCTTGCCTTGCTTTACGTTGCTTTAAGTTGCTTTACCTTGCTTTACGCTGCTTTACCTTGCCTTGCCTTGCTTTACGTGTCTTTAAGCTGCTTTACGTTGCTTTACCTTGCCTTGTCTTGCTTTACGTTGCTTTACATTGCTTTATGTTGCTTTGCCTTCGCTTGCTTTTTGTTGCTTTACGTTGCTTAACGTTGCTTTGACTTGCCTTGCTTTACGTTGCTTTACGTTGCTTTGCCTTGCTTTGCCTTGCTTTGCCTTGCCTTGCTTTACGTTGCTTTATGTTGCTTTACCTTGCCTTTCCTTTCTTTACGTTGCTTTACGTTGCTTTACGTTGCTTTACCTTCCCTTGCCTTGCTCTACGTTGCTTTACATTGCTTTACGTTGCTTTACCTTGCCTTGCCTGCTTTACGTTGGTTTACTTTGCTTTACGTTGCTTTACCTTGCCTTGCCTTGCTTTACGTTGCTTTACGTTGCTTTACGTTACTTTACGTTGCTTTGCCTTGCCTTGGTTTACGTTGCTTTACGTTTCTTTACGTTGCTTTGCCTTGCCTTGCTTTACGTTGCTATACGTTGCTTTGCCTTGCCTTGATTTACGTTGCTTTACGTTGCTTTACGTTGCTTTGCCTTGCATTGCTTTACGTTGCTTTATGTTGCTTTACGTTGCTTTGCCTTGCTTTGCCTTGCTTTACGTTGCCTTGCTTTACGTTGCTTTACGTTGCTTTGCCTTGCTTAGCCTTGCTTTGCCTTGCCTTGCTTTACGTTTCTTTACGTTGCTTTGCCTTGCCTTGCTTTACGTTGATTTACTTTGCTTTACGTTGCCTTGCTTTACGTTGCTTTACGTTGCTTTGCCTTGCCTTGCTTTACGTTGCTTTACCTTGCTTTAGGTTGCTTTACGTTGCTTTACGTTGCTTTGCCTTGCTTTTCGTTGCTTTACGTTGATTTACGTTGCTTTACGTTGCCTTGCCTTGCCTTGCCTTGCTTTACGTTGCTTTACGTTGCTTTACGTTGCATTGCTTTACGTTGCTTTACGTTGCCTTGCTTTATGTTGATTTACGTTGCTTTACGTTGCCTTGCTTTACGTTGTTTTACGTTACTTTACGTTGCTTTACGTTGCCTTACTTTACGTTGTTTTATGTTGCTTTACGTTGCTTTACGTTGCTTTGCCTTGCCTTGCCTAACCTTGCTTTAGGTTGCTTTACGTTGCTTTACTTTGCTTTACGTTGCGTTACCTTGCCTTGCCTTGCGTTACGAATCTTTACGTTGCTTTACGTTGCTTTAACTTGCCTTGCCTTGCTTCACGTTGCTTTACGTTACTTTACGTTGCTTTACCTTGCCTTGCCTTGCTTGACGTTGCTTTACGTTGCTTTACGTTGCCTTGCTTTACGTTGCTTTACGTTGCCTTGGTTTACGTTTCTTTACGTTGCCTTGCTTTACGTTGTTTTACGTTGGCTTGCTTGACGTTGCTTTACGTTGCTTTACGTTGCCTTGCTTTACGTTGCTTTACGTTGCCTTGCTTTACGTTGCTTTATGTTGCTTTACGTTGACTTGCTTTACGTTGCCTTGCTTTACGTTGCTTTACGTTGCTTTACGTTGCGTTGCTTTACGTTGCCTTGCTTTACGTTGCTTTACGTTGCCTTGGCTTGCTTTACGTTGCTTTAAGTTGCTTTACCTTGCTTTACGCTGCTTTACCTTGCCTTGCCTTGCTTTACGTGTCTTTAAGCTGCTTTACTTTGCTTTACCTTGCCTTGTCTTGCTTTACGTTGCTTTACGTTGCTTTATGTTGCTTTGCCTTGGCTTGCTTTATGTTGCTTTACGTTGCTTAACGTTGCTTTGACTTGCCTTGCTTTACGTTGCTTTACGTTGCTTTGCCTTGCTTTGCCTTGCTTTGCGTTGCCTTGCTTTACGTTGCTTTACGTTGCTTTACCTTGCCTTTCCTTGCTTTACGTTGCTTTACGTTGCTTTACGTTGCTTTACCTTTCCTTGCCTTGCTCTACGTTGCTTTACATTGCTTTACGTTGCTTTACCTTGCCTTGCCTGCTTTACGTTGGTTTACTTTGCTTTACGTTGCTTTACCTTGCCTTGCCTTGCTTTACGTTGCTTTACGTTGCTTTGCCTTGCTTTACATTGCTTTACGTTGCTTTACGTTACTTTACGTTGCTTTGCCTTGCCTTGCTTTACGTTGCTTTACGTTTCTTTACGTTGCTTTGCCTTGCCTTGCTTTACGTTGCTTTACGTTGCTTTGCCTTGCCTTGATTTACGTTGCTTTACGTTGCTTTGCCTTGCCTTGCTTTACGTTGCTTTATGTTGCTTTACGTTGCTTTGCCTTGCTTTGCCTTGCTTTACGTTGCCTTGCTTTACGTTGCTTTACGTTGCTTTGCCTTGCTTAGCCTTGCTTTGCCTTGCCTTGCCTTGCTTTACGTTTCTTTACGTTGCTTTGCCTTGCCTTGCTTTACGTTGATTTACTTTGCTTTACGTTGCCTTGCTTTAGGTTGCTTTACGTTGCTTTGCCTTGCCTTGCTTTACGTTGCTTTACGTTTCTTTACGTTGCTTTGCCTTGCCTTGCTTTAGGTTGCTTTACGTTGCTTTGCCTTGCCTTGCTTTACGTTGCTTTGCCTTGCTTTAGGTGACTTTACGTTGCTTTGCCTTTCTTTGCCTTGCTTTACGTAGATTTACGTTGCTTTACGTTGCCTTGCTTTACATTGCTTTACGTTGCCTTACGTTGCTTTACGTTGCTTTGCCTTGCCTTGCCTTGCTTTACGTTGCTTTACGTTGCTTTACGTTGCATTCCTTTACGTTGCTTTACGTTGCCTTGCTTTACTTTGCTTTACGTTGCTTTAAGTTGACTTGCTTTACGTTGCTTTACGTTGCTTTACGTTGCTTTAATTTGCATTACGTTGCCTTGCTTTACGTTGCTTTACGTTGCTTTACGTTGCTTTGCCTTGCCTTGCTTTACGTTGCTTTACCTTGCTTTAGGTTGCTTTACGTTGCTTTGCCTTGCTTTGCCTTGCTTTATGTTGTTTTACGTTGATTTACTTTGCTTTACATTGCCTTGCTTTACAATGCTTTACGTTGCTTTACGTTGCTTTGCCTTGCCTTGCCTTGCTTTACGTAGCTTTACGTTGCTTTACGTTGCATTGCTTTACGTTGCTTTATGTTGCCTTGCTTTACGTTGCTTTACGTTGCTTTACGTTGACTTGATTTACGTTGCTTTACGTTGCTTTACGTTGCTTTGCTGTACTTTGATTTACGTTGCATTAAGTTGCGTTACGTTGCAATACCTTTCCTTGCCTGGCCTTGCCTTGCTTTACGTAGCTTTACGTTGCTTTACTTTGCTTTACCTTGCCTTGCCTTGCTTTAGGTTGCTTTACGTTGCCTTGCCTTGCTTTATGTTGCTTTACGTTGCTTTACCTTGCCTTACCTTTCCTTACGCAGCTTTGCGTTGCTTTACGTTGCTTTACCTTGCCTTGCCTTGCTTTACGTTGCTTTACGTTGCTTTACCTTGCCTTGCCTTGTTTTACGTTGCTTTACGTTGCTTTACCTTGCCTTGCCTTTCTTTATGTTGCTTTACGTTGCTTTACGTTGCGTTACCTTGCCTTACCTTGCTTTACTTTGCTTTACGTTGCTTTACATTGCCTTGCCTTGCTTTACGTTGCTTTGCGTTGCCTTGCCTTGCTTTACGTTCTTTAGGTTGCCTTGCTTTACGTTGCCTTGCCTTGCTTTACGTTGCTTTACGTTGCCTTGCCTTCCTTTACGTTGCCTTGCTTTACGTTTCCTTGCCTTGCTTTACGTTGCATTACGTTGATTTACGTTGCCTTGCTTTACGTTGCCTTGCCTTGACTTGCTTTACGTTGCTTTGTTTTTCGTTGCCTTGCCTTGCTTTACGTTGCTTTACGTTGCCTTGCTTTACGTTGCCTTGCTTTACATTGCTTTACCTTGCCTTGCTTTACGTTGCCTTGCTTTACGTTGCTTGACGTTGCCTTGGTTTACGTTGCTGTACATTGCCTTGCTTTACGTTGCATTGCTTTACATTGCTTTACGTTGCCTTGCTTTACGTTCCCTTGCTTTACGTTGCTTTACGTTGCCTTGCTTTACGTTGCTTTATGTTGCTTTACGTTGACTTGCTTTACGTTGCCTTGCTTTACGTTGCTTTACGTTGCTTTACGTTGCGTTGCTTTACGTTGCCTTGCTTTACGTTGCCTTGCTTTACTTTGCTTTACGTTGCCTTGCTTTACGTTGCTTTAAGTTGCTTTACCTTGCTTTACGCTGCTTTACCTTGCCTTGCCTTGCTTTACGTGTCTTTAAGCTGCTTTACGTTGCTTTACCTTGCCTTGCTTTACGTTGCTTTACGTTGCTTTGCCTTGCTTTGCCTTGCTTTACGTTGCCTTGCTTTACGTTGCTTTACGTTGCTTTGCCTTGCTTAGCCTTGCTTTGCCTTGCCTTGCCTTGCTTTACGTTTCTTTACGTTGCTTTACGTTGCTTTGCCTTGCCTTGCTTTACGTTGCTTTACCTTGCTTTAGGTTGCTTTACGTTGCTTTACGTTGCTTTGCCTTGCTTTTCGTTGTTTTACGTTGATTTACGTTGCTTTAAGTTGCCTTGCCTTGCCTTGCCTTGCTTTACGTTGCTTTACGTTGCTTTACGTTGCATTGCTTTACGTTGCTTTACGTTGCCTTGCTTTATGTTGATTTACGTTGCTTTACGTTGCCTTGCTTTACGTTGTTTTACGTTACTTTACGTTGCTTTACGTTGCCTTACTTTACGTTGCTTTATGTTGCTTTACGTTGCTTTACGTTGCTTTGCCTTGCCTTGCCTAACCTTATTTTACGTTGCTTTACGTTGCTTTATGTTGCTTTACCTTGCCTTGCCTTGCTTGACGTTGCTTTACGTTGCTTTACGTTGCCTTGCTTTACGTTGCTTTACGTTGCCTTGGTTTACGTTTCTTTACGTTTCCTTGCTTTACGTTGCTTTACGTTGCCTTGCTTTACTTTGCCTTGCTTTACGTTGCTTTACGTTGCCTTGCCTTGCTTTACGTTGCTTTAAGTTGCTTTACCTTGCTTTACGCTGCTTTACCTTGCCTTGCCTTGCTTTACGTGTCTTTAAGCTGCTTTACGTTGCTTTACCTTGCCTTGTCTTGCTTTACGTTGCTTTACGTTGCTTTATGTTGCTTTGCCTTGGCTTGATTTATGTTGCTTTACGTTGCTTAACGTTGCTTTGACTTGCCTTGCTTTACGTTGCTTTACGTTGCTTAGCCTTGCTTTGCCTTGCTTTGCCTTGCCTTGCTTTACGTTGCTTTACGTTGCTTTATGCTGCTTTACCTTGCCTTGCCTTGCTTTACGTTGCTTTACTTTGCTTTACCTTGCCTTTCCTTGCTTTACGTTGCTTTACGTTGCTTTACGTTGCTTTACCTTCCCTGGCCTTTCTCTACGTTGCTTTACATTGCTTTACGTTGCTTTACCTTGCCTTGCCTGCTTTACGTTGGTTTACTTTGCTTTACGTTGCTTTACCTTGCCTTGCCTTGCTTTACGTTGCTTTACGTTGCTTTGCCTTGCTTTACATTGCTTTACGTTGCTTTACGTTACTTTACGTTGCTTTGCCTTGCCTTGGTTTACGTTGCTTTACGTTTCTTTACGTTGCTTTGCCTTGCCTTGCTTTACGTTGCTTTACGTTGCTTTGCCTTGCCTTGATTTACGTTGCTTTACGTTGCTTTACGTTGCTTTGCCTTGCTTTGCCTTGCCTTGCCTTGCTTTACGTTTCTTTACGTTGCTTTGCCTTGCCTTGCTTTACGTAGATTTATGTTGCTTTACGTTGACTTGCTTTACATTGCTTTACGTTTCCTTACGTTGCTTTACGTTGCTTTGCCTTGCCTTGCCTTGCTTTACGTTGCTTTACGTTGCATTCCTTTACGTTGCTTTACGTTGCCTTGCTTTACTTTGCTTTACGTTGCTTTACGTTGACTTGCTTTACGTTGCTTTACGTTGCTTTACGTAGCTTTGCCTTGCCTTGCTTTACGTTGCTTTACCTTGCTTTAGGTTGCTTTACGTTGCTTTGCCTTGCTTTGCCTTGCTTTATGTTGTTTTACGTTGATTTACTTTGCTTTACGTTGCCTTGCTTTACAATGATTTACGTTGCTTTACGTTGCTTTGCCTTGACTTGCCTTGCTTTACGTAGCTTTACGTTGCTTTACGTTGCATTGCTTTACGTTGCTTTACGTTGCCTTGCTTTACGTTGCTTTACGTTGCTTTACGTTGACTTGCTTTACGTTGCTTTACGTTGCTTTACGTTGCTTTGCTCTACTTTGATTTACGTTGCTTTACGTTGCGTTACGTTGCGTTACCTTTCCTTGCCTGGCCTTGCCTTGCTTTACGTAGCTTTACGTTGCTTTACGTTGCTTTACCTTGCCTTGCCTTGCTTTAGGTTGCTTTACGTTGCCTTGCCTTGCTTTACGTTGCTTTACGTTGCTTTACCTTGCCTTGCCTTTCTTTACGCAGCTTTGCGTTGATTTACGTTGCTTTACCTTGCCTTGCCTTGCTTTACGTTGCTTTACGTTGCTTTACGTTGCTTTACCTTGCCTTGCCTTGCTTTACGTTGCTTTACGTTGCTTTATGTTGCTTTGCCTTGCCTTGCCTTGTTTTACGTTGCTTTACGTTGCTTTACCTTGCCTTGCCTTGCTTTATGTTGCTTTACGTTGCTTTGCCTTGCCTTGCCTTTCTTTACGTTGCTTTACGTTGCTTTACCTTGCCTTGCCTTGCTTTACGTTACTTTACGTTGCCTTGCCTTGCTTTACGTTCTTTAGGTTGCCTTGCTTTACGTTGCCTTGCCTTGCTTTACGTTGCTTTACATTGCCTTGCCTTCCTTTACGTTGCCTTGCTTTACGTTTCCTTGCCTTGCTTTACGTTGCTTTACGTTGCTTTACATTGCCTTACTTTACGTTGCCTTGCCTTGCTTTACGTTGCTTTACGTTGCCTTACTTTACGTTGCCTTGCATTGCTTTACGTTGCCTTGCTTTACATTGCTTTACATTGCCTTGCTTTACGTTGCCTTCCTTTACGTTGCTTGACGTTGCCTTTGTTTACGTTGCTGTACATTGCCTTGCTTTACGTTGCTTTACGTTGCCTTGCTTGACGTTGCTTTACGTTGCTTTACGTTGCCTTGCTTTACGTTGCTTTACGTTGCCTTGGTCTACGTTGCTTTACGTTGCCTTGCTTTACGTTGTTTTAAGTTGCCTTGCTTGACGTTGCTTTACTTTGCTTTACGTTGCCTTGCTTTACGTTGCTTTACGTTGCCTTGCTTTATGTTGCCTTGCTTTACGTTGTTTTAAGTTGCCTTGCTTGACGTTGCTTTACGTTGCTTCATGTTGCCTTGCTTTACGTTGCTTTATGTTGCTTTACGTTGCCTTGCTTTACGTTGCCTTGCTTTACGTTGCCTTGCTTTACGTTGCTTTACGTTGCTTTGCCTTGCTTAGCCTTGCTTTGCCTTGCCTTGCCTTGCTTTACGTTTCTTTACGTTGCTTTGCCTTGCATTGCTTTACGTTGCTTTACTTTGCTTTACGTTGCCTTGCTTTACGTTGCTTTACGTTGCTTTGCCTTGCCTTGCTTTACGTTGCTTTACCTTGCTTTAGGTTGCTTTACGTTGCTTTGCCTTGCTTTGCCTTGCTTTGCGTTGCCTTGATTACGTTGCTTTACGTTGCTTTACGTTGCTTTACGTTGCTTTACGTTGCCTTGCTTTACGTTGCTTTACGTTGCATTGCTTTACGTTGATTTATGTTGCTTTGCCTTGCTTTGCCTTGCCTTGCCTTGCTTTACGTTTCTTTACGTTGCTTTGCCTTGCCTTGCTTTACGTTGCTTTACCTTGCTTTAGGTTGCTTTACGTTGCTTTACGTTGATTTACGTTGCTTTACGTTGCCTTGCTTTACATTGCTTTACGTTGCTTTACGTTGCTTTACGTTGCTTTGCCTTGCCTTGCCTTGCTTTACGTTGCTTTACGTTGCTTTACGTTGCTTTACGTTGCATTGCTTTACGTTGCTTTACGTTACCTTGCTTTACGTTGCTTTACGTTGCTTTACGTTGCCTTGCTTTACGTAGCTTTACATTGCTTTACGTTGCTTTGCCTTGCCTTGCCTTGCTTTACGTTGCTTTACGTTGCTTTACATTTCATTGCTTTACGTTGCTTTACGTTGCTTTACGTTGACTTGCTTTACGTTGCTTTACGTTGCTTTACGTTGACTTGCTTTACGTTGCTTTACGTTGCTTTGCTTTACGTTGATTTACGTTGCTTTACGTTGCCTTGCTTTACGTTGTTTTACGTTGCTTTACGTTGTATTACGTTGCCTTGCTTTACGTTGCTTTACGTTGCTTTACGTTGCTTTGCCTTGCCTTGCCTTGCCTTACCTTGCTTTACGTTGCTTAACGTTGCTTTACCTTGCCTTGCCTTGCTTTACGTTGCTTTACGTTGCTTTACGTTGCTTTAACTTGCCTTGCCTTGCTTTACGTTTCTTTACGTTGCTTTACATTGCTTTACGTTGCCTTACCTTGCCTTGCCTTGCCTTGCTTTACGTAGCTTTACTTTGCTTTACGTTGCTTTGCCTTGCCTTGCTTTACGTTGCTTTATGTTGCTTTACCTTGCCTTGCCTTGCTTTACGTTGCTTTACGTTGCTTTACGTTGCATTGCTTTACGTTGCTTTACGTTGCCTTGCTTTACTTTGCTTTACGTTGCTTTACGTTGACTTGCTTTACGTTGCTTTACGTTGCTTTACGTTGCTTTACCTTGCCTTGCCTTGCTTTACGTTGCTTTACGTTGCTTTACGTTGCTTTGCCTTGCCTTGCTTTACGTTGCTTTACCTTGCTTAGGGTTGCTTTACGTTGCTTTGCCTTGCTTTGCCTTGCTTTATGTTGTTTTACGTTGATTTACTTTGCTTTACGTTGCCTTGCTTTACTTTGCTTTGCCTTGCTTTGCCTTGCTTTATGTTGTTTTACGTTGATTTACTTTGCTTTACGTTGCCTTGCTTTACAATGCTTTACGTTGCTTTACGTTGCTTTGCCTTGCCTTGCCTTGCTTTACATAGCTTTACGTTGCTTTACGTTGCATTGCTTTACGTTGCTTTACGTTGCCTTGCTTTACGTTGCTTTACGTTGCTTTACGTTGACTTGCTTTACGTTGCTTTACGTTGCTTTGCTTTACTTTGATTTACGTTGCTTTACGTTGCCTTGCTTTACGTTGTTCTACGTTACTTTACGTTGCTTTACGTTGCTTTGCCTTGCCTTGCCTTACCTTGCTTAACTTTGCTTTACGTTGCTTTACGTTGCTTTAACTTGCCTTGCCTTACTTTACGTTGCTTTTCGTTGCTTTACGTTGCGTTACCTTGCCTTGCCTGGCCTTGCCTTGCTTTACGTAGGTTTACGTTGCCTTACGTTGCTTTACCTTGCCTTGCCTTGCTTTACGTTGCTTTACGTTGCCTTGCCTTGCTTTACGTTCTTTAGGTTGCCTTGCTTTACGTTGCCTTGCCTTGCTTTACGTTGCTTTACGTTGCCTTGCCTTCCTTTACGTTGCCTTGCTTTACTTTTCCTTGCCTTGCCTTACGTTGCTTTACGTTGCATTACGTTGCCTTGCCTTGCTTTACGTTGCTTTACGTTGCCTTGCCTTGCTTTACGTTGCTTTACGTTGCTTTGCCTTTCCTTACGTTGTTTTACGTTGCCTTGCCTTGATTTACGTTGCTTTAAGTTGCTTTACCTTGCTTTACGCTGCTTTACCTTTCCTTGCCTTGCTTTACTTTGCTTTATGTTGCTTTATGTTGCTTTGCCTTGCCTTGCTTTACGTTGCTTTACGTTGCTTAACGTTGCTTTGACTTGCCTTGCTTTACGTTGCTTTACGTTGCTTTACGTTGCTTTACCTTGCCTTGACTTGCCTTGCTTTACCTTGCTTTACGTTGCTTTACGTTGCTTTGCCTTGCTTTGCCTTGCTTTGCCTTGCCTTGCTTTACGTTGATTTACGTTGCTTTACCTTGCCTTGCCTTGCTCTACGTTGCTTTACATTGCTTTACGTTGCTTTACCTTGCCTTGCCTTGCTTTACGTTGCTTTAGTTTGCTTTACGTTGCTTTACCTTGCCTTGCCTTGCTTTACGTTGCTTTACGTTGCTTTGCCTTGCTTTACGTTGCTTTACGTTGCTTTACGTTGCTTTACGTTGTTTTGCCTTGCCTTGATTTACGTTGCTTTACGTGCTTTACGTTGCTTTGCCTTGCCTTGATTTACGTTGCTTTACATTGCTTTACGTTGCTTTGCCTTGCCTTATTTACGTTGCTTTACGTTGCTTTACGTTGCTTTACATTGTTTTGCCTTGCTTTGCCTTGCTTTACTTTGCCTTGCTTTACGTTGCTTTACGTTGCTTTGCCTTGCTTAGCCTTGCTTTGCCTTGCCTTGCCTTGCTTTACGTTTCTTTACGTTGCTTTGCCTTGCCTTGCTTTACGTTGCTTTACTTTGCTTTACGTTGCCTTACTTTACGTTGCTTTACGTTGCTTTAAGTTGCTTTGCCTTGCCTTGCTTTACGTTGCTTTACCTTGCTTTAGGTTGCTTTGCGTTGCTTTGCCTTTCTTTGCCTTGCTTTGCGTTGCCTTGATTACGTTGCTTTACGTTGCTTTACGTTGCTTTACGTTGCCTTGCTTTACGTTGCTTTACGTTGCTTTACGTTGCATTGCTTTACGTTGCTTTATGTTGCTTTGCCTTGCTTTGCCTTGCCTTGCCTTGCTTTACGTTTCTTTACGTTGCTTTGCCTTGCCTTGCTTTACGTTGCTTTACTTTGCTTTACGTTGCCTTGCTTTACGTTGCTTTACGTTGCTTTGCCTTGCCTTGCTTTACGTTGCTTTACCTTGCTTTAGGTTGCTTTACGTTGCTTTTCCTTGCTTTGCCTTGCTTTACGTTGATTTACGTTGCTTTACGTTGCCTTGCTTTACATTGCTTTACGTTGCTTTACGTTGCTTTACGTTGCTTTGCCTTGCCTTGCCTTGCTTTACGTTGCTTTACGTTGCTTTACGTTGCTTTACGTTGCCTTGCTTTACATTTACTTACTTTACGTTGCCTTGCCTTGCCTTGATTTACGTTGCCTTGCTTTTCGTAGCTTTACGTTTCCTTGCTTTACGTTGCCTTCCTTTACGATGATTTACGTTGCCTTGCTTTACGTTGCCTTGCTTTACGTTTCCTTGCTTTACGTAGCTTTACGTGGCCTTGCTTTACGTTGCCTTGCTTTACGTTGCTTAAGTTTCCTTGGTTTACGTTTCCTTGCTTTACGTTGCTTTACGTTGCCTTGCTTTACGTTGCTTTACGTTGACTAGCTTTAAGTTGCATTACGTTGCCTTACATTACGTTGCCTTACTTTACGTTTCCTTGCTTTACGTTCCTTTAGGTTGCCTTGCTTTACGTTCCTTTACGATGCCTTGCTTTACGTTGCCTTGCTTTACGTTGCCTTGCTTTACGTTACCTTGCTTTACGTTGCTTTACGTTGCCTTGCTTTACATTTCCTTGCTTTACGTTGCTTTACGTTGCCTTACTTTACGTTGCCTTACGTTGCTTTACATTGCCTTACTTTATGTTGCCTTGCTTTACGTTGCTTTACGTTGCCTTACTTAACTTTGCCTTGCTTTACGTTGCTTTACGTTGCCTTGCTTTACGTTGCCTGACTTGCTTTGCTTTACGTTGCTTGCCTTGCCTTGCTTTACGTTGCCTTGCCTTGACTTGCTTTACGTTGCTTTACGTTGCCTTGCTTTACGTTGCCTTGCCTTGCTTTACTTTGCCTTGCTTTACGTTGCTTTTCATTGCCTTGCTTTACGTTGCTTTACGTTGCCTTGCGTTGTCTTGCTTTTCTTGGTTTACGTTACCTTGCTTTACATTGCTTTACAGTGCCTTGCTTTACGTTGCCTTGCCTTCCCTTGCTTTACGTTTCTTTACGTTGCTTTGCTTTACGTTGCTTTACGTTGCCTTGCTTTACGTTGCCTTGCTTTACGTTGCCTTGATTTACGTTGCCTTGATTTACGTTGCTTTACGTTGCCTTACTTTACGTTACCTTACGTTGCTTTACGTTGCCTTGCTTTATGTTGCTTTACGTTGCCTTGCGTTGCCTTGCTTTACGTTGCTTTACGTTGCCTTGCTTTACTTTGCCTTCCTTTACGTTGCCAGACGTTGGCTTGCTTTACGTTGCCTTGCTTTACGTTGCCTTGCTTTACGTTGCTTTACGTTGCCTTGCTTTACGTTGCCTTGCTTTACGTTGCTTTACGTTGCCTTGCTTTACGATGCCTTGCTTTACGATATTTTACGTTGCCTTGCTTTACGATACTTTACGTTGCCTTGCTTTAAGTTGCTTTACGTTGCCTTGCTTTACGTTGCCTTGACTTGCCTTGCTTTACGTTGCTTTACGTTGCCTTGCTTTACGTTGCCTTGACTTGCCTTGCTTTACGTTGCTTTACGTTGCCTTGCTTTACGTTGCCTTGCCTTGCCTTGCTTTACGTTGCCTTGCTTTACGTTGCTTTATGTTGCCTTGCTTTATTTTGCCTTACTTTACGTTTCCTTGCTTTACGTTCCTTTACGTTGCCTTGCTTTACGTTGCTTTACGTTGCCTTGCTTTGCGTTGCTTTACGTTGCCTTACTTTACGTTGCTTTACGTTGCCTTACGTTGCCTTTCTTTAAGTTGCCTTGCTTTACATTTCTTTACGTTGCCTTGTTTTACGTTTTCTTGCTTTACGTTGCTTTACGTTGCCTTACGTTGCCTTGCTTTACGTTGCCGTGCCTTGCCTTGCTTTACGTTGGTTTACGTTGCCTTGTTTTACGTTGCTTTACGTTGCCTTGCTTTACGTTGGTTTACGTTACCTTGCTTTACATTGCCTTGCTTTACGTTGCCTTGACTTGCCTTGCTTTACGTTGCTTTACGTTGCCTTGCTATACGTTGCCTTGCCTTGCCTTGCTTTACGTTGCCTTGCTTTACGTTGCTTTTTGTTGCCTTGCTTTACGTTGCCTTACTTTACGTTTCCTTGCTTTACGTTCCTTTACGTAGCCTTGCTTTACGTTCCTTTACGTTGCCTTGCTTTGCGTTGCTTTACGTTGCCTTACTTTACGTTGCTTTACGTTGCCTTACGTTGCCTTTCTTTAAGTTGCCTTGCTTTACATTTCTTTACGTTGCCTTGCTTTACCTTTTCTTGCTTTACTTTGCTTTACGTTGCCTTACGTTGCCTTGCTTTACGTTGCCTTGCTTTATTTGCTTTACGTTGCCTTGCTTTACGTTGCCTTGCTTTACGTTGCCTTGATTTAAGTTGCTTTACGTTGCCTTGCTTTACGTTGCCTTGCTTTACGTTGCCTTGCTTTACGATGCTTTACGTTGCATTACGTTGTCTTGCTTTACGTTGCCTTGCTTTACGTTCCTTTACGTTTCCTTGCTTTACGTTGCTTTACGTTGCCATGCTTTACGTTGCCTTACTTTACGTTGCCTTGCTTTACATTGCTTTACATTGCCTTGCTTTACGTTGCCTTGCTTTACTTTGCCTTGCTTTACGTTGCCTTACGTGGCCTTGCTTTACGTTGCTTTAAGTTGCCTTGTTTTAGGTTGCCTTGCTTTATGTTGCTTTACGTTGCCTTACTTTACGTTGCCTTGCTTTACGTAGCTTTACGTTGCCTTGATTTACGTTGCCTTCCTTCACGATGATTTACGTTGCCTTGCTTTACGTTGCCTTGCTTTACGTTTCCTTACTTTACGTTGCTTTACGTGGCCTTGCTTTACGTTGCCTTGGTTTACGTTGCTTTAAGTTGCCTTAATTTACGTTGCCTTGCTTTACGTTGCTTTACGTTGCCTTGCTTTAGGTTGCATTACGTTGCCTTGCTTTACGTTGCCTTACTTTACGTTTCCTTGCTTTACGTTCCTTTACGATGCCTTGCTTTACGTTGCCTTGCTTTACGTTGCTTTACCTTGCTTTGCCTTGCCTCGCTTTACCTTGCTTTACGTTGCTTTACGTTGCCCAGCTTTACCTTGATTTACCTTGCTTTACCTTGCATTGCTTTACCTTGCTTTACGTTGCTTTACGTTGCCTTGCTTTACCTTGCATTACCTTGCTTTACATTGCTTTACCTTGCTTTACGTTGCTTTGTCTTGCTTTACCTTGCCTTGCTTTACCTTGCTTTACGTTGCTTTGCCTTGCTTTACCTTACTTTACGTTGCCTTGCTTTACCTTGACTTACGTTGCTTTGCCTTTCTTTACCTTGCTTTACGTTGCCTTGCTTTACGTTGCTTTACGTTGCCTTGATTTGCCTTGTTTACGTTGCTTTACGTTACTTTACGTTGCCTTGCTTTACGTTGATTTACGTTGCCATGCTTTACCTTTATTTACGTTGCCTTGCTCTACGTTGCTTTACGTTGCTTTACGTTGCTTTACGTTGCTTTACGTTGCCTTGCTTTACGATACTTTACTTTGCCTTGCTTTACGTTGCCTTGCTTTACGTTTCCTTGCTTTACGTTGCTTTACGTTGCCTTAATTTACGTTGCCTTACGTTGCTTTACGTTGCCTTCCTTTACGTTACCTTACGTTGCTTTAAGTTGCCTTGCTTTATGTTGCTTTACGTTGCCTTACGTTTCCTTGCTTTACGTTGCCTTGCTTTATGTTGCTTTATGTTGCCTTGCTTTACATTGCCTTACGTTGCCTTGCTTTACGTTGCTTTACGTTGCCTTGCTTTACTTTGCCTTCCTTTACGTTGCCTTATGTTGGCTTGCTTTACGTTGCCTTGCTTTACGTTGCCTTGCTTTACGTTGCCTTGCTTTACGTTGCTTTACGTTGCCTTGCTTTACGTTGCCTTGCTTTACGTTGCCTTGCTTTACGTTGCCTTGCTTTACGATACTTTACTTTGCCTTGCTTTACGTTGCCTTGCTTTACGTTTCCTTGCTTTACGTTGCTTTACGTTGCCTTAATTTACGTTGCCTTACGTTGCTTTACGTTGCCTTACTTTACGTTGCCTTGCTTTACGTTGCTTTACGTTGCCTTACTTAACTTTGCCTTGCTTTACGTTGCTTTACGTTACCTTGCTTTACGTTGGTTTACGTTTCCTTGCTTTACGTTGCCTTGTCTTGCTTTGCTTTACGTTTCCTTGCCTTGCCTTGCTTTATGTTGCCTTGCCTTGCTTTACGTTGCAATACGTTGCCTTGCTTTACGTTGCTTTGCCTTGTCTTGCTTTACGGTGCCTTGCCTTGTCTTGCTTTTCTTGGTTTACGTTGCCTTGCCTTGCCTTGCTTTACGTTGCTTTACATTGCCTTGCTTAACGTTGCCTTGCCTTGCTTTACGTTGCTTTACGTTGCCTTGCTTTACATTGCTTTACATTGCCTTGCTTTACGTTGCCTTGCCTTCCCTTGCTTTATGTTTCTTTACGTTGCTTTGCATTACGTTGCTTTACGTTGCCTTGATTTACGTTGCCTTGCTTTACGTTGCCTTGCTTTACGTTGCCTTGCTTTACGTTGCCTTGATTTACGTTGCTTTACGTTGCGTTACTTTACGTTGCCTTACGTTGCTTTACGTTGCCTTACTTTACGTTGCCTTGCTTTACGTTGCTTTACGTTGCCTTACTTTACGTTGCCTTGCTTTACGTTGCTTTACGTTGCCTTACTTAACTTTGCCTTGCGTTACGTTGCTTTACGTTGCCTTGCTTTACGTTGCTTTACATTGCTTTGATTTACGTTGCCTTGCCTTGCCTTGCTTTACGTTGCTTTAAGTTGCCTTGCTTTACGTTGCTTTACAATGCCTTGCTTTACGTTGCCTTCCTTTACGTTACCTTACGTTGCTTTAAGTTGCCTTTCTTTATGTTGCTTTACGTTGCCTTACGTTTCCTTGCTTTACGTTGCCTTGCTTTATGTTGCTTTACGATGCCTTGCTTTACGTTGCCTTACGTTGCCTTGCTTTACGTTGCTTTACGTTGCCTTGCTTTACTTTGCCTTCCTTTACGTTGCCTTGCTTTACGTTGCCTTGCTTTACGTTGCCTTGCTTTACGTTGCTTTACGTTGCCTTGCTTTACGTTGCCTTGCTTTACGTTGCTTTACGTTGCCTTGCTTTACGTTGCCTTGCTTTACGATACTTTACGTTGCCTTGCTTTACGTTGCTTTACGTTGCATTGCTTTACGTTGCCTTGCCTTGCTTTACGTTGCCTTGCCTTGCCTTGCTTTACGTTGGTTTACTTTTCCTTGTTTTACATTGCTTTACGTTGCCTTGCTTTACGTTGCTTTACGTTGTCTTGCTTTACGTTGCCTTACCTTGCCTTACTTTACGTTGGTTTACGTTGCCTTGCTTTACGTTGCTTTACGTTGCCTTGCTTTACGTTGCCTTGACTTGCCTTGCTTTACGTTGCTTTACGTTGCCTTGCTTTACGTTGCCTTGACTTGCCTTGCTTTACGTTGCTTTACGTTGCCTTGCTTTACATTGCCTTGCCTTGCCTTGCTTTACGTTGCCTTGCTTTACGTTGCTTTATGTTGCCTTGCTTTACTTTGCCTTACTTTACGTTTCCTTGCTTTACGTTCCTTTACGTTGCCTTGCTTTACGTTCCTTTACCTTGTCTTGCTTTGCGTTGCTTTACGTTGCCTTACTTTACGTTGCTTTACGTTGCCTTACGTTGCCTTTCTTTACATTTTTTACGTTGCCTTGCTTTACGTTTTCTTGCTTTAAGTTGCTTTACGTTGCCTTACGTTGCCTTGCTTTACGTTGCCTTGCTTTACTTTGCTTTACGTTGCCTTGCTTTAGGTTGCCTTGCTTTACGTTGCCTTGATTTAAGTTGCTTTACGTTGCCTTGCTTTACGTTGCCTTGCTTTACGTTGCCTTACGTTGCGTAGTTTTATGTTGCCTTGCTTTACGTTGCTTTACGTTGCCTAGCTTTACGATGCTTTACGTTGCATTACGTTGCCTTGCTTTACGTTGCCCTGCTTTACGTTCCTTTACGTTTCCTTGCTTTACGTTGCTTTACGTTGCCATGCTTTACGTTGCCTTACTTTACGTTGTCTTGCTTTACGTTGCTTTACATTGCCTTGCTTTACGTTGCCTTGCTTTACGTTGCCTTGCTTTACGTTGCCTTGCATTGCCTTGCTTTTCGTTGCTTTACGTTGCCTTGCTTTACTTTGCCTTGCTTTACGTTGCTTTACGTTGCCTTGTTTACGTTGCCTTGCTTTACGTTGCCTTGCATTGCCTTGCTTTACGTTGCTTTACGTTGCCTTACGTTGCCTTATTTTAAGTTGCCTTGCTATACATTGCTTTACGTTTCCTTTCTTTACTTTGCCTTGCTTTAAGTTGCGTTGCTTTACGTTGCCTTCCTTTACGTTGCCTTACTTTACTTTGCTTTACGTTGCCTTCCTTTACATTGCCTTGCTTTACGTTGCCTTGCTTTACGTTGCCTTTCTTTACGTTGCATTACGTTGCCTTGCTTTAGGTTGCCTTGCTTTATGTTGCTTTACGTTGCCTTGCTTTACGTAGCCTTCCTATACGTTGATTTACGTTTCCTTGCTTTACGTTGCCTTGCTTTACGTTTCCTTACTTTAGGTTGCTTTACGTGGCCTTGCTTTACGTTGCCTTGGTTTACGTTGCTTTAAGTTGCCTTGGTTTACGTTGCCTTGCTTTACGTTGCTTTACATTGCCTGGCTTTACGTTGCTTTACGTTGCCGTGCTTTAGGTTGCATTACGTTGCCTTGCTTTACGTTGCCTTACTTTACGATTCCTTGCTTTACGTTCCTTTACGTTGCCTTGCTTTACGTTCCTTTACGATGCCTTGCTTTACGTTGCCTTGCTTTACGTTGCTTTACCTTGCTTTGCCTAGCCTTGCTTTACCTTGCTTTACGTTGATTTACGTTGCCTTGCTTTACCTTGCATTACCTTGCTTTACATTGCTTTACCTTTCTTTACCTTGCTTTACGTTGCTTTGTCTTGCTTTACCTTGCCTTGCTTTACCTTGCTTTACGTTGCTTTGCCTTGCTTTACCTTACTTTACGTTGCCTTGATTTACCTTGCCTTACGTTGCTTTGCCTTTCTTTACCTTGCTTTACGTTGCCTTGCTTTACGTTGCTTTAAGTTGCCTTGATTTGCCTTGCTTTACGTTGCTTTACGTTGCTTTACGTTGCCATGCTTTACCTTTATTTATGTTGCCTTTCTTTACGTTGCTTTATGTTGATTTATGTTGCTTTACGTTGCCTTGCTTTACGTTGCCTTGCTTTACCTTGCTTTGCGTTGCTTTATGTTGCTTTACGTTGCCTTGCTGTACGTTGCTTTACGTTGCCTTGCTCTACGTTGCTTTACGTTGCTTTACGTTGCTTTACGTTGCTTTACGTTGCCTTGCTTTACGATACTTTACTTTGCCTTGCTTTACGTTGCCTTGCTTTACGTTGGTTTACGTTGCCTTACTTTACGTTGCCTTACGTTGCTTTACGTTGCCTTACTTTACGTTGCCTTGCTTTACGTTGCTTTACGTTGCCTTACTTAACTTTGCCTTGCTTTACGTTGCTTTACGTTGCCTTGCTTTACGTTGCTTTACGTTTCCTTGCTTTACGTTGCCTTGCCTTGCTTTGCTTTACGCTGCCTTGCCTTGCCTTGATTTATGTTGCCTTGCCTTGCTTTACGTTTCTTTACGTTGCATTGCTTTACGTTGCCTTGCCTTGCCTTGCTTTACTTTGCCTTGCTTTACGTTGCTTTTAATTGCCTTACTTTACGTTGCTTTACGTTGCCTTGCTTTACGTTGCCTTGCCTTGTCTTGCTTTACGTTGCCTTGCGTTGTCTTGCTTTTCTTGGTTTACGTTGCCTTGCTTTACGTTGCCTTGCCTTGCCTTGCTTTACGTTGCTTTACATTGCCTTGCTTTACGTTGCCTTGCCTTGCCTTGCTTTACGTTGCTTTACGTTGACTTGCTTTACATTGCTTTATATTGCCTTGCTTTACGTTGCCTTGCCTTCCCTTGCGTTACGTTGCTTTACGCTGCCTTGCTTTACGTTGCTTTACGGTGTCTTGCTTTACGTTGCCTTGCTTTACGTTGCCTTGCTTTACGTTGCCTTGCTTTGCCTTACTTTACGTTGTCTTGCTTTACGTTGCATTAAGTTTTCTTGCTTTACGTTTCCTTGCTTTATGTTGCTTTACATTGCCTTACTTTACGTTGCCTTACGTTGCTTTACGTTGCCTTACTTTACGTTGCCTTGCTTTACGTTGCTTTACGTTGCCTTACTTTATGTTGCCTTGCTTTACGTTGCTTTACGTTGCCTTACTTAACTTTGCCTTGCGTTACGTTGCTTTACGTTGCCTTGCTTTACGTTGCTTTACGTTGCCTTGATTTACGTTGCTTTACGTTGCATTGCTTTACGTTGCTTTACAATGCCTTTCTTTACGTTGCCTTCCTTTACGTTACCTTACGTTGCTTTAAGTTGCCTTGCTTTATGTTGCTTTACGTTGCCTTACGTTGCCTTGCTTTACGTTGCCTTGCTTTATGTTGCTTTACGTTGACTTGCTTTACGTTGCCTTACGTTGCCTTGCTTTACGTTGCTTTACGTTGCCTTGCTTTACGTTGCCTTACTTTACTTTGCTTTACGTTGCCTTCCTTTACGTTGCCTTGCTTTACGTTGCCTTGCTTTACGTTGCCTTTCTTTACGTTGCTTTACGTTGCCTTGCTTTAGGTTGCCTTGCTTTATGTTGTTTTACGTTGCCTTGCTTTACGTAGCCTTCCTATACGTTGATTTACGTTGCCTTGCTTTACGTTGCCTTGCTTTACGTTTCCTTACTTTAGGTTGCTTTACGTGGCCTTGCTTTACGTTGCCTTGGTTTACGTTGCTTTAAGTTGCCTTGGTTTACGTTGCCTTGCTTTACGTTGCTTTACGTTGCCTGGCTTTACGTTGCTTTACGTTGCCTTGATTTAGGTTGCATTACGTTGCCTTGCTTTACGTTCCCTTACTTTACGTTTCCTTGCTTTACGTTGGTTTACGTTGCCTTGCTTTACATTGCCTTGCTTTACGTTGCCTTGACTTGCCTTGCTTTACGTTGCTTTACGTTGCCTTGCTATACGTTGCCTTGCCTTGCCTTGCTTTACGTTGCCTTGCTTTACGTTGCTTTTTGTTGCCTTGCTTTACGTTGCCTTACTTTACGTTGCCTTGCTTTGCGTTGCTTTACGTTGCCTTACTTTACGTTGCTTTACGTTGCCTTACGTTGTCTTTCTTTAAGTTGCCTTGCTTTACATTTCTTTACGTTGCCTTGCTTTACCTTTTCTTGCTTTACTTTGCTTTACGTTGCCTTACGTTGCCTTGCTTTACGTTGCCTTGCTTTATTTGCTTTACGTTGTCTTGCTTTACGTTGCCTTGCTTTACGTTCCTTTACGTTTCCTTGCTTTACGTTGCTTTACGTTGCCATGCTTTACGTTGCCTTACTTTACATTGCTTTACATTGCCTTGCTTTACGTTGCCTTGCTTTACTTTGCCTTGCTTTACGTTGCCTTACGTGGCCTTGCTTTACGTTGCTTTAAGTTGCCTTGTTTTAGGTTGCCTTGCTTTATGTTGCTTTACGTTGCCTTACTTTACGTTGCCTTGCTTTACGTAGCTTTACGTTGCCTTGATTTACGTTGCCTTCCTTTACGATGATTTACGTTGCCTTGTTTTACGTTACCTTGCTTTACGTTTCCTTACTTTACGTTGCTTTACGTGGCCTTGCTTTACGTTGCCTTGGTTTACGTTGCTTTAAGTTGCCTTAATTTACGTTGCCTTGCTTTACGTTGCTTTACGTTGCCTGGCTTTACGTTGCTTTACGTTGCCTTGCTTTAGGTTGCATTACGTTGCCTTGCTTTACGTTGCCTTACTTTACGTTTCCTTGCTTTACGTTCCTTTACTATGCCTTGCTTTACGTTGCCTTGCTTTACGTTGCTTTACCTTGCTTTGCCTTGCCTCGCTTTACCTTGCTTTACGTTGCTTTACGTTGCCCAGCTTTACCTTGATTTACCTTGCTTTACCTTGCATTGCTTTACCTTGCTTTACGTTGCTTTACGTTGCCTTGCTTTACCTTGCATTACCTTGATTTACATTGCTTTACCTTGCTTTACCTTGCTTTACGTTGCTTTGTCTTGCTTTACCTTGCCTTGCTTTACCTTGCTTTACGTTGCTTTGCCTTGCTTTAACTTACTTTACGTTGCCTTGCTTTACCTTGACTTACGTTGCTTTGTCTTTCTTTACCTTTCTTTACGTTGCCTTGCTTTACGTTGCTTTACGTTGCCATGCTTTACCTTTATTTACGTTGCCTTGCTCTACGTTGCTTTACGTTGCTTTACGTTGCTTTACGTTGCTTTACGTTGCCTTGCTTTACGATACTTTACTTTGCCTTGCTTTACGTTGCCTTGCTTTACGTTTCCTTGCTTTACGTTGCTTTACGTTGCCTTAATTTACGTTGCCTTACGTTGCTTTACGTTGCCTTCCTTTACGTTACCTTACGTTGCTTTAAGTTGCCTTGCTTTATGTTGCTTTACGTTGCCTTACGTTTCCTTGCTTTACGTTGCCTTGCTTTATGTTGCTTTACGTTGCCTTCCTTTACGTTGCCTTACGTTGCCTTGCTTTACGTTGCTTTACGTTGCCTTGCTTTACTTTGCCTTCCTTTACGTTGCCTTACGTTGGCTTGCTTTACGTTGGCTTGCTTTACGTTGCCTTGCTTTACGTTGCCTTGCTTTACGTTGCTTTACGTTGCCTTGCTTTACGTTGCCTTGCTTTACGTTGCCTTGCTTTACGTTACCTTGCTTTACGATACTTTACTTTGCCTTGCTTTACGTTGCCTTGCTTTACGTTTCCTTGCTTTACGTTGCTTTACGTTGCCTTAATTTACGTTGCCTTACGTTGCTTTACGTTGCCTTACTTTACGTTTCCTTGCTTTACGTTGCTTTACGTTGCCTTACTTAACTTTGCCTTGCTTTACGTTGCTTTACGTTGCCTTGCTTTACGTTGGTTTACGTTTCCTTGCTTTACGTTGCCTTGTCTTGCTTTGCTTTACGTTTCCATGCCTTGCCTTGCTTTATGTTGCCTTGCCTTGCTTTACGTTGCAATACGTTGCCTTGCTTTACGTTGCCTTGCCTTGTCTTGCTTTACGGTGCCTTGCCTTGTCTTGATTTTCTTGGTTTACGTTGCCTTGCCTTGCCTTCCTTTACGTTGCTTTACATTGCCTTGCTTTACGTTGCCTTGCCTTGCTTTACGTTGCTTTACGTTGCCTTGCTTTATATTGCTTTACATTGCCTTGCTTTACGTTGCCTTGCTGTCCCTTGCTTTATGTTTCTTTACGTTGCTTTGCATTACGTTGCTTTACGTTGCCTTGATTTACGTTGCCTTGCTTTACGTTGCCTTGCTTTACGTTGTCTTGATTTACGTTGCTTTACGTTGCCTTACTTTACGTTGCCTTACGTTGCTTTACGTTGCCTTACTTTACGTTGCCTTGCTTTACGTTGCTTTACGTTGCCTTACTTTACGTTGCCTTGCTTTACGTTGCTTTACGTTGCCTTACTTAACTTTGCCTTGCGTTACGTTGCTTTACGTTGCCTTGCTTTACGTTGCTTTATGTTGCCTTGATTTACGTTGCCTTGCCTTGCCTTGCTTTACGTTGCTTTACGTTGCCTTGCTTTACGTTGCTTTACGTTGCCTTGCTTTACGTTGCCTTCCTTTACGTTACCTTACGTTGCCTTGCTTTACGTTGCTTTACGTTGCATTGCTTTACGTTGCCTTGCCTTGCTTTACGTTGCCTTGCCTTGCCTTGCTTTACGTTGGTTTACGTTGCCTTGTTTTACATTGCTTTATGTTGCCTTGCTTTACGTTGCTTTACGTTGTCTTGCTTTACGTTGCCTTACCTTGCCTTACTTTACGTTGGTTTACGTTGCCTTGCTTTACGTTGCTTTACGTTGCCTTGCTTTACGTTGCCTTGACTTGCCTTGCTTTACGTTGCTTTACGTTGCCTTGCTTTACGTTGCCTTGACTTGCCTTGCTTTACGTTGCTTTACGTTGCCTTGCTTTACATTGCCTTGCCTTGCCTTGCTTTACGTTGCCTTGCTTTACGTTGCTTTATGTTGCCTTGCTTTACGTTGCCTTACTTTACGTTTCCTTGCTTTACGTTCCTTTACGTTGCCTTGCTTTAAGTTCCTTTACCTTGCCTTGCTTTGCGTTGCTTTACGTTGCCTTACTTTACGTTGCTTTATGTTGCCTTACGTTGCCTTTCTTTAAGTTGCCTTGCTTTACATTTCTTTACGTTGCCTTGCTTTACCTTTTCTTGCTTTACTTTGCTTTACGTTGCCTTACGTTGCCTTGCTTTACGTTGCCTTGCTTTATTTGCTTTACGTTGCCTTGCTTTACGTTGCCTTGCTTTACGTTGCCTTGCTTTACGTTGCCTTGATTTAAGTTGCTTTACGTTGCCTTGCTTTACGTTGCCTTGCTTTACGTTGCCTTGCTTTACGTTGCCTTGCTTTACGTTGCCTTGCTTTACGATGCTTTACGTTGCATTACGTTGTCTTGCTTTACGTTGCCTTGCTTTACGTTCCTTTACGTTTCCTTGCTTTACGTTGCTTTACGTTGCCATGCTTTACGTTGCCTTACTTTACGTTGCCTTGCTTTACATTGCTTTACATTGCCTTGCTTTACGTTGCCTTGCTTTACTTTGCCTTGCTTTACGTTGCCTTACGTGGCCTTGCTTTACGTTGCTTTAAGTTGCCTTGTTTTAGGTTGCCTTGCTTTATGTTGCTTTACGTTGCCTTACTTTACGTTGCCTTGCTTTACGTAGCTTTACGTTGCCTTGATTTACGTTGCCTTCCTTTACGATGATTTACGTTGCCTTGCTTTACGTTGCCTTGCTTTACGTTTCCTTACTTTACGTTGCTTTACGTGGCCTTGCTTTACGTTGCCTTGGTTTACGTTGCTTTAAGTTGCCTTAATTTACGTTGCCTTGCTTTACGTTGCTTTACGTTGCCTGGCTTTACGTTGCTTTACGTTGCCTTGCTTTAGGTTGCATTACGTTGCCTTGCTTTACGTTGCCTTACTTTACGTTTCCTTGCTTTACGTTCCTTTACGATGCCTTGCTTTACGTTGCCTTGCTTTACGTTGCTTTACCTTGCTTTGCCTTGCCTCGTTTTACCTTGCTTTACGTTGCTTTACGTTGCCCAGCTTTACCTTGATTTACCTTGCTTTACCTTGCATTGCTTTACCTTGCTTTACGTTGCTTTACGTTGCCTTGCTTTACCTTGCATTACCTTGCTTTACATTGCTTTACCTTGCTTTACCTTGCTTTACGTTGCTTTGTCTTGCTTTACCTTGCCTTGCTTTACCTTGCTTTACGTTGCTTTGCCTTGCTTTACCTTACTTTACGTTGCCTTGCTTTACCTTGA
This sequence comes from Phaenicophaeus curvirostris, assembly GCF_032191515.1. Lineage (NCBI taxonomy): Eukaryota > Metazoa > Chordata > Aves > Cuculiformes > Cuculidae > Phaenicophaeus > Phaenicophaeus curvirostris. The sequence goes on from NW_027206708.1 coordinate 312,762, forward strand.
CTTACGTTGCTTTGCCTTTCTTTACCTTGCTTTACGTTGCCTTGCTTTACGTTGCTTTACGTTGCCTTGATTTGCCTTGTTTACGTTGCTTTACGTTGCTTTACGTTGCCTTGCTTTACGTTGCTTTACGTTGCCATGCTTTACCTTTATTTACGTTGCCTTGCTCTACGTTGCTGTACGTTGCTTTACGTTGCTTTACGTTGCTTTACTTTGCCTTGCTTTACGATACTTTACTTTGCCTTGCTTTACGTTGCCTTGCTTTACGTTTCCTTGCTTTACGTTGCTTTACGTTGCCTTAATTTACGTTGCCTTACGTTGCTTTACGTTGCCTTCCTTTACGTTACCTTACGTTGCTTTAAGTTGCCTTGCTTTATGTTGCTTTACGTTGCCTTACGTTTCCTTGCTTTACGTTGCCTTGCTTTATGTTGCTTTACGTTGCCTTGCTTTACGTTGCCTTACGTTGCCTTGCTTTACGTTGCTTTACGTTGCCTTGCTTTACTTTGCCTTCCTTTACGTTGCCTTACGTTGGCTTGCTTTACGTTGCCTTGCTTTACGTTGCCTTGCTTTACGTTGCTTTACGTTGCCTTGCTTTACGTTGCCTTGCTTTACGTTGCCTTGCTTTACGTTGCCTTGCTTTACGATACTTTACTTTGCCTTGCTTTACGTTGCCTTGCTTTACGTTTCCTTGCTTTACGTTGCTTTACGTTGCCTTAATTTACGTTGCCTTACGTTGCTTTACGTTGCCTTACTTTACGTTGCCTTGCTTTACGTTGCTTTACGTTGCCTTACTTAACTTTGCCTTGCTTTACGTTGCTTTACGTTGCCTTGCTTTACGTTGGTTTACGTTTCCTTGCTTTACGTTGCCTTGTATTGCTTTGCTTTACGTTGCCTTGCCTTGTCTTGCTTTACGGTGCCTTGCCTTGTCTTGCTTTTCTTGGTTTACGTTGCCTTGCCTTGCCTTGCTTTACGTTGCTTTACATTGCATTGCTTTACGTTGCCTTGCCATGCTTTACGTTGCTTTACGTTGCCTTGCTTTACATTGCTTTACATTGCCTTGCTTTACGTTGCCTTGCCTTCCCTTGCTTTACGTTTCTTTACGTTGCTTTGCATTACGTTGCTTTACGTTGCCTTGATTTACGTTGCCTTGCTTTACGTTGCCTTGCTTTACGTTGCCTTGCTTTACGTTGCCTTGATTTACGTTGCTTTACGTTGCCTTACTTTACGTTGCCTTGCTTTACGTTGCTTTACGTTGCCTTACTTAACTTTGCCTTGCGTTACGTTGCTTTACGTTGCCTTGCTTTACGTTGCTTTACGTTGCCTTGATTTACGTTGCCTTGCCTTGCCTTGCTTTACGTTGCTTTACGTTGCATTGCTTTACGTTGCTTTACAATGCCTTGCTTTACGTTGCCTTCCTTTACGTTACCTTACGTTGCTTTAAGTTGCCTTGCTTTATGTTGCTTTACGTTGCCTTACGTTGCCTTGCTTTACGTTGCCTTGCTTTATGTTGCTTTACGATGCCTTGCTTTATGTTGCCTTACGTTGCCTTGCTTTACGTTGCTTTACGTTGCCTTGCTTTACTTTGCCTTCCTTTACGTTGCCTTGCTTTACGTTGCCTTGCTTTACGTTGCCTTGCTTTACGTTGCTTTACGTTGCCTTGCTTTACGTTGCCTTGCTTTACGTTGCTTTACGTTGCCTTGCTTTACGTTGCCTTGCTTTACGATACTTTACGTTGCCTTGCTTTACGTTGCTTTACGTTGCATTGCTTTACGTTGCCTTGCCTTGCTTTACGTTGCCTTGCCTTGCCTTGCTTTACGTTGGTTTACATTGCCTTGTTTTACATTGCTTTACGTTGCCTTGCTTTAAGTTGCTTTACGTTGTCTTGCTTTACGTTGCCTTACCTTGCCTTACTTTACGTTGGTTTACGTTGCCTTGCTTTACGTTGCTTTACGTTGCCTTGCTTCACGTTGCCTTGACTTGCCTTGCTTTACGTTGCTTTACGTTGCCTTGCTTTACGTTGCCTTGACTTGCCTTGCTTTACGTTGCTTTACGTTGCCTTGCTTTACATTGCCTTGCCTTGCCTTGCTTTACGTTGCCTTGCTTTACGTTGCTTTATGTTGCCTTACTTTACGTTGCCTTGCTTTACGTTTCCTTGCTTTACGTTCCTTTACGTTGCCTTGCTTTACGTTCCTTTACCTTGCCTTGCTTTGCGTTGCTTTACGTTGCCTTACTTTACGTTGCTTTACGTTGCCTTACGTTGCCTTTCTTTAAGTTGCCTTGCTTTACATTTCTTTACGTTGCCTTGCTTTACGTTTTCTTGCTTTACGTTGCTTTACGTTGCCTTACGTTGCCTTGCTTTACGTTGCCTTGCTTTACTTTGCTTTACGTTGCCTTGCTTTACGTTGCCTTGCTTTACGTTGCCTTGATTTAAGTTGCTTTACGTTGCCTTGCTTTACGTTGCCTTGCTTTACGTTGCCTTGCTTTACGTTGCCTTACGTTGCGTAGTTTTATGTTGCCTTGCTTTACGTTGCTTTACGTTGCCTAGCTTTACGATGCTTTACGTTGCATTACTTTGCCTTGCTTTACGTTGCCCTGCTTTACGTTCCTTTACGTTTCCTTGCTTTACGTTGCTTTACGTTGCCATGCTTTACGTTGCCTTACTTTACGTTGTCTTGCTTTACGTTGCTTTACATTGCCTTGCTTTACGTTGCCTTGCTTTACTTTGCCTTGCTTTACGTTGCCTTACGTGGCCTTGCTTTACGTTGCTTTAAGTTGCCTTGTTTTACGTTGCCTTGCTTTACGTTGCTTTACGTTGCCTTGCTTTACGTTGCCTTGCTTTACGTTGCCTTGCATTGCCTTGCTTTTCGTTGCTTTACGTTGCCTTGCTTTAACTTGCCTTGTTTTACGTTACCTTACGTTGCCTTGCTTTACGTTGCCTTGCTTTACGTTGCTTTACGTTGCCTTACGTTGCCTTATTTAAGTTGCCTTGCTATACATTGCTTTACGTTTCCTTTCTTTACTTTGCCTTGCTTTAAGTTGCGTTGCTTTACGTTGCCATCCTTTACGTTGCCTTACTTTACTTTGCTTTACGTTGCCTTCCTTTACGTTGCCTTGCTTTACGTTGCCTTGCTTTACGTTGCCTTTCTTTACATTGCTTTACGTTGCCTTGCTTTAGGTTGCCTTGCTTTATGTTGCTTTACGTTGCCTTGCTTTACGTAGCCTTCCTATACGTTGATTTACGTTTCCTTGCTTTACGTTGCCTTGCTTTACGTTTCCTTACTTTAGGTTGCTTTACGTGGCCTTGCTTTACGTTGCCTTGGTTTACGTTGCTTTAAGTTGCCTTGGTTTACGTTGCCTTGCTTTACGTTGCTTTACATTGCCTGGCTTTACGTTGCTTTACGTTGCCTTGCTTTAGGTTGCATTACGTTGCCTTGCTTTACGTTGCCTTACTTTACGTTTCCTTGCTTTACGTTCCTTTACGTTGCCTTGCTTTACGTTGCTTTACATTGCTTTGCCTAGCCTTGCTTTACCTTGCTTTACGTTGATTTACGTTGCCTTGCTTTACCTTGCATTACCTTGCTTTACATTGCTTTACCTTTCTTTACCTTGCTTTACGTTGCTTTGTCTTGCTTTACCTTGCCTTGCTTTACCTTGCTTTACGTTGCTTTGCCTTGGTTTACCTTACTTTACGTTGCCTTGCTTTACCTTGCCTTACGTTGCTTTGCCTTTCTTTATCTTGCTTTACGTTGCCTTGCTTTACGTTGCTTTAAGTTTCCTTGATTTGCCTTGCTTTACGTTGCTTTACGTTGCTTTACGTTGCCTTGCTTTACGTTGCCATGCTTTACCTTTATTTATGTTGCCTTTCTTTACGTTGCTTTATGTTGCTTTACGTTGCTTTACGTTGCCTTGCTTTACGTTGCCTTGCTTTACCTTGCTTTGCGTTGCCTTGCTTTACCTTGCTTTACGTTGCTTTATGTTGCTTTACGTTGCCTTGCTTTACGTTGCTTTACGTTGCCTTGATTTACGTTGCCTTGCCTTGCCTTGCTTTACGTTGCTTTACGTTGCATTGCTTTACGTTGCTTTACAATGCCTTTCTTTACGTTGCCTTCCTTTACGTTACCTTACGTTGCTTTAAGTTGCCTTGCTTTATGTTGCTTTACGTTGCCTTACGTTGCCTTGCTTTACGTTGCCTTGCTTTATGTTGCTTTACGTTGACTTGCTTTACGTTGCCTTACGTTGCCTTGCTTTACGTTGCTTTACGTTGCCTTGCTTTACGTTGCCTTACTTTACTTTGCTTTACGTTGCCTTCCTTTTTGTTGCCTTGCTTTACGTTGCCTTGCTTTACGTTGCCTTTCTTTACGTTGCTTTACGTTGCCTTGCTTTAGGTTGCCTTGCTTTATGTTGTTTTACGTTGCCTTGCTTTACGTAGCCTTCCTATACGTTGATTTACGTTGCCTTGCTTTACGTTGCCTTGCTTTACGTTTCCTTACTTTAGGTTGCTTTACGTGGCCTTGCTTTACGTTGCCTTGGTTTACGTTGCTTTAAGTTGCCTTGGTTTACGTTGCCTTGCTTTACGTTGCTTTACGTTGCCTGGCTTTACGTTGCTTTACGTTGCCTTGATTTAGGTTGCATTACGTTGCCTTGCTTTACGTTGCCTTACTTTACGTTTCCTTGCTTTACGTTGGTTTACGTTACCTTGCTTTACATTGCCTTGCTTTACGTTGCCTTGACTTGCCTTGCTTTACGTTGCTTTACGTTGCCTTGCTATACGTTGCCTTGCCTTGCCTTGCTTTACGTTGCCTTGCTTTACGTTGCTTTTTGTTGCCTTGCTTTACGTTGCCTTACTTTACGTTTCCTTGCTTTACGTTCCTTTACGTAGCCTTGCTTTACGTTCCTTTACGTTGCCTTGCTTTGCGTTGCTTTACGTTGCCTTACTTTACGTTGCTTTACGTTGCCTTACGTTGTCTTTCTTTAAGTTGCCTTGCTTTACATTTCTTTACGTTGCCTTGCTTTACCTTTTCTTGCTTTACTTTGCTTTACGTTGCCTTACGTTGCCTTGCTTTACGTTGCCTTGCTTTATTTGCTTTACGTTGCCTTGCTTTACGTTGCCTTGCTTTACGTTGCCTTGATTTAAGTTGCTTTACGTTGCCTTGCTTTACGTTGCCTTGCTTTACGTTGCCTTGCTTTACGTTGCCTTGCTTTACGATGCTTTACGTTGCATTACGTTGTCTTGCTTTACGTTGCCTTGCTTTACGTTCCTTTACGTTTCCTTGCTTTACGTTGCTTTACGTTGCCATGCTTTACGTTGCCTTACTTTACGTTGCCTTGCTTTACATTGCTTTACATTGCCTTGCTTTACGTTGCCTTGCTTTACTTTGCCTTGCTTTACGTTGCCTTACGTGGCCTTGCTTTACGTTGCTTTAAGTTGCCTTGTTTTAGGTTGCCTTGCTTTATGTTGCTTTACGTTGCCTTACTTTACGTTGCCTTGCTTTACGTAGCTTTACGTTGCCTTGATTTACGTTGCCTTCCTTTACGATGATTTACGTTGCCTTGTTTTACGTTACCTTGCTTTACGTTTCCTTACTTTACGTTGCTTTACGTGGCCTTGCTTTACGTTGCCTTGCTTTACGTTGCTTTACGTTGCCTGGCTTTACGTTGCTTTACGTTGCCTTGCTTTAGGTTGCATTAAGTTGCCTTGCTTTACGTTGCATTACGTTGCCTTGCTTTACGTTGCCTTACTTTACGTTTCCTTGCTTTACGTTCCTTTACGATGCCTTGCTTTACGTTGCCTTGCTTTACGTTGCTTTACCTTGCTTTGCCTTGCCTCGCTTTACCTTGCTTTACGTTGCTTTACGTTGCCCAGCTTTACCTTGATTTACCTTGCTTTACCTTGCATTGCTTTACCTTGCTTTACGTTGCTTTACGTTGCCTTGCTTTACCTTGCATTACCTTGCTTTACATTGCTTTACCTTGCTTTACCTTGCTTTACGTTGCTTTGTCTTGCTTTACCTTGCCTTGCTTTACCTTGCTTTACGTTGCTTTGCCTTGCTTTAACTTACTTTACGTTGCCTTGCTTTACCTTGACTTACGTTGCTTTGTCTTTCTTTACCTTTCTTTACGTTGCCTTGCTTTACGTTGCTTTACGTTGCCATGCTTTACCTTTATTTACGTTGCCTTGCTCTACGTTGCTTTACGTTGCTTTACGTTGCTTTACGTTGCTTTACGTTGCCTTGCTTTACGATACTTTACTTTGCCTTGCTTTACGTTGCCTTGCTTTACGTTTCCTTGCTTTACGTTGCTTTACGTTGCCTTAATTTACGTTGCCTTACGTTGCTTTACGTTGCCTTCCTTTACGTTACCTTACGTTGCTTTAAGTTGCCTTGCTTTATGTTGCTTTACGTTGCCTTACGTTTCCTTGCTTTACGTTGCCTTGCTTTATGTTGCTTTACGTTGCCTTCCTTTACGTTGCCTTACGTTGCCTTGCTTTACGTTGCTTTACGTTGCCTTGCTTTACTTTGCCTTCCTTTACGTTGCCTTACGTTGGCTTGCTTTACGTTGCCTTGCTTTACGTTGCCTTGCTTTACGTTGCCTTGCTTTACGTTGCTTTACGTTGCCTTGCTTTACGTTGCCTTGCTTTACGTTGCCTTGCTTTACGTTACCTTGCTTTACGATACTTTACTTTGCCTTGCTTTACGTTGCCTTGCTTTACGTTTCCTTGCTTTACGTTGCTTTACGTTGCCTTAATTTACGTTGCCTTACGTTGCTTTACGTTGCCTTACTTTACGTTGCCTTGCTTTACGTTGCTTTACGTTGCCTTACTTAACTTTGCCTTGCTTTACGTTGCTTTACGTTGCCTTGCTTTACGTTGGTTTACGTTTCCTTGCTTTACGTTGCCTTGTCTTGCTTTGCTTTACTTTTCCATGCCTTGCCTTGCTTTATGTTGCCTTGCCTTGCTTTACGTTGCAATACGTTGCCTTGCTTTACGTTGCCTTGCCTTGTCTTGCTTTACGGTGCCTTGCCTTGTCTTGATTTTCTTGGTTTACGTTGCCTTGCCTTGCCTTCCTTTACGTTGCTTTACATTGCCTTGCTTTACGTTGCCTTGCCTTGCTTTACGTTGCTTTACGTTGCCTTGCTTTATATTGCTTTACATTGCCTTGCTTTACGTTGCCTTGCTGTCCCTTGCTTTATGTTTCTTTACGTTGCTTTGCATTACGTTGCTTTACGTTGCCTTGATTTACGTTGCCTTGCTTTACGTTGCCTTGCTTTACGTTGCCTTGATTTACGTTGCTTTACGTTGCCTTACTTTACGTTGCCTTACGTTGCTTTACGTTGCCTTACTTTACGTTGCCTTGCTTTACGTTGCTTTACGTTGCCTTACTTTACGTTGCCTTGCTTTACGTTGCTTTACGTTGCCTTACTTAACTTTGCCTTGCGTTACGTTGCTTTACGTTGCCTTGCTTTACGTTGCTTTATGTTGCCTTGATTTACGTTGCCTTGCCTTGCCTTGCTTTACGTTGCTTTACGTTGCCTTGCTTTACGTTGCTTTACGTTGCCTTGCTTTACGTTGCCTTCCTTTACGTTACCTTACGTTGCCTTGCTTTACGTTGCTTTACGTTGCATTGCTTTACGTTGCCTTGCCTTGCTTTACGTTGCCTTGCCTTGCCTTGCTTTACGTTGGTTTACGTTGCCTTGTTTTACATTGCTTTACGTTGCCTTGCTTTACGTTGCTTTACGTTGTCTTGCTTTACGTTGCCTTACCTTGCCTTACTTTACGTTGGTTTACGTTGCCTTGCTTTACGTTGCTTTACGTTGCCTTGCTTTACGTTGCCTTGACTTGCCTTGCTTTACGTTGCTTTACGTTGCCTTGCTTTACGTTGCCTTGACTTGCCTTGCTTTACGTTGCTTTACGTTGCCTTGCTTTACATTGCCTTGCCTTGCCTTGCTTTACGTTGCCTTGCTTTACGTTGCTTTATGTTGCCTTGCTTTACTTTGCCTTACTTTACGTTTCCTTGCTTTACGTTGCCTTGCTTTAGGTTGCCTTGCTTTGCGTTGCTTTACGTTGCCTTACTTTACGTTGCTTTATGTTGCCTTACGTTGCCTTTCTTTAAGTTGCCTTGCTTTACATTTCTTTACGTTGCCTTGCTTTACCTTTTCTTGCTTTACTTTGCTTTACGTTGCCTTACGTTGCCTTGCTTTACGTTGCCTTGCTTTATTTGCTTTACGTTGCCTTGCTTTACGTTGCCTTGCTTTACGTTGCCTTGCTTTACGTTGCCTTGATTTAAGTTGCTTTACGTTGCCTTGCTTTACGTTGCCTTGCTTTACGTTGCCTTGCTTTACGTTGCCTTGCTTTACGTTGCCTTGCTTTACGATGCTTTATGTTGCATTACGTTGTCTTGCTTTACGTTGCCTTGCTTTACGTTCCTTTACGTTTCCTTGCTTTACGTTGCTTTACGTTGCCATGCTTTACGTTGCCTTACTTTACGTTGCCTTGCTTTACATTGCTTTACATTGCCTTGCTTTACGTTGCCTTGCTTTACTTTGCCTTGCTTTACGTTGCCTTACGTGGCCTTGCTTTACGTTGCTTTAAGTTGCCTTGTTTTAGGTTGCCTTGCTTTATGTTGCTTTACGTTGCCTTACTTTACGTTGCCTTGCTTTACGTAGCTTTACGTTGCCTTGATTTACGTTGCCTTCCTTTACGATGATTTACGTTGCCTTGCTTTACGTTGCCTTGCTTTACGTTTCCTTACTTTACGTTGCTTTACGTGGCCTTGCTTTACGTTGCCTTGGTTTACGTTGCTTTAAGTTGCCTTAATTTACGTTGCCTTGCTTTACGTTGCTTTACGTTGCCTGGCTTTACGTTGCTTTACTTTACGTTTCCTTGCTTTACGTTCCTTTACGATGCCTTGCTTTACGTTGCCTTGCTTTACGTTGCTTTACCTTGCTTTGCCTTGCCTCGTTTTACCTTGCTTTACGTTGCTTTACGTTGCCCAGCTTTACCTTGATTTACCTTGCTTTACCTTGCATTGCTTTACCTTGCTTTACGTTGCTTTACGTTGCCTTGCTTTACCTTGCATTACCTTGCTTTACATTGCTTTACCTTGCTTTACCTTGCTTTACGTTGCTTTGTCTTGCTTTACCTTGCCTTGCTTTACCTTGCTTTACGTTGCTTTGCCTTGCTTTACCTTACTTTACGTTGCCTTGCTTTACCTTGACTTACGTTGCTTTGCCTTTCTTTACCTTGCTTTACGTTGCCTTGCTTTACGTTGCTTTACGTTGCCTTGATTTGCCTTGTTTACGTTGCTTTACGTTGCTTTACGTTGCCTTGCTTTACGTTGCTTTACGTTGCCATGCTTTACCTTTATTTACGTTGCCTTGCTCTACGTTGCTGTACGTTGCTTTACGTTGCTTTACGTTGCTTTACGTTGCCTTGCTTTACGATACTTTACTTTGCCTTGCTTTACGTTGCCTTGCTTTACGTTTCCTTGCTTTACGTTGCTTTACGTTGCCTTAATTTACGTTGCCTTACGTTGCTTTACGTTGCCTTCCTTTACGTTACCTTACGTTGCTTTAAGTTGCCTTGCTTTATGTTGCTTTACGTTGCCTTACGTTTCCTTGCTTTACGTTGCCTTGCTTTATGTTGCTTTACGTTGCCTTGCTTTACGTTGCCTTACGTTGCCTTGCTTTACGTTGCTTTACGTTGCCTTGCTTTACTTTGCCTTCCTTTACGTTGCCTTACGTTGGCTTGCTTTACGTTGCCTTGCTTTACGTTGCCTTGCTTTACGTTGCTTTACGTTGCCTTGCTTTACGTTGCCTTGCTTTACGTTGCCTTGCTTTACGTTGCCTTGCTTTACGATACTTTACTTTGCCTTGCTTTACGTTGCCTTGCTTTACGTTTCCTTGCTTTACGTTGCCTTACGTTGCCTTAATTTACGTTGCCTTACGTTGCTTTACGTTGCCTGACTTTACGTTGCCTTGCTTTACGTTGCTTTACGTTGCCTTACTTAACTTTGCCTTGCTTTACGTTGCTTTACGTTGCCTTGCTTTACGTTGGTTTACGTTTCCTTGCTTTACGTTGCCTTGTCTTGCTTTGCTTTACGTTGCCTTGCCTTGTCTTGCTTTACGGTGCCTTGCCTTGTCTTGCTTTTCTTGGTTTACGTTGCCTTGCCTTGCCTTGCTTTACGTTGCTTTACATTGCCTTGCTTTACGTTGCCTTGCCATGCTTTACGTTGCTTTACGTTGCCTTGCTTTACATTGCTTTACATTGCCTTGCTTTACGTTGCCTTGCCTTCCCTTGCTTTACGTTTCTTTACGTTGCTTTGCATTACGTTGCTTTACGTTGCCTTGATTTACGTTGCCTTGCTTTACGTTGCCTTGCTTTACGTTGCCTTGCTTTACGTTGCCTTGATTTACGTTGCTTTACGTTGCCTTACTTTACGTTGCCTTGCTTTACGTTGCTTTACGTTGCCTTACTTAACTTTGCCTTGCGTTACGTTGCTTTACGTTGCCTTGCTTTACGTTGCTTTACGTTGCCTTGATTTACGTTGCCTTGCCTTGCCTTGCTTTACGTTGCTTTACGTTGCATTGCTTTACGTTGCTTTACAATGCCTTGCTTTACGTTGCCTTCCTTTACGTTACCTTACGTTGCTTTAAGTTGCCTTGCTTTATGTTGCTTTACGTTGCCTTACGTTGCCTTGCTTTACGTTGCCTTGCTTTATGTTGCTTTACGATGCCTTGCTTTATGTTGCCTTACGTTGCCTTGCTTTACGTTGCTTTACGTTGCCTTGCTTTACTTTGCCTTCCTTTACGTTGCCTTGCGTTACGTTGCCTTGCTTTACGTTGCCTTGCTTTACGTTGCTTTACGTTGCCTTGCTTTACGTTGCCTTGCTTTACGTTGCTTTACGTTGCCTTGCTTTACGTTGCCTTGCTTTACGATACTTTACGTTGCCTTGCTTTACGTTGCTTTACGTTGCATTGCTTTACGTTGCCTTGCCTTGCCTTGCTTTACGTTGGTTTACATTGCCTTGTTTTACATTGCTTTACGTTGCCTTGCTTTAAGTTGCTTTACGTTGTCTTGCTTTACGTTGCCTTACCTTGCCTTACTTTACGTTGGTTTACGTTGCCTTGCTTTACGTTGCTTTACGTTGCCTTGCTTTACGTTGCCTTGACTTGCCTTGCTTTACGTTGCTTTACGTTGCCTTGCTTTACGTTGCCTTGACTTGCCTTGCTTTACGTTGCTTTACGTTGCCTTGCTTTACATTGCCTTGCCTTGCCTTGCTTTACGTTGCCTTGCTTTACGTTGCTTTATGTTGCCTTACTTTACGTTGCCTTGCTTTACGTTTCCTTGCTTTACGTTCCTTTACGTTGCCTTGCTTTACGTTCCTTTACCTTGCCTTGCTTTGCGTTGCTTTACGTTGCCTTACTTTACGTTGCTTTACGTTGCCTTACGTTGCCTTTCTTTAAGTTGCCTTGCTTTACATTTCTTTATGTTGCCTTGCTTTACCTTTTCTTGCTTTACGTTGCTTTACGTTGCCTTACGTTGCCTTGCTTTACGTTGCCTTGCTTTACTTTGCTTTACGTTGCCTTGCTTTACGTTGCCTTGCTTTACGTTGCCTTGCTTTACGTTGCCTTGATTTAAGTTGCTTTACGTTGCCTTGCTTTACGTTGCCTTGCTTTACGTTGCCTTGCTTTACGTTGCCTTACGTTGCGTAGTTTTATGTTGCCTTGCTTTACGTTGCTTTACGTTGCCTAGCTTTACGATGCTTTACGTTGCATTACTTTGCCTTGCTTTACGTTGCCCTGCTTTACGTTCCTTTACGTTTCCTTGCTTTACGTTGCTTTACGTTGCCATGCTTTACGTTGCCTTACTTTACGTTGTCTTGCTTTACGTTGCTTTACATTGCCTTGCTTTACGTTGCCTTGCTTTACTTTGCCTTGCTTTACATTGCCTTACATGGCCTTGCTTTACGTTGCTTTAAGTTGCCTTTTTTTACGTTGCCTTGCTTTACGTTGCTTTACGTTGCCTTGCTTTACGTTGCCTTGCTTTACGTTGCCTTGCATTGCCTTGCTTTTCGTTGCTTTACGTTGCCTTGCTTTAACTTGCCTTGTTTTACGTTACCTTACGTTGCCTTGCTTTACGTTGCCTTGCTTTACATTGCTTTACGTTGCCTTACGTTGCCTTATTTTAAGTTGCCTTGCTATACATTGCTTTACGTTTCCTTTCTTTACTTTGCCTTGCTTTAAGTTGCGTTGCTTTACGTTGCCATCCTTTACGTTGCCTTACTTTACTTTGCTTTACGTTGCCTTGCTTTACATTGCCTTACATGGCCTTGCTTTACGTTGCTTTAAGTTGCCTTTTTTTACGTTGCCTTGCTTTACGTTGCTTTACGTTGCCTTGCTTTACGTTGCCTTGCTTTACGTTGCCTTGCATTGCCTTGCTTTTCGTTGCTTTACGTTGCCTTGCTTTAACTTGCCTTGTTTTACGTTACCTTACGTTGCCTTGCTTTACGTTGCCTTGCTTTACGTTGCTTTACGTTGCCTTACGTTGCCTTATTTTAAGTTGCCTTGCTATACATTGCTTTACGTTTCCTTTCTTTACTTTGCCTTGCTTTAAGTTGCGTTGCTTTACGTTGCCATCCTTTACGTTGCCTTACTTTACTTTGCTTTACGTTGCCTTCCTTTACGTTGCCTTGCTTTACGTTGCCTTGCTTTACGTTGCCTTTCTTTTCATTGCTTTACGTTGCCTTGCTTTAGGTTGCCTTGCTTTATGTTGCTTTACGTTGCCTTGCTTTACGTAGCCTTCCTATACGTTGATTTACGTTTCCTTGCTTTACGTTGCCTTGCTTTACGTTTCCTTACTTTAGGTTGCTTTACTTGGCCTTGCTTTACGTTGCCTTGGTTTACGTTGCTTTAAGTTGCCTTGGTTTACGTTGCCTTGCTTTACGTTGCTTTACATTGCCTGGCTTTACGTTGCTTTACGTTGCCTTGCTTTAGGTTGCATTACGTTGCCTTGCTTTACGTTGCCTTGCTTTAGGTTGCATTACGTTGCCTTGCTTTACGTTGCCTTACTTTACGTTTCCTTGCTTTACGTTCCTTTACGTTGCCTTGCTTTACGTTGCTTTACCTTGCTTTGCCTAGCCTTGCTTTACCTTGCTTTACGTTGATTTACGTTGCCTTGCTTTACCTTGCATTACCTTGCTTTACATTGCTTTACCTTTCTTTACCTTGCTTTACGTTGCTTTGTCTTGCTTTACCTTGCCTTGCTTTACCTTGCTTTACGTTGCTTTGCCTTGGTTTACCTTACTTTACGTTGCCTTGCTTTACCTTGCCTTACGTTGCTTTGCCTTTCTTTATCTTGCTTTACGTTGCCTTGCTTTACGTTGCTTTAAGTTTCCTTGATTTGCCTTGCTTTACATTGCTTTACGTTGCTTTACGTTGCCTTGCTTTACGTTGCCATGCTTTACCTTTATTTATGTTGCCTTTCTTTACGTTGCTTTATGTTGCTTTACGTTGCTTTACGTTGCCTTGCTTTACGTTACCTTGCTTTGCGTTGCCTTGCTTTACCTTGCTTTACGTTGCTTTATGTTGCTTTACGTTGCCTTGCTGTACGTTGCTTTACGTTGCCTTGCTCTACGTTGCTTTACGTTGCTTTACGTTGCTTTACGTTGCCTTGCTTTACGATACTTTACTATGCCTTGCTTTATGTTGCCTTGCTTTACGTTCCTTTACGTTGCCTTGCTTTGCGTTGCTTTACGTTGCCTTACTTTATTTGCTTTACGTTGCCTTACGTTGCCTTTCTTTAAGTTGCCTTGCTTTACATTTCTTTACGTTGCCTTGCTTTACCTTTTCTTGCTTTACTTTGCTTTACGTTGCCTTACGTTGCCTTGCTTTACGTTGCCTTGCTTTATTTGCTTTACGTTGCCTTGCTTTACGTTGCCTTGCTTTACGTTGCCTTGATTTAAGTTCCTTTACGTTGCCTTGCTTTACGTTGCCTTGCTTTACGTTGCCTTGCTTTACGTTGCCTTGCTTTACATTGCTTTACATTGCCTTGCTTTACGTTGCCTTAATTTACGTTGCCTTGCTTTACGTAGCTTTACGTTGCCTTGATTTACGTTGCCTTGCCTTGCCTTGCTTTACGTTGCTTTACGTTGACTTGCTTTACATTGCTTTATATTGCCTTGCTTTACGTTGCCTTGCCTTCCCTTGCTTTACGTTGCTTTTCGCTGACTTGCTTTACGTTGCTTTACGTTGCCTTGCTTTACGTTGCCTTGCTTTACGTTGCCTTGCTTTACGTTGCCTTGCTTTGCCTTACTTTACGTTGTCTTGCTTTACGTTGCATTAAGTTTTCTTGCTTTACGTTTCCTTGCTTTATGTTGCTTTACGTTGCCTTACTTTACGTTGCCTTACGTTGCTTTACGTTGCCTTACTTTATGTTGCCTTGCTTTACGTTGCTTTACGTTGCCTTACTTAACTTTGCCTTGCGTTACGTTGCTTTACGTTGCCTTGCTTTACGTTGCTTTACGTTGCCTTGATTTACGTTGCCTTGCCTTGCCTTGCTTTACGTTGCTTTACGTTGCATTGCTTTACGTTGCTTTACAATGCCTTGCTTTACGTTGCCTTCCTTTACGTTACCTTACGTTGCTTTAAGTTGCCTTGCTTTATGTTGCTTTACGTTGCCTTACGTTGCCTTGCTTTACGTTGCCTTGCTTTATGTTGCTTTACGTTGACTTGCTTTACGTTGCCTTACGTTGCCTTGCTTTACGTTGCTTTACGTTGCCTTGCTTTACGTTGCCTTGCTTTACGTTGCCTTCCTTTACGTTGCCTTACGTTGGCTTGCTTTACGTTGCCTTGTTTACGTTGCCTTGCTTTACGTTGCCTTGCTTTACATTGATTTACGTTGCCTTGCTTTACGTTGCCTTGCTTTACGTTGCTTTACTTTGCCTTACGTTGCCTTATTTTAAGTTGCCTTGCTATACATTGCTTTACGTTTCCTTTCTTTACTTTGCCTTGCTTTAAGTTGCGTTGCTTTACGTTGCCTTCCTTTACGTTGCCTTACTTTACTTTGCTTTACGTTGCCTTCCTTTACGTTGCCTTGCTTTACGTTGCCTTGCTTTACGTTGCCTTTCTTTACGTTGCTTTACGTTGCCTTGCTTTAGGTTGCCTTGCTTTATGTTGCTTTACGTTGCCTTGCTTTACGTAGCCTTCCTATACGTTGATTTACGTTGCCTTGCTTTACATTGCCTTGCTTTACGTTTCCTTACTTTAGGTTGCTTTACGTGGCCTTGCTTTACGTTGCCTTGGTTTACGTTGCTTTAAGTTGCCTTGGTTTACGTTGCCTTGCTTTACGTTGCTTTACGTTGCCTGGCTTTACGTTGCTTTACATTGCCTTGCTTTAGGTTGCATTACGTTGCCTTGTTTTACGTTGCCTTACTTTACGTTTCCTTGCTTTACGTTCCTTTACGTTGCCTTGCTTTACGTTCCTTTACGATGCCTTGCTTTAAGTTGCCTTGCTTTACGTTGCTTTACCTTGCTTTGCCTTGCCTTGCTTTACCTTGCTTTACGTTGATTTACGTTGCCTTGCTTTACCTTGCATTACCTTGCTTTACATTGCTTTACCTTTCTTTACCTTGCTTTACGTTGCTTTGTCTTGCTTTACCTTGCCTTGCTTTACCTTGCTTTACGTTGCCTTGACTAGCCTTGCTTTACGTTGCTTTACGTTGCCTTGCTTTACGTTGCTTTATGTTGCCTTGCTTTATTTTGCCTTACATTACGTTTCCTTGCTTTACGTTCCTTTACGTTGCCTTGCTTTACGTTGCTTTACGTTGCCTTGCTTTGCGTTGCTTTACGTTGCCTTACTTTACGTTGCTTTACGTTGCCTTACGTTGCCTTTCTTTAAGTTGCCTTGCTTTACATTTCTTTACGTTGCCTTGTTTTACGTTTTCTTGCTTTACGTTGCTTTACGTTGCCTTACGTTGCCTTGCTTTACGTTGCCGTGCCTTGCCTTGCTTTACGTTGGTTTACGTTGCCTTGTTTTACATTGCTTTACGTTGCCTTGCTTTACGTTGCTTTACGTTGTCTTGCTTTATGTTGCCTTACCTTGCCTTGCTTTACGTTGGTTTACGTTGCCTTGCTTTACATTGCCTTGCTTTACGTTGCCTTGACTTGCCTTGCTTTACGTTGCTTTACGTTGCCTTGCCTTGCCTTGCTTTACGTTGCCTTGCTTTACGTTGCTTTTTGTTGCCTTGCTTTACGTTGCCTTACTTTACGTTTCCTTGCTTTACGTTCCTTTACGTAGCCTTGCTTTACGTTCCTTTACGTTGCCTTGCTTTGCGTTGCTTTACGTTGCCTTACTTTATTTGCTTTACGTTGCCTTACGTTGCCTTTCTTTAAGTTGCCTTGCTTTACATTTCTTTACGTTGCCTTGCTTTACCTTTTCTTGCTTTACTTTGCTTTACGTTGCCTTACGTTGCCTTGCTTTACGTTGCCTTGCTTTATTTGCTTTACGTTGCCTTGCTTTACGTTGCCTTGCTTTACGTTGCCTTGATTTAAGTTGCTTTACGTTGCCTTGCTTTACGTTGCCTTGCTTTACGTTTCCTTGCTTTACGTTGCCTTGCTTTACATTGCTTTACATTGCCTTGCTTTACGTTGCCTTGCTTTACTTTGCCTTGCTTTACGTTGCCTTACATGGCCTTGCTTTACGTTTCTTTAAGTTGCCTTGTTTTAGGTTGCCTTGCTTTATGTTGCTTTACGTTGCCTTACTTTACGTTGCCTTGCTTTACGTAGCTTTACGTTGCCTTGATTTACGTTGCCTTCCTTTACGATGATTTACATTGCCTTGCTTTACGTTGCCTTGCTTTACGTTTCCTTACTTTACGTTGCTTTACGTGGCCTTGCTTTACGTTGCCTTGGTTTACGTTGCTTTAAGTTGCCTTAATTTACGTTGCCTTGCTTTACGTTGCTTTACGTTGCCTGGCTTTACGTTGCTTTACGTTGCCTTGCTTTAGGTTGCATTACGTTGCCTTGCTTTACGTTGCCTTACTTTACGTTTCCTTGCTTTACGTTCCTTTACGATGCCTTGCTTTACGTTGCCTTGCTTTACGTTGCTTTACCTTGCTTTGCCTTGTCTCGCTTTACCTTGCTTTACGTTGCTTTACGTTGCCCACCTTTACCTTGATTTACCTTGCTTTACCTTGCATTGCTTTACCTTGCTTTACGTTGCTTTACGTTGCCTTGCTTTACCTTGCATTACCTTGCTTTACATTGCTTTACCTTGCTTTACCTTGCTTTACGTTGCTTTGTCTTGCTTTACATTGCCTTGCTTTACCTTGATTTACGTTGCTTTGCCTTGCTTTACCTTACTTTACGTTGCCTTGCTTTACCTTGACTTACGTTGCTTTGCCTTTCTTTACCTTGCTTTACGTTGCCTTGCTTTACGTTGCTTTACGTTGCCTTGATTTGCCTTGTTTACGTTGCTTTACGTTGCTTTACGTTGCTTTACGTTGCCATGCTTTACCTTTATTTACGTTGCCTTGCTCTACGTTGCTTTACGTTGCTTTACGTTGCTTTACGTTGCTTTACGTTGCCTTGCTTTACGATACTTTACTTTGCCTTGCTTTACGTTGCCTTGCTTTACGTTTCCTTGCTTTACGTTGCTTTACGTTGCCTTAATTTACATTGCCTTACGTTGCTTTACGTTCCCTTCCTTTACGTTACCTTACGTTGCTTTAAGTTGCCTTGCTTTATGTTGCTTTACGTTGCCTTATGTTTCCTTGCTTTACGTTGCCTTGCTTTATGTTGCTTTACGTTGCCTTGCTTTACGTTGCCTTACGTTGCCTTGCTTTACGTTGCTTTACGTTGCCTTGCTTTACTTTGCCTTCCTTTACGTTGCCTTACGTTGGCTTGCTTTACGTTGCCTTGCTTTACGTTGCCTTGCTTTACGTTGCCTTGCTTTACGTTGCTTTACGTTGCCTTGCTTTACGTTGCCTTGCTTTACGTTGCCTTGCTTTACGTTGCCTTGCTTTACGATACTTTACTTTGCCTTGCTTTACGTTGCCTTGCTTTACGTTTCCTTGCTTTACGTTGCTTTACGTTGCCTTAATTTACGTTGCCTTACGTTGCTTTACGTTGCCTTACTTTACGTTGCCTTGCTTTACGTTGCTTTATGTTGCCTTACTTAACTTTGCCTTGCTTTACGTAGCTTTACGTTGCCTTGCTTTACGTTGGTTTACGTTTCCTTGCTTTACGTTGCCTTGTCTTTCTTTGCTTTACGTTTCCTTGCCTTGCCTTGCTTTATGTTGCCTTGCCTTGCTTTACGTTGCAATACGTTGCCTTGCTTTACGTTGCCTTGCCTTGTCTTGCTTTACGGTGCCTTGCCTTGTCTTGCTTTTCTTGGTTTACGTTGCCTTTCCTTGCCTTGCTTTACGTTGCTTTACATTGCCTTGCTTTACGTTGCCTTGCCTTGCTTTACGTTGCTTTACGTTGCCTTGCTTTACATTGCTTTACATTGCCTTGCTTTACGTTGCCTTGCCTTCCCTTGCTTTACGTTTCTTTACGTTGCTTTGCATTACGTTGCTTTACGTTGCCTTGATTTACGATGCCTTGCTTTACGTTGCCTTGCTTTACGTTGCCTTGCTTTACGTTGCTTTACGTTGCCTTGCCTTGCTTTACGTTGCTTTACGTTGCTTTGCCTTGCCTTACGTTGCTTTACGTTGCCTTGCCTTGCTTTACGTTGCTTTACGTTGTTTTACGTTGCTTTACGTTGCCTTGCCTTGCTTTACGTTGCTTTACGTTGCTTTAAGTTGCCTTCCCTTGCTTTACGTTACTTTAAGTTGCTTTACCTTGCTTTACGCTGCTTTACCTTGCGTTGCCTTGCTTAAAGTTGCTTTACGTTGCTTTACGTTACTTTACGTTGCTTTGCCTTGCCTTGATTTTTGTTGCTTTACGTTGCTTTACGTTGCTTTGCCTTGCCTTGTTTAGGTTGCTTTACGTTGCTTTACGTTGCTTTACGTTGCTTTGACTTGCTTTGCCTTGCTTTACGTTGCCTTGCTTTACGTTGCTTTACGTTGCTTTGCCTTGCCTTGCTTTACGTTGCTTTACCTTGCTTTACGTTACCTTGCTTTACGTTGCTTTACGTTGCTTTACGTTGCCTTGCTTTCCGTTGCTTTACGTTGCCTTGCTTTACGTTGCCTTGCCTTGCTTTAAGTAGCTTTACGTTGCCTTGCTTTACGTTGCCTTGCCTTGCTTTACGTTGCTTTACGTTGCCTTGCTTTACGTTGCCTTGCCTTGCTTTACGTTCCTTTACGTTGCTTTACGTTGCCTTGCTTTACGTTGCCTTGCTTTACGTTGCTTTACGTTGCTTTGCTTTTCGTTGCCTTGCTTTACGTTGCTTGACGTTGCCTTGGTTTACGTTGCTTTACGTTGCCTTGCTTTCCGTTGCTTTACGTTGCCTTGCTTGACGTTGCTTTGCCTTGCTTTACGTTGCTTTACGTTGCTTTACGTTACTTTACGTTGCTTTATGTTGCTTTACGTTGCTTTACGTTGCTTTGCCTTGCCTTGCCTAACCTTGCTTTACGTTGCTTTACGTTGCTTTACGTTGCTTTACCTTGCCTTGCCTTGCTTTAGTTTGCTTTACGTTGCCTTTCGTTGCTTTACCTTGCCTTGCCTTGCTTTACGTTGCTTTACATTGCTTTACGTTGCGTTACCTTGCCTTGCCTTGCTTTACGAAGCTTTACGTTGCTTTACGTTGCTTTAACTTGCCTTGCCTTGCTTCACGTTGCTTTACGTTACTTTACGTTGCTTTACCTTGCCTTGCCTTGCTTTACGTTGCTTTAGGTTGCTTTACCTTGCCATGCCTTGATCTACGTTGCTTTATATTGCTTTACGTTGCTTTACCTTGCCTTGCATTGTTTTACGTTGCTTTAATTTGCTTTACGTTGCTTTACATTGCCTTGCCTTTCTTTACGTTGCTTTACGTTGCTTTACGTTTCTTTACTTGCCTTGTTTTGCTTATGTTGTTTTACTTTGCTTTACGTTGCTTTACCTTGCCTTGCCTTGCTTTAGGTTGCTTTACGTTGCTTTGCCTTGCTTTACGTTGCCTTACGTTGCTTTGCCTTGCTTTACGTTGCTTTACGTTGCTTTAAGTTACTTTACGTTGCTTTGCCTTGCATTGATTTACGTTGCTTTACGTTGATTTACGTTGCTTTGCCTTGCTTTGCCTTGCTTTACCTTGCCTTGCCTTGCTTTACTTTTCTTTACGTTGCTTTGCCTTGCGTTGCTTTATGTTGCTTTCCTTTGCTTTACGTTGCCTTGCTTTACGATGCTTTACGTTGCTTTACGTTGCTTTACGTTGCTTTGCCTTCCCTTGCTTTATGTTGCTTTACCTTGCTTTAGGTTGCTTTACGTTGTTTACGTTGCTTTGCCTTGCTTATCGTTGCTTTACGTTGATTTACGTTGCTTTACGTTGCCTTGCCTTGCCTTGCCTTGCTTTACGTTGCTTTACGTTGCTTTACGTTGCCTTGCTTTATGTTGATTTACGTTGCTTTACGTTGCCTTGCTTTACGTTGTTTTACGTTACTTTACGTTGCTTTACGTTGCCTTACTTTACGTTGCTTTATGTTGCTTTATGTTGCTTTACGTTGCTTTGCCTTGCCTTGCCTAACCTTGCTTTACGTTGCTTTACGTTGCTTTACGTTGTTTTACCTTGCCTTGCCTTGCTTTACGTTGCTTTACGTTGCTTTACGTTGCGTTACCTTGCCTTGCCTTGCTTTACGTTGCTTTACGTTACTTCACGTTGCTTTACCTTGCCTTGCCTTGCTTTACGTTGCTTTACGTTGCTTTACCTTGCTTCCCTTGCTTTACTTTGCTTTACGTTGCCTTGCCTTGCTTTACGTTGCTTTACGTTACTTTACGTTGCTTTACCTTTCCTTGCCTTGCTTGACGTTGCTTTACGTTGCTTTACTTTGCCTTGCTTTACGTTGCTTTACGTTGCCTTGGTTTACGTTTCTTTACGTTGCCTTGCTTTACGTTGTTTTACGTTGCCTTGCTTGACGTTGCTTTACGTTGCTTTACGTTGCCTTGCTTTACGTTGCTTTACGTTGCCTTGCTTTACGTTGCATTGCTTTACGTTGCTTTACGTTGCCTTGCTTTACGTTGCCTTCCTTTACGTTGCTTTACGTTGCCTTGCTTTACGTTGCTTTATGTTGCTTTACGTTGACTTGCTTTACGTTGTCTTGCTTTACTTTGCTTTACGTTGTTTACGTTGCGTTGCTTTACGTTGCGTTGCTTTACGTTGCCTTGCTTTACGTTGCTTTACGTTGCCTTGCCTTGCTTTACGTTGCTTTAAGTTGCTTTACCTTGCTTTACGCTGCTTTACCTTGCCTTGCCTTGCTTTACGTGTCTTTAAGCTGCTTTACGTTGCTTTACCTTGCCTTGTCTTGCTTTACGTTGCTTTACATTGCTTTATGTTGCTTTGCCTTCGCTTGCTTTATGTTGCTTTACGTTGCTTTGCCTTGCTTTGCCTTGCTTTGCCTTGCCTTGCTTTACGTTGCTTTACGTTGCTTTGCCTTGCCTTGCCTTGCTTTACGTTGCTTTACGTTGCTTTACGTTGCGTTACCTTGCCTTGCTTTACGAATCTTTACGTTGCTTTACGTTGCTTTAACTTGCCTTGCCTTGCTTCACGTTGCTTTACGTTACTTCACGTTGCTTTACCTTGCCTTGCCTTGCTTTACGTTGCTTTACGTTGCTTTAGCTTGCTTCCCTTGCTTTACTTTGCTTTACGTTGCCTTGCCTTGCTTTACGTTGCTTTACGTTACTTTACGTTGCTTTACCTTGCCTTGCCTTGCTTGACGTTGCTTTACGTTGCTTTACGTTGCCTTGCTTTACGTTGCTTTACGTTGCCTTGGTTTACGTTTCTTTACGTTGCCTTGCTTTACGTTGTTTTACGTTGCCTTGCTTGACGTTGCTTTACGTTGCCTTGCTTTACGTTGCATTGCTTTACGTTGCTTTACGTTGCCTTGCTTTATGTTGCCTTGCTTTACGTTGCTTTACGTTGCCTTTCTTTTCGTTGCTTTATGTTGCTTTACGTTGACTTGCTTTACGTTGCCTTGCTTTACTTTGCTTTACGTTGCTTTACGTTGCGTTGCTTTACGTTGCGTTGCTTTACGTTGCCTTGCTTTACGTTGCTTTACGTTGCCTTGCTTTACTTTGCTTTACGTTGCTTTACGTTGCGTTGCTTTACGTTGCGTTGCTTTACGTTGCCTTGCTTTACGTTGCTTTACGTTGCCTTGCCTTGCTTTACGTTGCTTTAAGTTGCTTTACCTTGCTTTACGCTGCTTTACCTTGCCTTGCCTTGCTTTACGTGTCTTTAAGCTGCTTTACGTTGCTTTACCTTGCCTTGTCTTGCTTTACGTTCCTTTACATTGCTTTATGTTGCTTTGCCTTCGCTTGCTTTATGTTGCCTTACGTTGCTTAACGTTGCTTTGACTTGCCTTGCTTTACGTTGCTTTACGTTGCTTTGCCTTGCTTTGCCTTGCCTTGCTTTACGTTGCTTTACGTTGCTTTACCTTGCCTTTCCTTTCTTTACGTTGCTTTACGTTGCTTTACGTTGCTTTACCTTCCCTTGCCTTGCTCTACGTTGCTTTACATTGCTTTACGTTGCTTTACCTTGCCTTGCCTGGTTTACGTTGGTTTACTTTGCTTTACGTTGCTTTACCTTGCCTTGCCTTGCTTTACGTTGCTTTACGTTGCTTTACGTTACTTTACGTTGCTTTGCCTTGCCTTGGTTTACGTTGCTTTACGTTACTTTACGTTGCTTTGCCTTGCCTTGCTTTACGTTGCTTTACGTTGCTTTGCCTTGCCTTGATTTACGTTGCTTTACGTTGCTTTACGTTGCTTTGCCTTGCATTGCTTTACGTTGCTTTATGTTGCTTTACGTTGCTTTGCCTTGCTTTGCCTTGCTTTACGTTGCCTTGCTTTACGTTGCTTTACGTTGCTTTGCCTTGCTTAGCCTTGCTTTGCCTTGCCTTGCCTTGCTTTACGTTTCTTTACGTTGCTTTGCCTTGCCTTGCTTTACGTTGATTTACTTTGCTTTACGTTGCCTTGCTTTACGTTGCTTTACGTTGCTTTGCCATCCCTTGCTTTATGTTGCTTTACCTTGCTTTAGGTTGCTTTACGTTGCTTTACGTTGCTTTGCCTTGCTTTTCGTTGCTTTACGTTGATTTACGTTGCTTTACGTTGATTTACGTTGCTTTACGTTGCCTTGCCTTGCCTTGCCTTGCTTTACGTTGCTTTACGTTGCTTTACGTTGCATTGCTTTACGTTGCTTTACGTTGCCTTGCTTTATGTTGATTTACGTTGCTTTACGTTGCCTTGCTTTACGTTGTTTTACGTTACTTTACGTTGCTTTACGTTGCCTTACTTTACGTTGCTTTATGTTGCTTTACGTTGCTTTACGTTGCTTTGCCTTGCCTTGCCTAACCTTGCTTTACGTTGCTTTACGTTGCTTTACGTTGCTTTACGTTGCGTTACCTTGCCTTGCCTTGCTTTACGTTGCTTTACGTTGCTTTACGTTGCGTTACCTTGCCTTGCCTTGCGTTACGAATCTTTACGTTGCTTTACGTTGCTTTAACTTGCCTTGCCTTGCTTCACGTTGCTTTACGTTACTTCACGTTGCTTTACCTTGCCTTGCCTTGCTTGACGTTGCTTTACGTTGCTTTACCTTGCTTCCCTTGCTTTACTTTGCTTTACGTTGCCTTGCCTTGCTTTACGTTGCTTTACGTTACTTTACGTTGCTTTACCTTGCCTTGCCTTGCTTGACGTTGCTTTACGTTGCTTTACGTTGCCTTGCTTTACGTTGCTTTACGTTGCCTTGGTTTACGTTTCTTTACGTTGCCTTGCTTTACGTTGTTATACGTTGCCTTGCTTGACGTTGCTTAACGTTGCTTTACGTTGCCTTGCTTTACGTTGCTTTACGTTGCCTTGCTTTACGTTGCTTTATGTTGCTTTACGTTGACTTGCTTTACGTTGCCTTGCTTTACGTTGCTTTACGTTGCTTTACGTTGCGTTGCTTTACGTTGCCTTGCTTTACGTTGCTTTACGTTGCCTTGCCTTGCTTTACGTTGCTTTAAGTTGCTTTACCTTGCTTTACGCTGCTTTACCTTGCCTTGCCTTGCTTTACGTGTCTTTAAGCTGCTTTACGTTGCTTTACCTTGCCTTGTCTTGCTTTACGTTGCTTTACGTTGCTTTATGTTGCTTTGCCTTGGCTTGCTTTATGTTGCTTTACGTTGCTTAACGTTGCTTTGACTTGCCTTGCTTTACGTTGCTTTACGTTGCTTTGCCTTGCTTTGCCTTGCTTTGCCTTGCCTTGCTTTACGTTGCTTTACGTTGCTTTACCTTGCCTTTCCTTGCTTTACGTTGCTTTACGTTGCTTTACGATGCTTTACCTTCCCTTGCCTTGGTCTACGTTGCTTTACATTGCTTTACGTTGCTTTACCTTGCCTTGCCTGCTTTACGTTGGTTTACTTTGCTTTACGTTGCTTTACCTTGCCTTGCCTTGCTTTACGTTGCTTTACGTTGCTTTGCCTTGCTTTACATTGCTTTACGTTGCTTTACGTTACTTTACGTTGCTTTGCCTTGCCTTGCTTTACGTTGCTTTACGTTTCTTTACGTTGCTTTGCCTTGCCTTGCTTTACGTTGCTTTACGTTGCTTTGCCTTGCCTTGATTTACGTTGCTTTACGTTGATTTACGTTGCTTTGCCTTGCCTTGCTTTACGTTGCTTTATGTTGCTTTACGTTGCTTTGCCTTGCTTTGCCTTGCTTTACGTTGCCTTGCTTTACGTTGCTTTACGTTGCTTTGCCTTGCTTAGCCTTGCTTTGCCTTGCCTTGCCTTGCTTTACGTTTCTTTACGTTGCTTTGCCTTGCCTTGCTTTACGTAGATTTACGTTGCTTTACGTTGCCTTGCTTTACATTGCTTTACGTTGCCTTACGTTGCTTTACGTTGCTTTGCCTTGCCTTGCCTTGCTTTACGTTGCTTTACGTTGCTTTACGTTGCATTCCTTTACGTTGCTTTACGTTGCCTTGCTTTACTTTGCTTTACGTTGCTTTACGTTGACTTGCTTTACGTTGCTTTACGTTGTTTTACGTTGCTTTAATTTGCATTACGTTGCCTTGCTTTACGTTGCTTTACGTTGCTTTACGTTGCTTTGCCTTGCCTTGCTTTACGTTGCTTTACCTTGCTTTAGGTTGCTTTACGTTGCTTTGCCTTGCTTTGCCTTGCTTTATGTTGTTTTACGTTGATTTACTTTGCTTTATGTTGCCTTGGTTTACAATGCTTTACGTTGCTTTACGTTGCTTTGCCTTGCCTTGCCTTGCTTTACGTAGCTTTACGTTGCTTTACGTTGCATTGCTTTACGTTGCTTTACGTTGCCTTGCTTTACGTTGCTTTACGTTGCTTTACGTTGACTTGCTTTACGTTGCTTTACGTTGCTTTACGTTGCTTTGCTCTTCTTTGATTTACGTTGCTTTACGTTGCGTTACGTTGCGTTACCTTTCCTTGCCTGGCCTTGCCTTGCTTTACGTAGCTTTACGTTGCTTTACGTTGCTTTACCTTGCCTTGCCTTGCTTTAGGTTGCTTTACGTTGCCTTGCCTTGCTTTACGTTGCTTTAGGTTGCTTTACCTTGCCTTGCCTTTCTTTACGCAGCTTTGCGTTGATTTACGTTGCTTTACCTTGCCTTGCCTTGCTTTACGTTGCTTTACGTTGCTTTACGTTGCTTTACCTTGCCTTGCCTTGCTTTACGTTGCTTTACGTTGCTTTATGTTGCTTTACCTTGCCTTGCCTTGTTTTACATTGCTTTACGTTGCTTTACCTTGCCTTGCCTTGCTTTATGTTGCTTTACGTTGCTTTGCCTTGCCTTGCCTTTCTTTACGTTGCTTTACGTTGCTTTACCTTGCCTTGCCTTGCTTTACGTTACTTTACGTTGCCTTGCCTTGCTTTACGTTCTTTAGGTTGCCTTGCTTTACGTTGCCTTGCCTTGCTTTACGTTGCTTTACATTGCCTTGCCTTCCTTTACGTTGCCTTGCTTTACGTTTCCTTGCCTTGCTTTACGTTGCTTTACGTTGCTTTACATTGCCTTACTTTACTTTGCCTTGCCTTGCTTTACGTTGCTTTACGTTGCCTTGCTTTACGTTGCCTTGCCTTGCTTTACGTTGCCTTGCTTTACGTTGCCTTGCTTTACGTTGCTTGACGTTGCCTTGGTTTACGTTGCTGTACATTGCCTTGCTTTAGGTTGCTTTACGTTGCCTTGCTTGACGTTGCTTTACGTTTCTTTACGTTGCCTTGCTTTACGTTGCCTTGGTCTACGTTGCTTTACGTTTCCTTGCTTTACGTTGTTTTAAGTTGCCTTGCTTGACGTTGCTTTACTTTGCTTTACGTTGCCTTGCTTTACGTTGCTTTACGTTGCCTTGCTTTATGTTGCCTTGCTTTACGTTGTTTTAAGTTGCCTTGCTTGACGTTGCTTTACGTTGCTTTACGTTGCCTTGCTTTACGTTACTTTATGTTGCTTTACGTTGCCTTGCTTTACGTTGCCTTGCTTTACGTTGCTTTACGTTGCTTTGCCTTGCTTAGCCTTGCTTTGCCTTGCCTTGCCTTGCTTTACGTTTCTTTACGTTGCTTTGCCTTGCCTTGCTTTACGTTGCTTTACTTTGCTTTACGTTGCCTTGCTTTACGTTGCTTTACGTTGCTTTACGTTGCTTTGCCTTGCCTTGCTTTACGTTTCTTTACCTTGCTTTAGGTTGCTTTACGTTGCTTTGCCTTGCTTTGCCTTGCTTTGCGTTGCCTTGATTACGTTGCTTTACGTTGCTTTACGTTGCTTTACGTTGCTTTACGTTGCCTTGCTTTACGTTGCTTTACGTTGCTTTACGTTGCATTGCTTTACGTTGCTTTATGTTGCTTTGCCTTGCTTTGCCTTGCCTTGCCTTGCTTTACGTTTCTTTACGTTGCATTGCCTTGCCTTGCTTTACGTTGCTTTACCTTGCTTTAGGTTGCTTTACGTTGCTTTGCCTTGCTTTGCCTTGCTTTACGTTGCTTTACGTTGATTTACGTTGCTTTACGTTGCCTTGCTTTACATTGCTTTACGTTGCTTTACGTTGCTTTACGTTGCTTTGCCTTGCCTTGCCTTGCTTTACGTTGCTTTACGTTGCTTTACGTTGCATTGCTTTACGTTGCTTTACGTTACCTTGCTTTACGTTGCTTTACGTTGCTTTACGTTGCCTTGCTTTACGTAGCTTTACGTTGCTTTACGTTGCTTTGCCTTGCCTTGCCTTGCTTTACGTTGCTTTACGTTGCTTTACATTTCATTGCTTTACGTTGCTTTACGTTGACTTGCTTTACGTTGCTTTACGTTGCTTTACGTTGACTTGCTTTACGTTGCTTTACGTTGCTTTGCTTTACGTTGATTTACGTTGCTTTACGTTGCCTTGCTTTACGTTGTTTTACGTTGCTTTACGTTGTTTTACGTTGCATTGCTTTACTTTGCTTTACGTTGCTTTACGTTGCTTTGCCTTGCCTTGCCTTGCCTTACCTTGCTTTACGTTGCTTTACGTTGCTTTACCTTGCCTTGCCTTGCTTTACGTTGCTTTACGTTGCTTTACGTTGCTTTAACTTGCCTTGCCTTGCTTTACATTTCTTTACGTTGCTTTACATTGCTTTACGTTGCCTTACCTTGCCTTGCCTTGCCTTGCTTTACGTAGCTTTACTTTGCTTTACGTTGCTTTGCCTTGCCTTGATTTACGTTGCTTTATGTTGCTTTACCTTGCCTTGCCTTGCTTTACGTTGCTTTACGTTGCATTGCTTTACGTTGCTTTACGTTGCCTTGCTTTACTTTGCTTTACGTTGCTTTACGTTGACTTGCTTTACGTTGCTTTACGTTGCTTTACGTTGCTTTACCTTGCCTTGCCTTGCTTTACGTTGCTTTACGTTGCTTTACGTTGCTTTGCCTTGCCTTGCTTTACGTTGCTTTACCTTGCTTTAGGTTGCTTTACGTTGCTTTGCCTTGCTTTGCCTTGCTTTATGTTGTTTTACGTTGATTTACTTTGCTTTACGTTGCCTTGCTTTACTTTGCTTTGCCTTGCTTTGCCTTGCTTTATGTTGTTTTACGTTGATTTACTTTGCTTTACGTTGCCTTGGTTTACAATGCTTTACGTTGCTTTACGTTGCTTTGCCTTGCCTTGCCTTGCTTTACGTAGCTTTACGTTGCTTTACGTTGCATTGCTTTACGTTGCTTTACGTTGCCTTGCTTTACGTTGCTTTACGTTGCTTTACGTTGACTTGCTTTACGTTGCTTTACGTTGCTTTGCTTTACTTTGATTTACGTTGCTTTACGTTGCCTTGCTTTACGTTGTTCTACGTTACTTTACGTTCCTTTACGTTGCTTTGCCTTGCCTTGCCTTACCTTGCTTTACGTTGCTTTACGTTGCTTTACGTTGCTTTAACTTGCCTTGCCTTACTTTACGTTGCTTTACGTTGCTTTACGTTGCGTTACCTTGCCTTGCCTGGCCTTGCCTTGCTTTACGTAGGTTTACGTTGCCTTACGTTGCTTTACCTTGCCTTGCCTTGCTTTACGTTGCTTTACGTTGCCTTGCCTTGCTTTACGTTCTTTAGGTTGCCTTGCTTTACGTTGCCTTGCCTTTCTTTACGTTGCTTTACGTTGCCTTGCCTTCCTTTACGTTGCCTTGCTTTACTTTTCCTTGCCTTGCCTTACGTTGCTTTACGTTGCTTTACGTTGCCTTGCCTTGCTTTACGTTGCTTTACGTTGCCTTGCCTTGCTTTACGTTGCTTTACGTTGCTTTGCCTTTCCTTACGTTGTTTTACGTTGCCTTGCCTTGCTTTACGTTGCTTTAAGTTGCTTTACCTTGCTTTACGCTGCTTTACCTTTCCTTGCCTTGCTTTACTTTGTTTTATGTTGCTTTATGTTGCTTTGCCTTGCCTTGCTTTACGTTGCTTTACGTTGCTTAACGTTGCTTTGACTTGCCTTGCTTTACGTTGCTTTACGTTGCTTTACGTTGCTTTACCTTGCCTTGACTTGCCTTGCTTTACCTTGCTTTACGTTGCTTTACGTTGCTGTGCCTTGCTTTGCCTTGCTTTGCCTTGCCTTGCTTTACGTTGCTTTACGTTGCTTTACCTTGCCTTGCCTTGCTCTACGTTGCTTTACATTGCTTTACGTTGCTTTACCTTGCCTTGCCTTGCTTTACGTTGCTTTAGTTTGCTTTACGTTGCTTTACCTTGCCTTGCCTTGCTTTACGTTGCTTTACCTTGCCTTGCCTTGCTCTACGTTGCTTTACATTGCTTTACGTTGCTTTACCTTGCCTTGCCTTGCTTTACGTTGCTTTAGTTTGCTTTACGTTGCTTTACCTTGCCTTGCCTTGCTTTACGTTGCTTTACGTTGCTTTGCCTTGCTTTACGTTGCTTTACGTTGCTTTACGTTGTTTTGCCTTGCCTTGATTTACGTTGCTTTACGTGCTTTACGTTGCTTTGCCTTGCCTTGATTTACGTTGCTTTACATTGCTTTACGTTGCTTTGCCTTGCCTTATTTACGTTGCTTTACGTTGCTTTACGTTGCTTTACATTGTTTTGCCTTGCTTTGCCTTGCTTTACGTTGCCTTGCTTTACGTTGCTTTACGTTGCTTTGCCTTGCTTAGCCTTGCTTTGCCTTGCCTTGCCTTGCTTTACGTTTCTTTACGTTGCTTTGCCTTGCCTTGCTTTACGTTGCTTTACTTTGCTTTACGTTGCCTTACTTTACGTTGCTTTACGTTGCTTTAAGTTGCTTTGCCTTGCCTTGCTTTACGTTGCTTTACCTTGCTTTAGGTTGCTTTGCGTTGCTTTGCCTTGCTTTGCCTTGCTTTGCGTTGCCTTGATTACGTTGCTTTACGTTGCTTTACGTTGCTTTACGTTGCCTTGCTTTACGTTGCTTTACGTTGCTTTACGTTGCATTGCTTTACGTTGCTTTATGTTGCTTTGCCTTGCTTTGCCTTGCCTTGCCTTGCTTTACGTTTATTTACGTTGCTTTGCCTTGCCTTGCTTTACGTTGCTTTACTTTGCTTTACGTTGCCTTGCTTTACGTTGCTTTACGTTGCTTTGCCTTGCCTTGCTTTACGTTGCTTTACCTTGCTTTAGGTTGCTTTACGTTGCTTTTCCTTGCTTTGCCTTGCTTTACGTTGATTTACGTTGCTTTACGTTGCCTTGCTTTACATTGCTTTACGTTGCTTTACGTTGCTTTACGTTGCTTTGCCTTGCCTTGCCTTGCTTTACGTTGCTTTACGTTGCTTTACGTTGCCTTGCTTTACATTTACTTACTTTACGTTGCCTTCCTTTACGTTGCCTTGCCTTGCCTTGATTTACGTTGCCTTGCTTTTCGTAGCTTTACGTTTCCTTGCTTTACGTTGCCTTCCTTTACGATGATTTACTTTGCCTTGCTTTACGTTGCCTTGCTTTACGTTTCCTTGCTTTACGTTGCTTTACGTGGCCTTGCTTTACGTTGCCTGGCTTTACGTTGCTTAAGTTGCCTTGGTTTACGTTTCCTTGCTTTACATTGCTTTACGTTGTCTTTCTTTACGTTGCTTTACGTTGACTAGCTTTAAGTTGCATTACGTTGCCATTCTTTACGTTGCCTTACTTTACGTTTCCTTGCTTTACGTTCCTTTAGGTTGCCTTGCTTTACGTTCCTTTACGATGCCTTGCTTTACGTTGCCTTGCTTTACGTTTCTTTACCTTGCTTTGCCTTGCCTTTCTTTACCTTGCTTTACGTTGCTTTACGTTGCCTTGCTTTACCTTTCTTTACCTTGATTTACATTGCTTTACCTTGCTTTACCTTGCTTTACGTTGCTTTGTCTTGCTTTACCTTGCTTTACGTTGCCTTGCTTTACGTTGCCTTGCTTTACGTTGCTTTACGTTTCCTTCCTTTACGTTGCCTTGCTTTACGTTGCTTTACTTTGCCTTGATTTACCTTGCTTTACGTTGCTTTACGTTGCTTTACTTTACGTTGCTTTACGCTACCTTGCTTTACTTTGCTATATGTTGCCTTGCTTTACGTTGACTTACGTTGCCTTACTTTACGTTTCCTTGATTTACATTGCCTTACGTTGCTTTAATTTACGTTGCCTTTCTTTACATTGCTTTACGTTGCCTTGCTTTACGTTGCCTTGATTTACGTTGCCTTGCTTTACGTTTCTTTACGTTGCTTTACTTTACGTTGCTTTACGTTGCCTCGCTTTACGTTGCCTTGCTTTACGTTGCCTTTCTTTACGTTGCTTTACCTTGCCTTACTTTACGTTGTCTTGCTTTACGTTGCTTTACGTTGCCTTGCTTTACGTTACCTTGCTTTACGTTGCTTTACGTTGCCTTGCTTTACATTTCCTTGCTTTACGTTGCTTTACGTTGCCTTACTTTACGTTGCCTTACGTTGCTTTACGTTGCCTTACTTTATGTTGCCTTGCTTTACGTTGCTTTACGTTGCCTTACTTAACTTTGCCTTGCTTTACGTTGCTTTACGTTGCCTTGCTTTACGTTGCCTGACTTGCTTTGCTTTACGTTGCTTGCCTTGCCTTGCTTTACGTTGCCTTGCCTTGCTTTACTTTGCCTTGCTTTACGTTGCTTTTCATTGCCTTGCTTTACGTTGCTTTACGTTGCCTTGCGTTGTCTTGCTTTTCTTGGTTTACGTTACCTTGCTTTACATTGCTTTACAGTGCCTTGCTTTACGTTGCCTTGCCTTCCCTTGCTTTACGTTTCTTTACGTTGCTTTGCTTTACGTTGCTTTACGTTGCCTTGCTTTACGTTGCGTTGCTTTACGTTGCCTTGCTTTACGTTGCCTTGATTTACGTTGCTTTACGTTGCCTTACTTTACATTGCCTGACGTTGCTTTACGTTGCCTTACTTTACGTTGCTTTACGTTGCCTTAAGTTGCCTTGCTTTACGTTGCCTTGCTTTATGTTGCTTTACGTTGCCTTGCCTTACGTTGCCTTACGTTGCCTTGCTTTACGTTGCTTTACGTTGCCTTGCTTTACTTTGCCTTCCTTTACGTTGCCTTACGTTGGCTTGCTTTACGTTGCCTTGCTTTACGTTGCCTTGCTTTACGTTGCCTTGCTTTACGTTGCTTTACGTTGCCTTGCTTTACGTTGCCTTGCTTTACGTTGCTTTACGTTGCCTTGCTTTACGATGCCTTGCTTTACGATAATTTACGTTGCCTTGCTTTACGATACTTTACGTTGCCTTGCTTTAAGTTGCTTTACATTGCCTTGCTTTACGTTGCCTTATGTTGCCTTGCTTTACGTTGCTTTACGTTGCCTTGCTTTACGTTGCCTTACCTTGCCTTACTTTACGTTGGTTTACGTTGCCTTGCTTTACGTTGCTTTACGTTGCCTTGCTTTACGTTGCCTTGACTTGCCTTGCTTTACGTTGCTTTACGTTGCCTTGCTTTACGTTGCCTTGCCTTGCCTTGCTTTACGTTGCCTTGCTTTACGTTGCTTTATGTTGCCTTGCTTTATTTTGCCTTACTTTACGTTTCCTTGCTTTACGTTCCTTTACGTTGCCTTGCTTTACGTTGCTTTACGTTGCCTTGCTTTGCGTTGCTTTACGTTGCCTTACTTTACGTTGCTTTACGTTGCCTTACGTTGCCTTTCTTTAAGTTGCCTTGCTTTACATTTCTTTACGTTGCCTTGTTTTACGTTTTCTTGCTTTACGTTGCTTTACGTTGCCTTACGTTGCCTTGCTTTACGTTGCCGTGCCTTGCCTTGCTTTACGTTGGTTTACGTTGCCTTGTTTTACGTTGCTTTACGTTGCCTTGCTTTACGTTGCTTTACGTTGTCTTGCTTTATGTTGCCTTACCTTGCCTTGCTTTACGTTGGTTTACGTTACCTTGCTTTACATTGCCTTGCTTTACGTTGCCTTGACTTGCCTTGCTTTACGTTGCTTTACGTTGCCTTGCTATACGTTGCCTTGCCTTGCCTTGCTTTACGTTGCCTTGCTTTACGTTGCTTTTTGTTGCCTTGCTTTACGTTGCCTTACTTTACGTTTCCTTGCTTTACGTTCCTTTACGTAGCCTTGCTTTACGTTCCTTTACGTTGCCTTGCTTTGCGTTGCTTTACGTTGCCTTACTTTACGTTGCTTTACGTTGCCTTACGTTGCCTTTCTTTAAGTTGCCTTGCTTTACATTTCTTTACGTTGCCTTGCTTTACCTTTTCTTGCTTTACTTTGCTTTACGTTGCCTTACGTTGCCTTGCTTTACGTTGCCTTGCTTTACTTTGCTTTACGTTGCCTTGCTTTACGTTGCCTTGCTTTACGTTGCCTTGATTTAAGTTGCTTTATGTTGCCTTGCTTTACGTTGCCTTGCTTTACGTTGCCTTGCTTTACGATGCTTTACGTTGCATTACGTTGTCTTGCTTTACGTTGCCTTGCTTTACGTTCCTTTACGTTTCCTTGCTTTACGTTGCTTTACGTTGCCATGCTTTACGTTGCCTTACTTTACGTTGCCTTGCTTTACATTGCTTTACATTGCCTTGCTTTACGTTGCCTTGCTTTACTTTGCCTTGCTTTACGTTGCCTTACGTGGCCTTGCTTTACGTTGCTTTAAGTTGCCTTGTTTTAGGTTGCCTTGCTTTATGTTGCTTTACGTTGCCTTACTTTACGTTGCCTTGCTTTACGTAGCTTTACGTTGCCTTGATTTACGTTGCCTTCCTTTACGATGATTTACGTTGCCTTGCTTTACGTTGCCTTGCTTTACGTTTCCTTACTTTACGTTGCTTTACGTGGCCTTGCTTTACGTTGCCTTGGTTTACGTTGCTTTAAGTTGCCTTAATTTACGTTGCCTTGCTTTACGTTGCTTTACGTTGCCTGGCTTTACGTTGCTTTACGTTGCCTTGCTTTAGGTTGCATTACGTTGCCTTGCTTTACGTTGCCTTACTTTACGTTTCCTTGCTTTACGTTCCTTTACGATGCCTTGCTTTACGTTGCCTTGCTTTACGTTGCTTTACCTTGCTTTGCCTTGCCTCACTTTACCTTGCTTTACGTTGCTTTACGTTGCCCAGCTTTACCTTGATTTACCTTGCTTTACCTTGCATTGCTTTACCTTGCTTTACGTTGCTTTACGTTGCCTTGCTTTACCTTGCATTACCTTGCTTTACATTGCTTTACCTTGCTTTACGTTGCTTTGTCTTGCTTTACCTTGCCTTGCTTTACCTTGCTTTACGTTGCTTTGCCTTGCTTTACCTTACTTTACGTTGCCTTTCTTTACCTTGACTTACGTTGCTTTGCCTTTCTTTACCTTGCTTTACGTTGCCTTGCTTTACGTTGCTTTACGTTGCCTTGATTTGCCTTGTTTACGTTGCTTTACGTTGCTTTACGTTGCCTTGCTTTACGTTGCTTTACGTTGCCTTGATTTACGTTGCCTTGCCTTGCCTTGCTTTACGTTGCTTTACGTTGCATTGCTTTACGTTGCTTTACAATGCCTTGCTTTACGTTGCCTTCCTTTACGTTACCTTACGTTGCTTTAAGTTGCCTTGCTTTATGTTGCTTTACGTTGCCTTACGTTGCCTTGCTTTACGTTGCCTTGCTTTATGTTGCTTTACGTTGACTTGCTTTACGTTGCCTTACGTTGCCTTGCTTTACGTTGCTTTACGTTGCCTTGCTTTACGTTGCCTTACTTTACTTTGCTTTACGTTGCCTTCCTTTACGTTGCCTTGCTTTACGTTGCCTTGCTTTACGTTGCCTTTCTTTACGTTGCTTTACGTTGCCTTGCTTTGGGTTGCCTTGCTTTATGTTGCTTTACATTGCCTTGCTTTACGTAGCCTTCCTATACGTTGATTTACGTTGCCTTGCTTTACGTTGCCTTGCTTTACGTTTCCTTACTTTAGGTTGCTTTACGTGGCCTTGCTTTACGTTGTCTTGGTTTACGTTGCTTTAAGTTGCCTTGGTTTACGTTGCCTTGCTTTACGTTGCTTTACGTTGCCTGGCTTTACGTTGCTTTACGTTGCCTTGCTTTAGGTTGCATTACGTTGCCTTGCTTTACGTTGCCTTACTTTACGTTTCCTTGCTTTACGTTCCTTTACGTTGCCTTGCTTTACGTGCCTTTACGATGCCATGCTTTAAGTTGCCTTGCTTTACGTTGCTTTACCTTGCTTTGCCTTGCCTTGCTTTACCTTGCTTTACGTTGATTTACGTTGCCTTGCTTTACCTTGCATTACCTTGCTTTACATTGCTTTACCTTTCTTTACCTTGCTTTACGTTGCTTTGTCTTGCTTTACCTTGCCTTGCTTTACCTTGCTTTACGTTGCCTTGACTTGCCTTGCTTTACGTTGCTTTACGTTGCCTTGCTTTACGTTGCCTTGCCTTGCCTTGCTTTACGTTGCCTTGCTTTACGTTGCTTTATGTTGCCTTGCTTTATTTTGCCTTACTTTACGTTTCCTTGCTTTACGTTCCTTTACGTTGCCTTGCTTTACGTTGCTTTACGTTGCCTTGCTTTGCGTTGCTTTACGTTGCCTTACTTTACGTTGCTTTACGTTGCCTTACGTTGCCTTTCTTTAAGTTGCCTTGCTTTACATTTCTTTACGTTGCCTTGTTTTACGTTTTCTTGCTTTACGTTGCTTTACGTTGCCTTACGTTGCCTTGCTTTACGTTGCCGTGCCTTGCCTTGCTTTACGTTGGTTTACGTTGCCTTGCTTTACATTGCCTTGCTTTACGTTGCCTTGACTTGCCTTGCTTTACGTTGCTTTACGTTGCCTTGCTATACGTTGCCTTGCCTTGCCTTGCTTTACGTTGCCTTGCTTTACGTTGCTTTTTGTTGCCTTGCTTTACGTTGCCTTACTTTACGTTTCCTTGCTTTACGTTCCTTTATGTAGCCTTGCTTTACGTTCCTTTACGTTGCCTTGCTTTGCGTTGCTTTACGTTGCCTTACTTTACGTTGCTTTACGTTGTCTTACGTTGCCTTTCTTTAAGATGCCTTGCTTTACATTTCTTTACGTTGCCTTGCTTTACCTTTTCTTGCTTTACTTTGCTTTACGTTGCCTTACGTTGCCTTGCTTTACGTTGCCTTGCTTTATTTGCTTTACGTTGCCTTGCTTTACGTTGCCTTGCTTTACGTTGCCTTGATTTAAGTTGCTTTACGTTGCCTTGCTTTACGTTGCCTTGCTTTACGTTGCCTTGCTTTACGATGCTTTACGTTGCATTACGTTGTCTTGCTTTACGTTGCCTTGCTTTACGTTCCTTTACGTTTCCTTGCTTTACGTTGCTTTACGTTGCCATGCTTTACGTTGCCTTACTTTACGTTGCCTTGCTTTACATTGCTTTACATTGCCTTGCTTTACGTTGCCTTGCTTTACTTTGCCTTGCTTTACGTTGCCTTACCTGGCCTTGCTTTACGTTGCTTTAAGTTGCCTTGTTTTAGGTTGCCTTGCTTTATGTTGCTTTACGTTGCCTTACTTTACGTTGCCTTGCTTTACGTAGCTTTACGTTGCCTTGATTTACATTGCCTTCCTTTACGATGATTTACGTTGCCTTGTTTTACGTTGCCTTGCTTTACGTTTCCTTACTTTACGTTGCTTTACGTGGCCTTGCTTTACGTTGCCTTGGTTTACGTTGCTTTAAGTTGCCTTAATTTACGTTGCCTTGCTTTACGTTGCTTAACGTTGCCTGGCTTTACGTTGCTTTGCGTTGCCTTGCTTTAGGTTGCATTACGTTGCCTTGCTTTACGTTGCCTTACTTTACGTTTCCTTGCTTTACGTTCCTTTACGATGCCTTGCTTTACGTTGCCTTGCTTTACGTTGCTTTACCTTGCTTTGCCTTGCCTCGCTTTACCTTGCTTTACGTTGCTTTACGTTGCCCAGCTTTACCTTGATTTACCTTGCTTTACCTTGCATTGCTTTACCTTGCTTTACGTTGCTTTACGTTGCCTTGCTTTACCTTGTATTACCTTGCTTTACATTGCTTTACCTTGCTTTACCTTGCTTTACTTTGCTTTGTCTGGCTTTACCTTGCCTTGCTTTACCTTGCTTTACGTTGCTTTGCCTTGCTTTACCTTACTTTACGTTGCCTTGCTTTACCTTGACTTACGTTTCTTTGCCTTTCTTTACCTTGCTTTACGTTGCCTTGCTTTACGTTGCTTTACGTTGCCTTGATTTGCCTTGTTTACGTTGCTTTACGTTGCCTTACGTTGCCATGCTTTACCTTTATTTACGTTGCCTTGCTCTACGTTGCTTTACGTTGCTTTACGTTGCTTTACGTTGCTTTACGTTGCCTTGCTTTACGATACTTTACTTTGCCTTGCTTTACGTTGCCTTGCTTTACGTTTCCTTGCTTTACGTTGCTTTACGTTGCCTTAATTTACGTTGCCTTACGTTGCTTTACGTTGCCTTCCTTTACGTTACCTTACGTTGCTTTAAGTTGTCTTGCTTTATGTTGCTTTACGTTGCCTTACGTTTCCTTGCTTTACGTTGCCTTGCTTTATGTTGCTTTACGTTGCCTTGCTTTACATTGCCTTACGTTGCCTTGCTTTACGTTGCTTTACGTTGCCTTGCTTTACTTTGCCTTCCTTTACGTTGCCTTGCTTTACGTTGCCTTGCTTTACGTTGCCTTGCTTTACGTTGCTTTACGTTGCCTTGCTTTACGTTGCCTTGCTTTACGTTGCTTTACGTTGCCTTGCTTTACGTTGCCTTGCTTTACGATACTTTACGTTGCCTTGCTTTACGTTGCTTTACGTTGCATTGCTTTACGTTGCCTTGCCTTGCTTTACGTTGCCTTGCCTTGCCTTGCTTTACGTTGGTTTACGTTGCCTTGTTTTACATTGCTTTACGTTGCCTTGCTTTACGTTGCTTTACGTTGTCTTGCTTTACGTTGCCTTACCTTGCCTTACTTTACGTTGGTTTACGTTGCCTTGGTTTACGTTGCTTTACGTTGCCTTGCTTTACGTTGCCTTGACTTGCCTTGCTTTACGTTGCTATACGTTGCCTTGCTTTACGTTGCCTTGACTTGCCTTGCTTTACGTTGCTTTACGTTGCCTTGCTTTACATTGCCTTGCCTTGCCTTGCTTTACGTTGCCTTGCTTTACGTTGCTTTATGTTGCCTTGCTTTACTTTGCCTTACTTTACGTTTCCTTGCTTTACGTTCCTTTACGTTGCCTTGCTTTAAGTTCCTTTACCTTGCCTTGCTTTGCGTTGCTTTACGTTGCCTTACTTTACGTAGCTTTACGTTGCCTTACGTTGCCTTTCTTTAAGTTGCCTTGCTTTACATTTCTTTACGTTGCCTTGCTTTACCTTTTCTTGCTTTACTTTTCTTTACGTTGCCTTGCCTTGCTTTACGTTACTTTACGTTGCCTTGCCTTGCTTTACGTTCTTTAGGTTGCCTTGCTTTACGTTGCCTTGCCTTGCTTTACGTTGCTTTACATTGCCTTGCCTTCCTTTACGTTGCCTTGCTTTACGTTTCCTTGCCTTGCTTTACGTTGCTTTACATTGCTTTACATTGCCTTACTTTACGTTGCCTTGCCTTGCTTTACGTTGCTTTACGTTGCCTTGCTTTACGTTGCCTTGCTTTACGTTGCCTTGCTTTACGTTGCCTTGCTTTACGTTGCTTGACGTTGCCTTGGTTTACGTTGCTGTACATTGCCTTGCTTTAGGTTGCTTTACGTTGCCTTGCTTGACGTTGCTTTACGTTTCTTTACGTTGCCTTGCTTTACGTTGCCTTGGTCTACGTTGCTTTACGTTGCCTTGCTTTACGTTGTTTTAAGTTGCCTTGCTTGACGTTGCTTTACGTTGCTTTACGTTGCCTTGCTTTACGTTGCTTTATGTTGCTTTACGTTGCCTTGCTTTACGTATCCTTGCTTTACGTTGCCTTGCTTTACGTTGCTTTACGTTGCTTTGCCTTGCTTAGCCTTGCTTTGCCTTGCCTTGCCTTGCTTTACGTTTCTTTACGTTGCTTTGCCTTGCCTTGCTTTACGTTGCTTTACTTTGCTTTACGTTGCCTTGCTTTAAGTTGCTTTACGTTGCTTTACGTTGCTTTGCCTTGCCTTGCTTTACGTTTCTTTACCTTGCTTTAGGTTGCTTTACGTTGCTTTGCCTTGCTTTGCCTTGCTTTGCGTTGCCTTGATTACGTTGCTTT
Source organism: Phaenicophaeus curvirostris (assembly GCF_032191515.1). Taxonomy (NCBI): domain Eukaryota; kingdom Metazoa; phylum Chordata; class Aves; order Cuculiformes; family Cuculidae; genus Phaenicophaeus; species Phaenicophaeus curvirostris. The sequence goes on from NW_027206708.1 coordinate 351,885, forward strand.
ACGTTGCTTTACGTTGCTTTACGTTGCTTTACGTTGCCTTGCTTTACGTTGCTTTACGTTGCTTTACGTTGCATTGCTTTACGTTGCTTTATGTTGCTTTGCCTTGCTTTGCCTTGCCTTGCCTTGCTTTACGTTTCTTTACGTTGCATTGCCTTGCCTTGCTTTACGTTGCTTTACCTTGCTTTAGGTTGCTTTACGTTGCTTTGCCTTCCTTTGCCTTGCTTTACGTTGCTTTACGTTGATTTACGTTGCTTTACGTTGCCTTGCTTTACATTGCTTTACGTTGCTTTACGTTGCTTTATGTTGCTTTGCCTTGCCTTGCCTTGCTTTACGTTGCTTTACGTTGCTTTACGTTGCATTGCTTTACGTTGCTTTACGTTACCTTGCTTTACGTTGCTTTACGTTGCTTTACGTTGCCTTGCTTTACGTAGCTTTACGTTGCTTTACATTTCATTGTTTTACGTTGCTTTACGTTGCTTTACGTTGACTTGCTTTACGTTGCTTTACGTTACCTTGCTTTACGTTGCTTTACGTTGCTTTGCCTTGCCTTGCCTTGCTTTACGTTGCTTTACGTTGCTTTACATTTCATTGTTTTACGTTGCTTTACGTTGCTTTACGTTGACTTGCTTTACGTTGCTTTACGTTGCCTTACGTTGCCTTGCTTTACGTTGCTTTACGTTGCCATGCTTTACCTTTATTTACGTTGCCTTGCTCTACGTTGCTTTACGTTGCTTTACGTTGCTTTACGTTGCTTTACGTTGCCTTGCTTTACGATACTTTACTTTGCCTTGCTTTACGTTGCCTTGCTTTACGTTTCCTTGCTTTACGTTGCTTTACGTTGCCTTAATTTACGTTGCCTTACGTTGCTTTACGTTGCCTTCCTTTACGTTACCTTACGTTGCTTTAAGTTGTCTTGCTTTATGTTGCTTTACGTTGCCTTACGTTTCCTTGCTTTACGTTGCCTTGCTTTATGTTGCTTTACGTTGCCTTGCTTTACATTGCCTTACGTTGCCTTGCTTTACGTTGCTTTACGTTGCCTTGCTTTACTTTGCCTTCCTTTACGTTGCCTTGCTTTACGTTGCCTTGCTTTACGTTGCCTTGCTTTACGTTGCTTTACGTTGCCTTGCTTTACGTTGCCTTGCTTTACGTTGCTTTACGTTGCCTTGCTTTACGTTGCCTTGCTTTACGATACTTTACGTTGCCTTGCTTTACGTTGCTTTACGTTGCATTGCTTTACGTTGCCTTGCCTTGCTTTACGTTGCCTTGCCTTGCCTTGCTTTACGTTGGTTTACGTTGCCTTGTTTTACATTGCTTTACGTTGCCTTGCTTTACGTTGCTTTACGTTGTCTTGCTTTACGTTGCCTTACCTTGCCTTACTTTACGTTGGTTTACGTTGCCTTGGTTTACGTTGCTTTACGTTGCCTTGCTTTACGTTGCCTTGACTTGCCTTGCTTTACGTTGCTATACGTTGCCTTGCTTTACGTTGCCTTGACTTGCCTTGCTTTACGTTGCTTTACGTTGCCTTGCTTTACATTGCCTTGCCTTGCCTTGCTTTACGTTGCCTTGCTTTACGTTGCTTTATGTTGCCTTGCTTTACTTTGCCTTACTTTACGTTTCCTTGCTTTACGTTCCTTTACGTTGCCTTGCTTTAAGTTCCTTTACCTTGCCTTGCTTTGCGTTGCTTTACGTTGCCTTACTTTACGTAGCTTTACGTTGCCTTACGTTGCCTTTCTTTAAGTTGCCTTGCTTTACATTTCTTTACGTTGCCTTGCTTTACCTTTTCTTGCTTTACTTTTCTTTACGTTGCCTTGCCTTGCTTTACGTTACTTTACGTTGCCTTGCCTTGCTTTACGTTCTTTAGGTTGCCTTGCTTTACGTTGCTTTACATTGCCTTGCCTTCCTTTACGTTGCCTTGCTTTACGTTTCCTTGCCTTGCTTTACGTTGCTTTACGTTGCTTTACATTGCCTTACTTTACGTTGCCTTGCCTTGCTTTACGTTGCTTTACGTTGCCTTGCTTTACGTTGCCTTGCCTTGCTTTACGTTGCCTTGCTTTACGTTGCCTTGCTTTACGTTGCCTTGCTTTACGTTGCTTGACGTTGCCTTGGTTTACGTTGCTGTACATTGCCTTGCTTTAGGTTGCTTTACGTTGCCTTGCTTGACGTTGCTTTACGTTTCTTTACGTTGCCTTGCTTTACGTTGCCTTGGTCTACGTTGCTTTACGTTGCCTTGCTTTACGTTGTTTTAAGTTGCCTTGCTTGACGTTGCTTTACTTTGCTTTACGTTGCCTTGCTTTACGTTGCTTTACGTTGCCTTGCTTTATGTTGCCTTGCTTTACGTTGTTTTAAGTTGCCTTGCTTGACGTTGCTTTACGTTGCTTTACGTTGCCTTGCTTTACGTTGCTTTATGTTGCTTTACGTTGCCTTGCTTTACGTATCCTTGCTTTACGTTGCCTTGCTTTACGTTGCTTTACGTTGCTTTGCCTTGCTTAGCCTTGCTTTGCCTTGCCTTGCCTTGCTTTACGTTTCTTTACGTTGCTTTGCCTTGCCTTGCTTTACGTTGCTTTACTTTGCTTTACGTTGCCTTGCTTTAAGTTGCTTTACGTTGCTTTACGTTGCTTTGCCTTGCCTTGCTTTACGTTTCTTTACCTTGCTTTAGGTTGCTTTACGTTGCTTTGCCTTGCTTTGCCTTGCTTTGCGTTGCCTTGATTACGTTGCTTTACGTTGCTTTACGTTGCTTTACGTTGCTTTACGTTGCCTTGCTTTACGTTGCTTTACGTTGCTTTACGTTGCATTGCTTTACGTTGCTTTATGTTGCTTTGCCTTGCTTTGCCTTGCCTTGCCTTGCTTTACGTTTCTTTACGTTGCATTGCCTTGCCTTGCTTTACGTTGCTTTACCTTGCTTTAGGTTGCTTTACGTTGCTTTGCCTTGCTTTGCCTTGCTTTACGTTGCTTTACGTTGATTTACGTTGCTTTACGTTGCCTTGCTTTACATTGCTTTACGTTGCTTTACGTTGCTTTACGTTGCTTTGCCTTGCCTTGCCTTGCTTTACGTTGCTTTACGTTGCTTTACGTTGCATTGCTTTACGTTGCTTTACGTTACCTTGCTTTACGTTGCTTTACGTTGCTTTACGTTGCCTTGCTTTACGTAGCTTTACGTTGCTTTACGTTGCTTTGCCTTGCCTTGCCTTGCTTTACGTTGCTTTACGTTGCTTTACATTTCATTGTTTTACGTTGCTTTACGTTGCTTTACGTTGACTTGCTTTACGTTGCTTTACGTTGCTTTACGTTGACTTGCTTTACGTTGCTTTACGTTGCTTTGCTTTACGTTGATTTACGTTGCTTTACGTTGCCTTGCTTTACGTTGTTTTACGTTGCTTTACGTTGTTTTACGTTGCCTTGCTTTACTTTGCTTTACGTTGCTTTACGTTGCTTTGCCTTGCCTTGCCTTGCCTTACCTTGCTTTACGTTGCTTTACGTTGCTTTACCTTGCCTTGCCTTGCTTTACGTTGCTTTACGTTGCTTTACGTTGCTTTACGTTGCTTTAACTTGCCTTGCCTTGCTTTATGTTTCTTTACGTTGCTTTACATTGCTTTACGTTGCCTTACTTTGCCTTGCCTTGCCTTGCTTTACGTAGCTTTACTTTGCTTTACGTTGCTTTGCCTTGCCTTGATTTACGTTGCTTTATGTTGCTTTACCTTGCCTTGCCTTGCTTTACGTTGCTTTACGTTGCATTGCTTTACGTTGCTTTACGTTGCCTTGCTTTACTTTGCTTTACGTTGCTTTACGTTGACTTGCTTTACGTTGCTTTACGTTGCTTTACGTTGCTTTACCTTGCCTTGCCTTGCTTTACGTTGCTTTACGTTGCTTTACGTTGCTTTGCCTTGCCTTGCTTTACGTTGCTTTACCTTGCTTTAGGTTGCTTTACGTTGCTTTGCCTTGCTTTGCCTTGCTTTATGTTGTTTTACGTTGATTTACTTTGCTTTACGTTGCCTTGCTTTACTTTGCTTTGCCTTGCTTTGCCTTGCTTTATGTTGTTTTACGTTGATTTACTTTGCTTTACGTTGCCTTGGTTTACAATGCTTTACGTTGCTTTACGTTGCTTTGCCTTGCCTTGCCTTGCTTTACGTAGCTTTACGTTGCTTTACGTTGCATTGCTTTACGTTGCTTTACGTTGCCTTGCTTTACGTTGCTTTACGTTGCTTTACGTTGACTTGCTTTACGTTGCTTTACGTTGCTTTACGTTGCTTTGCTTTACTTTGATTTACGTTGCTTTACGTTGCCTTGCTTTACGTTGTTCTACGTTACTTTACGTTCCTTTACGTTGCTTTGCCTTGCCTTGCCTTACCTTGCTTTACGTTGCTTTACGTTGCTTTACGTTGCTTTAACTTGCCTTGCCTTACTTTACGTTGCTTTACGTTGCTTTACTTTGCGTTACCTTGCCTTGCCTGGCCTTGCCTTGCTTTACGTAGGTTTACGTTGCCTTACGTTGCTTTACCTTGCCTTGCCTTGCTTTACGTTGCTTTACGTTGCCTTGCCTTGCTTTACGTTCTTTAGGTTGCCTTGCTTTACGTTGCCTTGCCTTTCTTTACGTTGCTTTACGTTGCCTTGCCTTCCTTTACGTTGCCTTGCTTTACTTTTCCTTGCCTTGCCTTACGTTGCTTTACGTTGCTTTACGTTGCCTTGCCTTGCTTTACGTTGCTTTACGTTGCCTTGCCTTGCTTTACGTTGCTTTACGTTGCTTTGCCTTTCCTTACGTTGTTTTACGTTGCCTTGCCTTTCCTTACGTTGTTTTACGTTGCCTTGCCTTGCTTTACGTTGCTTTAAGTTGCTTTACCTTGCTTTACGCTGCTTTACCTTTCCTTGCCTTGCTTTACTTTGTTTTATGTTGCTTTATGTTGCTTTGCCTTGCCTTGCTTTACGTTGCTTTACGTTGCTTAACGTTGCTTTGACTTGCCTTGCTTTACGTTGCTTTACGTTGCTTTACGTTGCTTTACCTTGCCTTGACTTGCCTTGCTTTACCTTGCTTTACGTTGCTTTACGTTGCTGTGCCTTGCTTTGCCTTGCTTTGCCTTGCCTTGCTTTACGTTGCTTTACGTTGCTTTACCTTGCCTTGCCTTGCTCTACGTTGCTTTACATTGCTTTACGTTGCTTTACCTTGCCTTGCCTTGCTTTACGTTGCTTTAGTTTGCTTTACGTTGCTTTACCTTGCCTTGCCTAGCTTTACGCTGCTTTACGTTGCTTTGCCTTGCTTTACGTTGCTTTACGTTGCTTTACGTTGCTTTACGTTGTTTTGCCTTGCCTTGATTTACGTTGCTTTACGTGCTTTACGTTGCTTTGCCTTGCCTTGATTTACGTTGCTTTACATTGCTTTACGTTGCTTTGCCTTGCCTTATTTACGTTGCTTTACGTTGCTTTACGTTGCTTTACATTGATTTGCCTTGCTTTGCCTTGCTTTACGTTGCCTTGCTTTACGTTGCTTTACGTTGCTTTGCCTTGCTTAGCCTTGCTTTGCCTTGCCTTGCCTTGCTTTACGTTTCTTTACGTTGCTTTGCCTTGCCTTGCTTTACGTTGCTTTACTTTGCTTTACGTTGCCTTACTTTACGTTGCTTTACGTTGCTTTAAGTTGCTTTGCCTTGCCTTGCTTTACGTTGCTTTACCTTGCTTTAGGTTGCTTTGCGTTGCTTTGCCTTTCTTTGCCTTGCTTTGCGTTGCCTTGATTACGTTGCTTTACGTTGCTTTACGTTGCTTTACGTTGCCTTGCTTTACGTTGCTTTACGTTGCTTTACGTTGCATTGCTTTACGTTGCTTTATGTTGCTTTGCCTTGCTTTGCCTTGCCTTGCCTTGCTTTACGTTTATTTACGTTGCTTTGCCTTGCCTTGCTTTACGTTGCTTTACTTTGCTTTACGTTGCCTTGCTTTACGTTGCTTTACGTTGCTTTGCCTTGCCTTGCTTTACGTTGCTTTACCTTGCTTTAGGTTGCTTTACGTTGCTTTTCCTTGCTTTGCCTTGCTTTACGTTGATTTACGTTGCTTTACGTTGCCTTGCTTTACATTGCTTTACGTTGCTTTACGTTGCTTTACGTTGCTTTGCCTTGCCTTGCCTTGCTTTACGTTGCTTTACGTTGCTTTACGTTGCTTTACGTTGCCTTGCTTTACATTTACTTACTTTACGTTGCCTTCCTTTACGTTGCCTTGCCTTGCCTTGATTTACGTTGCCTTGCTTTTCGTAGCTTTACGTTTCCTTGCTTTACGTTGCCTTCCTTTACGATGATTTACTTTGCCTTGCTTTACGTTGCCTTGCTTTACGTTTCCTTGCTTTACGTTGCTTTACGTGGCCTTGCTTTACGTTGCCTGGCTTTACGTTGCTTAAGTTGCCTTGGTTTACGTTTCCTTGCTTTACATTGCTTTACGTTGTCTTTCTTTACGTTGCTTTACGTTGACTAGCTTTAAGTTGCATTACGTTGCCATTCTTTACGTTGCCTTACTTTACGTTTCCTTGCTTTACGTTCCTTTAGGTTGCCTTGCTTTACGTTCCTTTACGATGCCTTGCTTTACGTTGCCTTGCTTTACGTTTCTTTACCTTGCTTTGCCTTGCCTTTCTTTACCTTGCTTTACGTTGCTTTACGTTGCCTTGCTTTACCTTTCTTTACCTTGATTTACATTGCTTTACCTTGCTTTACCTTGCTTTACGTTGCTTTGTCTTGCTTTACCTTGCTTTACGTTGCCTTGCTTTACGTTGCCTTGCTTTACGTTGCTTTACGTTTCCTTCCTTTACGTTGCCTTGCTTTACGTTGCTTTACTTTGCCTTGATTTACCTTGCTTTACGTTGCTTTACTTTGCTTTACGTTGCTTTACGTTGCTTTGCCTTGCCTTGCCTTGCCTTACCTTGCTTTACGTTGCTTTACGTTGCTTTACCTTGCCTTGCCTTGCTTTACGTTGCTTTACGTTGCTTTACGTTGCTTTACGTTGCTTTAACTTGCCTTGCCTTGCTTTATGTTTCTTTACGTTGCTTTACATTGCTTTACGTTGCCTTACTTTGCCTTGCCTTGCCTTGCTTTACGTAGCTTTACTTTGCTTTACGTTGCTTTGCCTTGCCTTGATTTACGTTGCTTTATGTTGCTTTACCTTGCCTTGCCTTGCTTTACGTTGCTTTACGTTGCATTGCTTTACGTTGCTTTACGTTGCCTTGCTTTACTTTGCTTTACGTTGCTTTACGTTGACTTGCTTTACGTTGCTTTACGTTGCTTTACGTTGCTTTACCTTGCCTTGCCTTGCTTTACGTTGCTTTACGTTGCTTTACGTTGCTTTGCCTTGCCTTGCTTTACGTTGCTTTACCTTGCTTTAGGTTGCTTTACGTTGCTTTGCCTTGCTTTGCCTTGCTTTATGTTGTTTTACGTTGATTTACTTTGCTTTACGTTGCCTTGCTTTACTTTGCTTTGCCTTGCTTTGCCTTGCTTTATGTTGTTTTACGTTGATTTACTTTGCTTTACGTTGCCTTGGTTTACAATGCTTTACGTTGCTTTACGTTGCTTTGCCTTGCCTTGCCTTGCTTTACGTAGCTTTACGTTGCTTTACGTTGCATTGCTTTACGTTGCTTTACGTTGCCTTGCTTTACGTTGCTTTACGTTGCTTTACGTTGACTTGCTTTACGTTGCTTTACGTTGCTTTACGTTGCTTTGCTTTACTTTGATTTACGTTGCTTTACGTTGCCTTGCTTTACGTTGTTCTACGTTACTTTACGTTCCTTTACGTTGCTTTGCCTTGCCTTGCCTTACCTTGCTTTACGTTGCTTTACGTTGCTTTACGTTGCTTTAACTTGCCTTGCCTTACTTTACGTTGCTTTACGTTGCTTTACTTTGCGTTACCTTGCCTTGCCTGGCCTTGCCTTGCTTTACGTAGGTTTACGTTGCCTTACGTTGCTTTACCTTGCCTTGCCTTGCTTTACGTTGCTTTACGTTGCCTTGCCTTGCTTTACGTTCTTTAGGTTGCCTTGCTTTACGTTGCCTTGCCTTTCTTTACGTTGCTTTACGTTGCCTTGCCTTCCTTTACGTTGCCTTGCTTTACTTTTCCTTGCCTTGCCTTACGTTGCTTTACGTTGCTTTACGTTGCCTTGCCTTGCTTTACGTTGCTTTACGTTGCCTTGCCTTGCTTTACGTTGCTTTACGTTGCTTTGCCTTTCCTTACGTTGTTTTACGTTGCCTTGCCTTTCCTTACGTTGTTTTACGTTGCCTTGCCTTGCTTTACGTTGCTTTAAGTTGCTTTACCTTGCTTTACGCTGCTTTACCTTTCCTTGCCTTGCTTTACTTTGTTTTATTTTGCTTTATGTTGCTTTGCCTTGCCTTGCTTTACGTTGCTTTACGTTGCTTAACGTTGCTTTGACTTGCCTTGCTTTACGTTGCTTTACGTTGCTTTACGTTGCTTTACCTTGCCTTGACTTGCCTTGCTTTACCTTGCTTTACGTTGCTTTACGTTGCTGTGCCTTGCTTTGCCTTGCTTTGCCTTGCCTTGCTTTACGTTGCTTTACGTTGCTTTACCTTGCCTTGCCTTGCTCTACGTTGCTTTACATTGCTTTACGTTGCTTTACCTTGCCTTGCCTTGCTTTACGTTGCTTTAGTTTGCTTTACGTTGCTTTACCTTGCCTTGCCTTGCTTTACGTTGCTTTACGTTGCTTTGCCTTGCTTTACGTTGCTTTACGTTGCTTTACGTTGCTTTACGTTGTTTTGCCTTGCCTTGATTTACGTTGCTTTACGTGCTTTACGTTGCTTTGCCTTGCCTTGATTTACGTTGCTTTACATTGCTTTACGTTGCTTTGCCTTGCCTTATTTACGTTGCTTTACGTTGCTTTACGTTGCTTTACATTGATTTGCCTTGCTTTGCCTTGCTTTACGTTGCCTTGCTTTACGTAGCTTTACGTTGCTTTGCCTTGCTTAGCCTTGCTTTGCCTTGCCTTGCCTTGCTTTACGTTTCTTTACGTTGCTTTGCCTTGCCTTGCTTTACGTTGCTTTACTTTGCTTTACGTTGCCTTACTTTACGTTGCTTTACGTTGCTTTAAGTTGCTTTGCCTTGCCTTGCTTTACGTTGCTTTACCTTGCTTTAGGTTGCTTTGCGTTGCTTTGCCTTTCTTTGCCTTGCTTTGCGTTGCCTTGATTACGTTGCTTTACGTTGCTTTACGTTGCTTTACGTTGCCTTGCTTTACGTTGCTTTACGTTGCTTTACGTTGCATTGCTTTACGTTGCTTTATGTTGCTTTGCCTTGCTTTGCCTTGCCTTGCCTTGCTTTACGTTTATTTACGTTGCTTTGCCTTGCCTTGCTTTACGTTGCTTTACTTTGCTTTACGTTGCCTTGCTTTACGTTGCTTTACGTTGCTTTGCCTTGCCTTGCTTTACGTTGCTTTACCTTGCTTTAGGTTGCTTTACGTTGCTTTTCCTTGCTTTGCCTTGCTTTACGTTGATTTACGTTGCTTTACGTTGCCTTGCTTTACATTGCTTTACGTTGCTTTACGTTGCTTTACGTTGCTTTGCCTTGCCTTGCCTTGCTTTACGTTGCTTTACGTTGCTTTACGTTGCTTTACGTTGCCTTGCTTTACATTTACTTACTTTACGTTGCCTTCCTTTACGTTGCCTTGCCTTGCCTTGATTTACGTTGCCTTGCTTTTCGTAGCTTTACGTTTCCTTGCTTTACGTTGCCTTCCTTTACGATGATTTACTTTGCCTTGCTTTACGTTGCCTTGCTTTACGTTTCCTTGCTTTACGTTGCTTTACGTGGCCTTGCTTTACGTTGCCTGGCTTTACGTTGCTTAAGTTGCCTTGGTTTACGTTTCCTTGCTTTACATTGCTTTACGTTGTCTTTCTTTACGTTGCTTTACGTTGACTAGCTTTAAGTTGCATTACGTTGCCATTCTTTACGTTGCCTTACTTTACGTTTCCTTGCTTTACGTTCCTTTAGGTTGCCTTGCTTTACGTTCCTTTACGATGCCTTGCTTTACGTTGCCTTGCTTTACGTTTCTTTACCTTGCTTTGCCTTGCCTTTCTTTACCTTGCTTTACGTTGCTTTACGTTGCCTTGCTTTACCTTTCTTTACCTTGATTTACATTGCTTTACCTTGCTTTACCTTGCTTTACGTTGCTTTGTCTTGCTTTACCTTGCTTTACGTTGCCTTGCTTTACGTTGCCTTGCTTTACGTTGCTTTACGTTTCCTTCCTTTACGTTGCCTTGCTTTACGTTGCTTTACTTTGCCTTGATTTACCTTGCTTTACGTTGCTTTACGTTGCTTTACTTTACGTTGCTTTACGCTACCTTGCTTTACTTTGCTATATGTTGCCTTGCTTTACGTTGACTTACGTTGCCTTACTTTACGTTTCCTTGATTTACATTGCCTTACGTTGCTTTAATTTACGTTGCCTTTCTTTACGTTGCTTTACGTTGCCTTGCTTTACGTTGCCTTGATTTACGTTGCCTTGCTTTACGTTGCTTTACGTTGCTTTACTTTACGTTGCTTTACGTTGCCTCGCTTTACGTTGCCTTGCTTTACGTTGCCTTTCTTTACGTTGCTTTACCTTGCCTTACTTTACGTTGTCTTGCTTTACGTTGCTTTACGTTGCCTTGCTTTACGTTACCTTGCTTTACGTTGCTTTACGTTGCCTTGCTTTACATTTCCTTGCTTTACGTTGCTTTACGTTGCCTTACTTTACGTTGCCTTACGTTGCTTTACGTTGCCTTACTTTATGTTGCCTTGCTTTACGTTGCTTTACGTTGCCTTACTTAACTTTGCCTTGCTTTACGTTGCTTTACGTTGCCTTGCTTTACGTTGCCTGACTTGCTTTGCTTTACGTTGCTTGCCTTGCCTTGCTTTACGTTGCCTTGCCTTGCTTTACTTTGCCTTGCTTTACGTTGCTTTTCATTGCCTTGCTTTACGTTGCTTTACGTTGCCTTGCGTTGTCTTGCTTTTCTTGGTTTACGTTACCTTGCTTTACATTGCTTTACAGTGCCTTGCTTTACGTTGCCTTGCCTTCCCTTGCTTTACGTTTCTTTACGTTGCTTTGCTTTACGTTGCTTTACGTTGCCTTGCTTTACGTTGCCTTGCTTTACGTTGCCTTGCTTTACGTTGCCTTGATTTACGTTGCTTTACGTTGCCTTACTTTACATTGCCTGACGTTGCTTTACGTTGCCTTACTTTACGTTGCTTTACGTTGCCTTACGTTGCCTTGCTTTACGTTGCCTTGCTTTATGTTGCTTTACGTTGCCTTGCATTACGTTGCCTTACGTTGCCTTGCTTTACGTTGCTTTACGTTGCCTTGCTTTACTTTGCCTTCCTTTACGTTGCCTTACGTTGGCTTGCTTTACGTTGCCTTGCTTTACGTTGCCTTGCTTTACGTTGCCTTGCTTTATGTTGCTTTACGTTGCCTTGCTTTACGTTGCCTTGCTTTACGTTGCTTTACGTTGCCTTGCTTTACGATGCCTTGCTTTACGATAATTTACGTTGCCTTGCTTTACGATACTTTACGTTGCCTTGCTTTAAGTTGCTTTACATTGCCTTGCTTTACGTTGCCTTATGTTGCCTTGCTTTACGTTGCTTTACGTTGCCTTGCTTTACGTTGCCTTACCTTGCCTTACTTTACGTTGGTTTACGTTGCCTTGCTTTACGTTGCTTTACGTTGCCTTGCTTTACGTTGCCTTGACTTGCCTTGCTTTACGTTGCTTTACGTTGCCTTGCTTTACGTTGCCTTGCCTTGCCTTGCTTTACGTTGCCTTGCTTTACGTTGCTTTATGTTGCCTTGCTTTATTTTGCCTTACTTTACGTTTCCTTGCTTTACGTTCCTTTACGTTGCCTTGCTTTACGTTGCTTTACGTTGCCTTGCTTTGCGTTGCTTTACGTTGCCTTACTTTACGTTGCTTTACGTTGCCTTACGTTGCCTTTCTTTAAGTTGCCTTGCTTTACATTTCTTTACGTTGCCTTGTTTTACGTTTTCTTGCTTTACGTTGCTTTACGTTGCCTTACGTTGCCTTGCTTTACGTTGCCGTGCCTTGCCTTGCTTTACGTTGGTTTATGTTGCCTTGTTTTACGTTGCTTTACGTTGCCTTGCTTTACGTTGCTTTACGTTGTCTTGCTTTATGTTGCCTTACCTTGCCTTGCTTTACGTTGGTTTACGTTACCTTGCTTTACATTGCCTTGCTTTACGTTGCCTTGACTTGCCTTGCTTTACGTTGCTTTACGTTGCCTTGCTATACGTTGCCTTGCCTTGCCTTGCTTTACGTTGCCTTGCTTTACGTTGCTTTTTGTTGCCTTGCTTTACGTTGCCTTACTTTACGTTTCCTTGCTTTACGTTCCTTTACGTAGCCTTGCTTTACGTTCCTTTACGTTGCCTTGCTTTGCGTTGCTTTACGTTGCCTTACTTTACGTTGCTTTACGTTGCCTTACGTTGCCTTTCTTTAAGTTGCCTTGCTTTACATTTCTTTACGTTGCCTTGCTTTACCTTTTCTTGCTTTACTTTGCTTTACGTTGCCTTACGTTGCCTTGCTTTACGTTGCCTTGCTTTACTTTGCTTTACGTTGCCTTGCTTTACGTTGCCTTGCTTTACGTTGCCTTGATTTAAGTTGCTTTATGTTGCCTTGCTTTACGTTGCCTTGCTTTACGTTGCCTTGCTTTACGATGCTTTACGTTGCATTACGTTGTCTTGCTTTACGTTGCCTTGCTTTACGTTCCTTTACGTTTCCTTGCTTTACGTTGCTTTACGTTGCCATGCTTTACGTTGCCTTACTTTACGTTGCCTTGCTTTACATTGCTTTACATTGCCTTGCTTTACGTTGCCTTGCTTTACTTTGCCTTGCTTTACGTTGCCTTACGTGGCCTTGCTTTACGTTGCTTTAAGTTGCCTTGTTTTAGGTTGCCTTGCTTTATGTTGCTTTACGTTGCCTTACTTTACGTTGCCTTGCTTTACGTAGCTTTACGTTGCCTTGATTTACGTTGCCTTCCTTTACGATGATTTACGTTGCCTTGCTTTACGTTGCCTTGCTTTACGTTTCCTTACTTTACGTTGCTTTACGTGGCCTTGCTTTACGTTGCCTTGGTTTACGTTGCTTTAAGTTGCCTTAATTTACGTTGCCTTGCTTTACGTTGCTTTACGTTGCCTGGCTTTACGTTGCTTTACGTTGCCTTGCTTTAGGTTGCATTACGTTGCCTTGCTTTACGTTGCCTTACTTTACGTTTCCTTGCTTTACGTTCCTTTACGATGCCTTGCTTTACGTTGCCTTGCTTTACGTTGCTTTACCTTGCTTTGCCTTGCCTCACTTTACCTTGCTTTACGTTGCTTTACGTTGCCCAGCTTTACCTTGATTTACCTTGCTTTACCTTGCATTGCTTTACCTTGCTTTACGTTGCTTTACGTTGCCTTGCTTTACCTTGCATTACCTTGCTTTACATTGCTTTACCTTGCTTTACGTTGCTTTGTCTTGCTTTACCTTGCCTTGCTTTACCTTGCTTTACGTTGCTTTGCCTTGCTTTACCTTACTTTACGTTGCCTTTCTTTACCTTGACTTACGTTGCTTTGCCTTTCTTTACCTTGCTTTACGTTGCCTTGCTTTACGTTGCTTTACGTTGCCTTGATTTGCCTTGTTTACGTTGCTTTACGTTGCTTTACGTTGCCTTGCTTTACGTTGATTTACGTTGCCATGCTTTACCTTTATTTACGTTGCCTTGCTCTACGTTGCTTTACGTTGCTTTACGTTGCTTTACGTTGCTTTACGTTGCTTTACGTTGCCTTGCTTTACGATACTTTACTTTGCCTTGCTTTACGTTGCCTTGCTTTACGTTTCCTTGCTTTACGTTGCTTTACGTTGCCTTAATTTACGTTGCCTTACGTTGCTTTACGTTGCCTTCCTTTACGTTACCTTACGTTGCTTTAAGTTGCCTTGCTTTATGTTGCTTTACTTTGCCTTACGTTTCCTTGCTTTACGTTGCCTTGCTTTATGTTGCTTTACGTTGCCTTGCTTTACGTTGCCTTACGTTGCCTTGCTTTACGTTGCTTTACGTTGCCTTGCTTTACTTTGCCTTCCTTTACGTTGCCTTGCTTTACGTTGCCTTGCTTTACGTTGCCTTGCTTTACGTTGCCTTGCTTTACGTTGCTTTACATTGCCTTGCTTTACGTTGCCTTGCTTTACGTTGCCTTGCTTTACGTTGCCTTGCTTTACGATACTTTACTTTGCCTTGCTTTACGTTGCCTTGCTTTACGTTTCCTTGCTTTACGTTGCTTTACGTTGCCTTAATTTACGTTGCCTTATGTTGCTTTACGTTGCCTTACTTTACGTTGCCTTGCTTTACGTTGCTTTACGTTGCCTTACTTTACGTTGCCTTGCTTTACGTTGCTTTACGTTGCCTTACTTAACTTTGCCTTGCTTTACGTTGCTTTACGTTGCCTTGCTTTACGTTGGTTTACGTTTCCTTGCTTTACGTTGCCTTGTCTTGCTTTGCTTTACGTTTCCTTGCCTTGCCTTGCTTTATGTTGCCTTGCCTTGCTTTACGTTGCAATACGTTGCCTTGCTTTACGTTGCCTTGCCTTGTCTTGCTTTACGGTGCCTTGCCTTGTCTTGCTTTTCTTGGTTTACGTTGCCTTGCCTTGCCTTGCTTTACGTTGCTTTACATTGCCTTGCTTTACGTTGCCTTGCCTTGCTTTACGTTGCTTTACGTTGCCTTGCTTTACATTGATTTACATTGCCTTGCTTTACGTTGCCTTGCCTTCCCTTGCTTTATGTTTCTTTACGTTGCTTTGCATTACGTTGCTTTACGTTGCCTTGATTTACGTTGCCTTGCTTTACGTTGCCTTGCTTTACGTTGCCTTGCTTTACGTTGCCTTGATTTACGTTGCTTTACGTTGCCTTACTTTACGTTGCCTTACGTTGCTTTACGTTGCCTTACTTTACGTTGCCTTGCTTTACGTTGCTTTACGTTGCCTTGCTTTACGTTGCTTTACGTTGCCTTGATTTACGTTGCCTTGCCTTGCCTTGCTTTACGTTGCTTTACGTTGCCTTGCTTTACGTTGCTTTACGTTGCCTTGATTTACGTTGCCTTGCCTTGCCTTGCTTTACGATACTTTACGTTGCCTTGCTTTACGTTGCTTTACGTTGCATTGCTTTACGTTGCCTTGCCTTGCTTTACGTTGCCTTGCCTTGCCTTGCTTTACGTTGGTTTACGTTGCCTTGTTTTACATTGCTTTACGTTGCCTTGCTTTACGTTGCCTTGACTTGCCTTGCTTTACGTTGCTTTACGTTGCCTTGCTTTACGTTGCCTTGACTTGCCTTGCTTTACGTTGCTTTACGTTGCCTTGCTTTACATTGCCTTGCCTTGCCTTGCTTTATGTTGCCTTGCTTTACGTTGCTTTATGTTGCCTTGCTTTACTTTGCCTTACTTTACGTTTCCTTGCTTTACGTTCCTTTACGTTCCCTTGCTTTACGTTCCTTTACCTTGCCTTGCTTTGCGTTGCTTTACGTTGCCTTACTTTACGTTGCTTTACGTTGCCTTACGTTGCCTTTCTTTAAGTTGCCTTGCTTTACATTTCTTTACGTTGCCTTGCTTTACGTTTTCTTGCTTTACGTTGCTTTACGTTGCCTTACGTTGCCTTGCTTTACGTTGCCTTGCTTTACTTTGCTTTACGTTGCCTTGCTTTAGGTTGCCTTGCTTTACGTTGCCTTGATTTAAGTTGCTTTACATTGCCTTGCTTTACGTTGCCTTGCTTTACGTTGCCTTGCTTTACGTTGCCTTACGTTGCGTAGTTTTATGTTGCCTTGCTTTACGTTGCTTTACGTTGCCTAGCTTTACGATGCTTTACGTTGCATTACGTTGCCTTGCTTTACGTTGCCCTGCTTTACGTTCCTTTACGTTTCCTTGCTTTACGTTGCTTTACGTTGCCATGCTTTACGTTGCCTTACTTTACGTTGTCTTGCTTTACGTTGCTTTACATTGCCTTGCTTTACGTTGCCTTGCTTTACTTTGCCTTGCTTTACGTTGCCTTACGTGGCCTTCCTTTACGTTGCTTTAAGTTGCCTTGTTTTACGTTGCCTTGCTTTACGTTGCTTTACGTTGCCTTGCTTTACGTTGCCTTGCTTTACGTTGCCTTGCATTGCCTTGCTTTTCGTTACCTTACGTTGCCTTGCTTTACGTTGCCTTGCTTTACGTTGCTTTACGTTGCCTTACGTTGCCTTATTTTAAGTTGCCTTGCTATACATTGCTTTACGTTTCCTTTCTTTACTTTGCCTTGCTTTAAGTTGCGTTGCTTTACGTTGCCTTCCTTTACGTTGCCTTACTTTACTTTGCTTTACGTTGCCTTCCTTTACATTGCCTTGCTTTACGTTGCCTTGCTTTACGTTGCCTTTCTTTACGTTGCTTTACGTTGCCTTGCTTTAGGTTGCCTTGCTTTATGTTGCTTTACGTTGCCTTGCTTTACGTAGACTTCCTATACGTTGATTTACGTTTCCTTGCTTTACGTTGCCTTGCTTTACGTTTCCTTACTTTAGGTTGCTTTACGTGGCCTTGCTTTACGTTGCCTTGGTTTACGTTGCTTTAAGTTGCCTTGGTTTACGTTGCTTTAAGTTGCCTTGGTTTACGTTGCCTTGCTTTACGTTGCTTTACATTGCCTTGCTTTACGTTGCTTTACATTGCCTGGCTTTACGTTGCTTTACGTTGCCTTGCTTTACGTTGCCTTACTTTACGTTTCCTTGCTTTACGTTCCTTTACGTTGCCTTGCTTTACGTTCCTTTACGATGCCTTGCTTTACGTTGCCTTGCTTTACGTTGCTTTACCTTGCTTTGCCTAGCCTTGCTTTACCTTGCTTTACGTTGATTTACGTTGCCTTGCTTTACCTTGCATTACCTTGCTTTACATTGCTTTACCTTTCTTTACCTTGCTTTACGTTGCTTTGTCTTGCTTTACCTTGCCTTGCTTTACCTTGCTTTACGTTGCTTTGCCTTGCTTTACCTTACTTTACGTTGCCTTGATTTACCTTGCCTTACGTTGCTTTGCCTTTCTTTACCTTGCTTTACGTTGCCTTGCTTTACGTTGCTTTAAGTTGCCTTGATTTGCCATGCTTTACGTTGCTTTACGTTGCTTTACGTTGCCTTGCTTTACG